>NC_090832.1:77668419-77978601 GCF_028021215.1 Eschrichtius robustus
GAATGGCGAACCCGAGCACAAGGAGATGAGAAATGAGGTGCGTTTTAGAAACCTTTCCCGATCACACGGTGTACCATCTTCTGGGTTTCTCATGCATGTTTTCGATGTAGGAAGGTGCCCTTGAACCTGGAGATTTGGGACCCATGGGATGGGTACCACGCAGTATTACTTTAAAGGGTCTGCGTTTGCTCACCCAACCTCACCAAACCTCTCAGCCCCAGGAGTGTCCACCCTTATGTCTCAATCAGCTGTGGGTCTAGATATGGTCAACCCAGGTGGCATCACAGCCCCTGAACGAATTTTGTAAGAATTTCTCTCTCTTTCACTGTCTTTGCTTCACGGGTTTTTAAAAGTAATTGATTTTTATAATGGGGTTTAGCTGCTTTTCATAGCTGTGTGTATGCCGCTTTACACGCACTTGCCTCACTTACAGAGAGATATCAACACATAGGTTTTAAGATTCTTACTAGTCAGATATATTCTTGGGCGGTGAATAGGTGTTCTTGAGTCCCGTTCACTGAGCAAGGAGTAGGTCTTGTCTATTACATATTGGGTTTATGGAACGGTATCTGAGCTAATTTGAAACCCTGGTTTTATGCATCACCCCAACTCACCTTTCCCGTTAAGCAGCCATAGTGTGTTTTCTAAACGTGTGACTCTCTTCTGTTTTGTAATTCAGTTCAAGTGTAGCGGTTTTTACATTCCCTCTATAAGTGATATCTTATGATAAGTGTCTTTTTCTGTGTGACTGATTTCACGTAGAATCGTCGTACCTAAATCCACTCATCATGCTGCTAAGAGCCTTATGACGTAGATTTCATGGCTGAGTGATATTCCATTGTACATAAGGACCACAACTTCTTTATCCATTTTTCTCTTTCCTGGGATATTTAAGGTGTAACGAAGTGGAGGTTGTTGTCAACAGAGCAGCCCTAAACTTTGGGGTGCCTGTGTCTTGCTGATTTTTAGTTTTCCCAATTTATAGGCCCACGAGTGGAAGTGCCCTATGCTCTCTAAGCTGAGTTTTTTAGATGTTTCAAGACACACCGTACACCTCTCCAGAGTGGCTGTTGGCAATTTACATCCCGCCCATCAGCGTAGCAAGGCTCCCGTTTCTCCATGGCCTGTCCTGCATTTCTGGTTTTGACACTTTATTCAGCATGGCCCTTTTGACCGATGGGAAGCGAGACTTCTTTGTAGCGCTGATTTGCCTTTGCAGGTTGCTTGGTTGGCCAAAAAGGGCGTATGCGTTTTTTCCTGAATATATTCAGGAAAAACGCATACGCCCTTTTTGGCCAAGGGCATCATTGTCGAGGTTTTGCCGCTTTTCCTGTGCTTTAAAGGCGATTCGAATCTCCCTCCTGAAACCTGTTTCCTGCAATTCTGCCTTGCTTTCAAATCCTCTTCGTTGCCTTCCCACAGTATATTTGTGGACGAGAGTTATCATTTATAACTCTGCAGGTTTGTGAATTGCAGTGCCCCTGAGCTCCATTTTTCAACTCGCTTTCTTGGGAGCTGGCCGCAAAAGCTCAGGATTGCTTCAGGCCCTATTCGGCTTCCGGCTGGCAGGCTGAGCCTGTGGTTAATTCTTCTTCCTGATGGGAAAATAGAGTGAGCTGTGCCTGTCCCAAGACCTAGAGCTAGTCTCTCATTGGTTCCCCCTCTTCCCGTTCCTCCTCAGGACAAATAGCAACCTGTACGGAACAGGAGGTTAAAGGTGCTGATTCTCCAAGGAGGGAGATTGCTAGGAAAGCGGCTGGAATGGCGAACCCGAGCACAAGGAGATGAGAAATGAGGTGCGTTTTAGAAACCTTTCCCGATCACACGGTGTACCATCTTCTGGGTTTCTCATGCATGTTTTCGATGTAGGAAGGTGCCCTTGAACCTGGAGATTTGGGACCCATGGGATGGGTACCACGCAGTATTACTTTAAAGGGTCTGCGTTTGCTCACCCAACCTCACCAAACCTCTCAGCCCCAGGAGTGTCCACCCTTATGTCTCAATCAGCTGTGGGTCTAGATATGGTCAACCCAGGTGGCATCACAGCCCCTGAACGAATTTTGTAAGAATTTCTCTCTCTTTCACTGTCTTTGCTTCACGGGTTTTTAAAAGTAATTGATTTTTATAATGGGGTTTAGCTGTTCTTCAGAGCTGTGTGTATGCCGCTTTACACCCACTTGCCTCACTTACAGAGATATATCAACACATAGGTTTTAAGTTTCTTACTAGTCAGATATATTCTTGGGCGGTGAATAGGGGGTGCTGAGACCCGTTCACTGAGCAAGGAGTAGGTCTTGTCTATTACATATTGGGTTTATGGAACGGTATCTGAGCTAATTTGAAACCCTGGTTTTATGCATCACCCCACCTCACCTTTCCCGTTAAGCAGCCATAGTGTGTTTTCTAAACGTGTGACTCTCTTTTGTTTTGTAATTCAGTTCAAGTGTAGCGGTTTTTACATTCTCTCTATAAGTGATATCTTATGATAAGTGTCTTTTTCTGTGTGACTTATTTCACGTAGAATCGTCATACCTAAATCCACTCATCATGCTGCACCGAGCCTTATGACGTTGATTTCATGGTTGAGTGATATTCCATTGTACATAAGGACCACAACTTCTTTATCCATTTTTCTCTTTCCTGGGATATTTAAGGTGTAAGGAAGTGGAGGTTCTTGTCAACAGAGCAGCCCTAAACTTTGGGGTGCCTGTGTCTTGCTGATTTTTAGTTTTCCCAATTTATACGCCCATGAGTGGAAGTGCCCTATGCTCTCTAAGCTGAGTTTTTTAGATATTTCAAGACACACCGTACACCTCTCCAGAGTGGCTGTTGGCAATTTACATCCCGCCCATCAGCGTAGCAAGGCTCCCGTTTCTCCATGGCCTGTCCTGCATTGCTGGTTTTGACACTTTATTCAGCATGGCCCTTTTGACCGATGGGAAGCGAGACTTCTTTGTAGCGCTGATTTGCCTTTCCAGGTTGCTTGGTTGGCCAAAAAGGGCGTATGCGTTTTTTCCTGAATATATTCAGGAAAAAACGCATACGCCCTTTTTGGCCAAGGGCATCATTGTCGAGGTTTTGCCGCTTTTCCTCTGCTTTAAAGGCGATTCGAATCTCCCTCCTGAAATCTGTTTCCTGCAATTCTGCCTTGCTTTCAAATCCTCTTCGTTGCCTTCCCTCAATATATTTGTGGACGAGAGTTATCATTTATAACTCTGCAGGTTTGTGAATTGCAGTGCCCCTGAGCTCCATTTTTCAACTCGCTTTCTTGGGAGCTGGCCGCAAAAGCGCAGGATTGCTTCAGGCCCTATTCTGCTTCCGGGCGGCAGGCTGAGCCTGTGGTTAATTCTTCTTTCTGATGGGAAAATAGAGTGACCTGTGCCTGTCCCAAGACCTAGAGCTAGTCTCTCATTGGTTCCCCCTCTTCCCGTTCATCCTCAGGACAAATTGCAACCTGTACGGAATAGGAGGTTAAAGGTGCTGATTCTCCAAGGAGGGAGATTGCTAGGAAAGCGGCTGGAATGGCGAACCCGAGCACAAGGAGGTGAGAAATGAGGTGCCTTTTAGAAACCTTTCCCGATCACACGGTGTACCATCTTCTGGGTTTCTCATGCATGTTTTCGATGTAGGAAGGTGCCCTTGAACCTGGAGATTTGGGACCCATGGGATGGGTACCACGCAGCATTACTTTCAAGGGTCTGCGTTTGCTCACCCAACCTCACCAAACCTCTCAGCCCCAAGAGTGTCCACCCTTACGTCTCAACCAGCTGTGGGTCTAGATATGGTCAACCCAGGTGGCATCACAGCCCCTGAAAGAATTTTGTAAGAATTTCTCTCTCTTTCACTGTCTTTGTTTCACGGGTTTTTAAAAGTAATTGATTTTTATAATGGGGTTTAGCTGCTTTTCAGTGCTGTGTTTATGACGCTTTACACCCACTTGACTCACATACAGAGAGATTTCAATACATAGGTTTTAAGATTCTTACTAGTCAGATATATTTTTGAGCGGTGAATACGGGGTGTTGAGTCCCGTTTACTGAGCAAGGAGTAGGTCTTGTCTATTACATATTGGGTTTATGGAACGGTATCTGAGCTAATTTGAAACCCCGGTTTTATGCATCACCGCACCTCACCTTTCCCGTTAAGCAGCCATAGTGTGTTTTCTAAACGTGTGACTCTCTTCTGTTTTGTAATTCAGTTCAAGTGTAGCGGTTTTTACATTCCCTCTATAAGTGATATCTTATGATAAGTGTCTTTTTCTGTGTGACTTATTTCACGTAGAATCGTCGTACCTATATCCACTCATCATGCTGCTACGAGCCTTTTGACGTAGATTTCATGGCTGAGTGATATTCCATTGTACATAAGGACCACAACTTCTTTATCCATTTTTCTCTTTCCTGGGATATTTAAGGTGTAACGAAGTGGAGGTTCTTGTCAACAGAGCAGCCGTAAACATCGGGGTGCCTGTGTCTTGTTGATTTTTAGTTTTCCCAATTTATACGCCCATGAGTGGAAGTGCCCTATGCTCTCTAAGCTGAGTTTTCTAGATGTTTCAAGACACACCGTACACCTCTCCAGAGTGGCTGTTGGCAATTTACATCCCGCCCATCAGCGTAGCAAGGCTCCCGTTTCTCCATGGCCTGTCCTGCATTGTTGGTTTTGACACTTTATTCAGCATGGCCCTTTTGACCGATGGGAAGCGAGACTTCTTTGTAGCGCTGATTTGCCTTTCCAGGTTGCTTGTTTGGCCAAAAAGGGCGTATGCGTTTTTTCCTGAATATATTCAGGAAAAAACGCATACGCCCTTTTTGGCCAAGGGCATCATTGTCGAGCTTTTGCTGCTTTTCCTGTGCTTTAAAGTCGATTCGAATCTCCCTCCTGAAATCTGTTTCCCGCAATTCTGCCTTGCTTTGAAATCCTCTTCGTTGCCTTCCCTCAATATATTTGTGGACGAGAGTTATCATTTATAACTCTGCAGGTTTGTGAATTGCAGTGCCCCTGAGCTCCATTTTTCAACTCGCTTTCTTGGGAGCTGGCCGCAAAAGCTCAGGATTGCTTCAGGCCCTATTCGGCTTCCGCCTGGCAGGCTGAGCCTGTGGTTAATTCTTCTTCCTGATGGGAAAATAGAGTGAGCTGTGCCTGTCCCAAGACCTAGAGCTAGTCTCTCATTGGTTCCCCCACTTCCCGTTCCTCCTCAGGACAAATAGCAACCTGTACGGAACAGGAGGTTAAAGGTGCTGATTCTCCAAGGAGGGAGATTGCTAGGAAAGCGGCTGGAATGGCGAACCCGAGCACAAGGAGATGAGAAATGAGGTGCGTTTTAGAAACCTTTCCCGATCACACGGTGTACCATCTTCTGGGTTTCTCATGCATGTTTTCGATGTAGGAAGGTGCCCTTGAACCTGGAGATTTGGGACCCATGGGATGGGTACCACGCAGTATTACTTTAAAGGGTCTGCGTTTGCTCACCCAACCTCACCAAACCTCTCAGCCCCAGGAGTGTCCACCCTTATGTCTCAATCAGCTGTGGGTCTAGATATGGTCAACCCAGGTGGCATCACAGCCCCTGAACGAATTTTGTAAGAATTTCTCTCTCTTTCACTGTCTTTGCTTCACGGGTTTTTAAAAGTAATTGATTTTTATAATGGGGTTTAGCTGCTTTTCATAGCTGTGTGTATGCCGCTTTACACGCACTTGCCTCACTTACAGAGAGATATCAACACATAGGTTTTAAGATTCTTACTAGTCAGATATATTCTTGGGCGGTGAATAGGTGTTGTTGAGTCCCGTTCACTGAGCAAGGAGTAGGTCTTGTCTATTACATATTGGGTTTATGGAACGGTATCTGAGCTAATTTGAAACCCTGGTTTTATGCATCACCCCAACTCACCTTTCCCGTTAAGCAGCCATAGTGTGTTTTCTAAACGTGTGACTCTCTTCTGTTTTGTAATTCAGTTCAAGTGTAGCGGTTTTTACATTCCCTCTATAAGTGATATCTTATGATAAGTGTCTTTTTCTGTGTGACTGATTTCACGTAGAATCGTCGTACCTAAATCCACTCATCATGCTGCTAAGAGCCTTATGACGTAGATTTCATGGCTGAGTGATATTCCATTGTACATAAGGACCACAACTTCTTTATCCATTTTTCTCTTTCCTGGGATATTTAAGGTGTAACGAAGTGGAGGTTGTTGTCAACAGAGCAGCCCTAAACTTTGGGGTGCCTGTGTCTTGCTGATTTTTAGTTTTCCCAATTTATAGGCCCACGAGTGGAAGTGCCCTATGCTCTCTAAGCTGAGTTTTTTAGATGTTTCAAGACACACCGTACACCTCTCCAGAGTGGCTGTTGGCAATTTACATCCCGCCCATCAGCGTAGCAAGGCTCCCGTTTCTCCATGGCCTGTCCTGCATTTCTGGTTTTGACACTTTATTCAGCATGGCCCTTTTGACCGATGGGAAGCGAGACTTCTTTGTAGCGCTGATTTGCCTTTGCAGGTTGCTTGGTTGGCCAAAAAGGGCGTATGCGTTTTTTCCTGAATATATTCAGGAAAAACGCATACGCCCTTTTTGGCCAAGGGCATCATTGTCGAGGTTTTGCCGCTTTTCCTGTGCTTTAAAGGCGATTCGAATCTCCCTCCTGAAACCTGTTTCCTGCAATTCTGCCTTGCTTTCAAATCCTCCTCGTTGCCTTCCCACAGTATATTTGTGGACGAGAGTTATCATTTATAACTCTGCAGGTTTGTGAATTGCAGTGCCCCTGAGCTCCATTTTTCAACTCGCTTTCTTGGGAGCTGGCCGCAAAAGCGCAGGATTGCTTCAGGCCCTATTCGGCTTCCGGCTGGCAGGCTGAGCCTGTGGTTAATTCTTCTTCCTGATGGGAAAATAGAGTGAGCTGTGCCTGTCCCAAGACCTAGAGCTAGTCTCTCATTGGTTCCCCCTCTTCCCGTTCCTCCTCAGGACAAATAGCAACCTGTACGGAACAGGAGGTTAAAGGTGCTGATTCTCCAAGGAGGGAGATTGCTAGGAAAGCGGCTGGAATGGCGAACCCGAGCACAAGGAGATGAGAAATGAGGTGCGTTTTAGAAACCTTTCCCGATCACACGGTGTACCATCTTCTGGGTTTCTCATGCATGTTTTCGATGTAGGAAGGTGCCCTTGAACCTGGAGATTTGGGACCCATGGGATGGGTACCACGCAGTATTACTTTAAAGGGTCTGCGTTTGCTCACCCAACCTCACCAAACCTCTCAGCCCCAGGAGTGTCCACCCTTATGTCTCAATCAGCTGTGGGTCTAGATATGGTCAACCCAGGTGGCATCACAGCCCCTGAACGAATTTTGTAAGAATTTCTCTCTCTTTCACTGTCTTTGCTTCACGGGTTTTTAAAAGTAATTGATTTTTATAATGGGGTTTAGCTGCTTTTCATAGCTGTGTGTATGCCGCTTTACACGCACTTGCCTCACTTACAGAGAGATATCAACACATAGGTTTTAAGATTCTTACTAGTCAGATATATTCTTGGGCGGTGAATAGGTGTTGTTGAGTCCCGTTCACTGAGCAAGGAGTAGGTCTTGTCTATTACATATTGGGTTTATGGAACGGTATCTGAGCTAATTTGAAACCCTGGTTTTATGCATCACCCCAACTCACCTTTCCCGTTAAGCAGCCATAGTGTGTTTTCTAAACGTGTGACTCTCTTCTGTTTTGTAATTCAGTTCAAGTGTAGCGGTTTTTACATTCCCTCTATAAGTGATATCTTATGATAAGTGTCTTTTTCTGTGTGACTGATTTCACGTAGAATCGTCGTACCTAAATCCACTCATCATGCTGCTAAGAGCCTTATGACGTAGATTTCATGGCTGAGTGATATTCCATTGTACATAAGGACCACAACTTCTTTATCCATTTTTCTCTTTCCTGGGATATTTAAGGTGTAACGAAGTGGAGGTTGTTGTCAACAGAGCAGCCCTAAACTTTGGGGTGCCTGTGTCTTGCTGATTTTTAGTTTTCCCAATTTATACGCCCACGAGTGGAAGTGCCCTATGCTCTCTAAGCTGAGTTTTTTAGATGTTTCAAGACACACCGTACACCTCTCCAGAGTGGCTGTTGGCAATTTACATCCCGCCCATCAGCGTAGCAAGGCTCCCGTTTCTCCATGGCCTGTCCTGCATTTCTGGTTTTGACACTTTATTCAGCATGGCCCTTTTGACCGATGGGAAGCGAGACTTCTTTGTAGCGCTGATTTGCCTTTGCAGGTTGCTTGGTTGGCCAAAAAGGGCGTATGCGTTTTTTCCTGAATATATTCAGGAAAAACGCATACGCCCTTTTTGGCCAAGGGCATCATTGTCGAGGTTTTGCCGCTTTTCCTGTGCTTTAAAGGCGATTCGAATCTCCCTCCTGAAACCTGTTTCCTGCAATTCTGCCTTGCTTTCAAATCCTCTTCGTTGCCTTCCCACAGTATATTTGTGGACGAGAGTTATCATTTATAACTCTGCAGGTTTGTGAATTGCAGTGCCCCTGAGCTCCATTTTTCAACTCGCTTTCTTGGGAGCTGGCCGCAAAAGCGCAGGATTGCTTCAGGCCCTATTCTCCTTCCGGGCGGCAGGCTGAGCCTGTGGTTAATTCTTCTTCCTGATGGGAAAATAGAGTGAGCTGTGCCTGTCCCAAGACCTAGAGCTAGTCTCTCATTGGTTCCCCCTCTTCCCGTTCCTCCTCAGGACAAATAGCAACCTGTACGGAACAGGAGGTTAAAGGTGCTGATTCTCCAAGGAGGGAGATTGCTAGGAAAGCGGCTGGAATGGCGAACCCGAGCACAAGGAGATGAGAAATGAGGTGCGTTTTAGAAACCTTTCCCGATCACACGGTGTACCATCTTCTGGGTTTCTCATGCATGTTTTCGATGTAGGAAGGTGCCCTTGAACCTGGAGATTTGGGACCCATGGGATGGGTACCACGCAGTATTACTTTAAAGGGTCTGCGTTTGCTCACCCAACCTCACCAAACCTCTCAGCCCCAGGAGTGTCCACCCTTATGTCTCAATCAGCTGTGGGTCTAGATATGGTCAACCCAGGTGGCATCACAGCCCCTGAACGAATTTTGTAAGAATTTCTCTCTCTTTCACTGTCTTTGCTTCACGGGTTTTTAAAAGTAATTGATTTTTATAATGGGGTTTAGCTGCTCTTCAGAGCTGTGTGTATGCCGCTTTACACCCACTTGCCTCACTTACAGAGAGATATCAACACATAGGTTTTAAGTTTCTTACTAGTCAGATATATTCTTGGGCGGTGAATAGGGGGTGCTGAGACCCGTTCACTGAGCAAGGAGTAGGTCTTGTCTATTACATATTGGGTTTATGGAACGGTATCTGAGCTAATTTGAAACCCTGGTTTTATGCATCACCCCACCTCACCTTTCCCGTTAAGCAGCCATAGTGTGTTTTCTAAACGTGTGACTCTCTTCTGTTTTGTAATTCAGTTCAAGTGTAGCGGTTTTTACATTCTCTCTATAAGTGATATCTTATGATAAGTGTCTTTTTCTGTGTGACTTATTTCACGTAGAATCGTCATACCTAAATCCACTCATCATGCTGCACCGAGCCTTATGACGTTGATTTCATGGTTGAGTGATATTCCATTGTACATAAGGACCACAACTTCTTTATCCATTTTTCTCTTTCCTGGGATATTTAAGGTGTAAGGAAGTGGAGGTTCTTGTCAACAGAGCAGCCCTAAACTTTGGGGTGCCTGTGTCTTGCTGATTTTTAGTTTTCCCAATTTATACGCCCATGAGTGGAAGTGCCCTATGCTCTCTAAGCTGAGTTTTTTAGATATTTCAAGACACACCGTACACCTCTCCAGAGTGGCTGTTGGCAATTTACATCCCGCCCATCAGCGTAGCAAGGCTCCCGTTTCTCCATGGCCTGTCCTGCATTGCTGGTTTTGACACTTTATTCAGCATGGCCCTTTTGACCGATGGGAAGCGAGACTTCTTTGTAGCGCTGATTTGCCTTTCCAGGTTGCTTGGTTGGCCAAAAAGGGCGTATGCGTTTTTTCCTGAATATATTCAGGAAAAAACGCATACGCCCTTTTTGGCCAAGGGCATCATTGTCGAGGTTTTGCCGCTTTTCCTCTGCTTTAAAGGCGATTCGAATCTCCCTCCTGAAATCTGTTTCCTGCAATTCTGCCTTGCTTTCAAATCCTCTTCGTTGCCTTCCCTCAATATATTTGTGGACGAGAGTTATCATTTATAACTCTGCAGGTTTGTGAATTGCAGTGCCCCTGAGCTCCATTTTTCAACTCGCTTTCTTGGGAGCTGGCCGCAAAAGCGCAGGATTGCTTCAGGCCCTATTCTGCTTCCGGGCGGCAGGCTGAGCCTGTGGTTAATTCTTCTTTCTGATGGGAAAATAGAGTGACCTGTGCCTGTCCCAAGACCTAGAGCTAGTCTCTCATTGGTTCCCCCTCTTCCCGTTCATCCTCAGGACAAATTGCAACCTGTACGGAATAGGAGGTTAAAGGTGCTGATTCTCCAAGGAGGGAGATTGCTAGGAAAGCGGCTGGAATGGCGAACCCGAGCACAAGGAGGTGAGAAATGAGGTGCCTTTTAGAAACCTTTCCCGATCACACGGTGTACCATCTTCTGGGTTTCTCATGCATGTTTTCGATGTAGGAAGGTGCCCTTGAACCTGGAGATTTGGGACCCATGGGATGGGTACCACGCAGCATTACTTTCAAGGGTCTGCGTTTGCTCACCCAACCTCACCAAACCTCTCAGCCCCAAGAGTGTCCACCCTTACGTCTCAACCAGCTGTGGGTCTAGATATGGTCAACCCAGGTGGCATCACAGCCCCTGAAAGAATTTTGTAAGAATTTCTCTCTCTTTCACTGTCTTTGTTTCACGGGTTTTTAAAAGTAATTGATTTTTATAATGGGGTTTAGCTGCTTTTCAGTGCTGTGTTTATGACGCTTTACACCCACTTGACTCACATACAGAGAGATTTCAATACATAGGTTTTAAGATTCTTACTAGTCAGATATATTTTTGAGCGGTGAATACGGGGTGTTGAGTCCCGTTTACTGAGCAAGGAGTAGGTCTTGTCTATTACATATTGGGTTTATGGAACGGTATCTGAGCTAATTTGAAACCCCGGTTTTATGCATCACCGCACCTCACCTTTCCCGTTAAGCAGCCATAGTGTGTTTTCTAAACGTGTGACTCTCTTCTGTTTTGTAATTCAGTTCAAGTGTAGCGGTTTTTACATTCCCTCTATAAGTGATATCTTATGATAAGTGTCTTTTTCTGTGTGACTTATTTCACGTAGAATCGTCGTACCTATATCCACTCATCATGCTGCTACGAGCCTTTTGACGTAGATTTCATGGCTGAGTGATATTCCATTGTACATAAGGACCACAACTTCTTTATCCATTTTTCTCTTTCCTGGGATATTTAAGGTGTAACGAAGTGGAGGTTCTTGTCAACAGAGCAGCCGTAAACATCGGGGTGCCTGTGTCTTGTTGATTTTTAGTTTTCCCAATTTATACGCCCATGAGTGGAAGTGCCCTATGCTCTCTAAGCTGAGTTTTCTAGATGTTTCAAGACACACCGTACACCTCTCCAGAGTGGCTGTTGGCAATTTACATCCCGCCCATCAGCGTAGCAAGGCTCCCGTTTCTCCATGGCCTGTCCTGCATTGTTGGTTTTGACACTTTATTCAGCATGGCCCTTTTGACCGATGGGAAGCGAGACTTCTTTGTAGCGCTGATTTGCCTTTCCAGGTTGCTTGTTTGGCCAAAAAGGGCGTATGCGTTTTTTCCTGAATATATTCAGGAAAAAACGCATACGCCCTTTTTGGCCAAGGGCATCATTGTCGAGCTTTTGCTGCTTTTCCTGTGCTTTAAAGTCGATTCGAATCTCCCTCCTGAAATCTGTTTCCCGCAATTCTGCCTTGCTTTGAAATCCTCTTCGTTGCCTTCCCTCAATATATTTGTGGACGAGAGTTATCATTTATAACTCTGCAGGTTTGTGAATTGCAGTGCCCCTGAGCTCCATTTTTCAACTCGCTTTCTTGGGAGCTGGCCGCAAAAGCTCAGGATTGCTTCAGGCCCTATTCGGCTTCCGCCTGGCAGGCTGAGCCTGTGGTTAATTCTTCTTCCTGATGGGAAAATAGAGTGAGCTGTGCCTGTCCCAAGACCTAGAGCTAGTCTCTCATTGGTTCCCCCACTTCCCGTTCCTCCTCAGGACAAATAGCAACCTGTACGGAACAGGAGGTTAAAGGTGCTGATTCTCCAAGGAGGGAGATTGCTAGGAAAGCGGCTGGAATGGCGAACCCGAGCACAAGGAGATGAGAAATGAGGTGCGTTTTAGAAACCTTTCCCGATCACACGGTGTACCATCTTCTGGGTTTCTCATGCATGTTTTCGATGTAGGAAGGTGCCCTTGAACCTGGAGATTTGGGACCCATGGGATGGGTACCACGCAGTATTACTTTAAAGGGTCTGCGTTTGCTCACCCAACCTCACCAAACCTCTCAGCCCCAGGAGTGTCCACCCTTATGTCTCAATCAGCTGTGGGTCTAGATATGGTCAACCCAGGTGGCATCACAGCCCCTGAACGAATTTTGTAAGAATTTCTCTCTCTTTCACTGTCTTTGCTTCACGGGTTTTTAAAAGTAATTGATTTTTATAATGGGGTTTAGCTGCTTTTCATAGCTGTGTGTATGCCGCTTTACACGCACTTGCCTCACTTACAGAGAGATATCAACACATAGGTTTTAAGATTCTTACTAGTCAGATATATTCTTGGGCGGTGAATAGGTGTTGTTGAGTCCCGTTCACTGAGCAAGGAGTAGGTCTTGTCTATTACATATTGGGTTTATGGAACGGTATCTGAGCTAATTTGAAACCCTGGTTTTATGCATCACCCCAACTCACCTTTCCCGTTAAGCAGCCATAGTGTGTTTTCTAAACGTGTGACTCTCTTCTGTTTTGTAATTCAGTTCAAGTGTAGCGGTTTTTACATTCCCTCTATAAGTGATATCTTATGATAAGTGTCTTTTTCTGTGTGACTGATTTCACGTAGAATCGTCGTACCTAAATCCACTCATCATGCTGCTAAGAGCCTTATGACGTAGATTTCATGGCTGAGTGATATTCCATTGTACATAAGGACCACAACTTCTTTATCCATTTTTCTCTTTCCTGGGATATTTAAGGTGTAACGAAGTGGAGGTTGTTGTCAACAGAGCAGCCCTAAACTTTGGGGTGCCTGTGTCTTGCTGATTTTTAGTTTTCCCAATTTATAGGCCCACGAGTGGAAGTGCCCTATGCTCTCTAAGCTGAGTTTTTTAGATGTTTCAAGACACACCGTACACCTCTCCAGAGTGGCTGTTGGCAATTTACATCCCGCCCATCAGCGTAGCAAGGCTCCCGTTTCTCCATGGCCTGTCCTGCATTTCTGGTTTTGACACTTTATTCAGCATGGCCCTTTTGACCGATGGGAAGCGAGACTTCTTTGTAGCGCTGATTTGCCTTTGCAGGTTGCTTGGTTGGCCAAAAAGGGCGTATGCGTTTTTTCCTGAATATATTCAGGAAAAACGCATACGCCCTTTTTGGCCAAGGGCATCATTGTCGAGGTTTTGCCGCTTTTCCTGTGCTTTAAAGGCGATTCGAATCTCCCTCCTGAAACCTGTTTCCTGCAATTCTGCCTTGCTTTCAAATCCTCCTCGTTGCCTTCCCACAGTATATTTGTGGACGAGAGTTATCATTTATAACTCTGCAGGTTTGTGAATTGCAGTGCCCCTGAGCTCCATTTTTCAACTCGCTTTCTTGGGAGCTGGCCGCAAAAGCGCAGGATTGCTTCAGGCCCTATTCGGCTTCCGGCTGGCAGGCTGAGCCTGTGGTTAATTCTTCTTCCTGATGGGAAAATAGAGTGAGCTGTGCCTGTCCCAAGACCTAGAGCTAGTCTCTCATTGGTTCCCCCTCTTCCCGTTCCTCCTCAGGACAAATAGCAACCTGTACGGAACAGGAGGTTAAAGGTGCTGATTCTCCAAGGAGGGAGATTGCTAGGAAAGCGGCTGGAATGGCGAACCCGAGCACAAGGAGATGAGAAATGAGGTGCGTTTTAGAAACCTTTCCCGATCACACGGTGTACCATCTTCTGGGTTTCTCATGCATGTTTTCGATGTAGGAAGGTGCCCTTGAACCTGGAGATTTGGGACCCATGGGATGGGTACCACGCAGTATTACTTTAAAGGGTCTGCGTTTGCTCACCCAACCTCACCAAACCTCTCAGCCCCAGGAGTGTCCACCCTTATGTCTCAATCAGCTGTGGGTCTAGATATGGTCAACCCAGGTGGCATCACAGCCCCTGAACGAATTTTGTAAGAATTTCTCTCTCTTTCACTGTCTTTGCTTCACGGGTTTTTAAAAGTAATTGATTTTTATAATGGGGTTTAGCTGCTTTTCATAGCTGTGTGTATGCCGCTTTACACGCACTTGCCTCACTTACAGAGAGATATCAACACATAGGTTTTAAGATTCTTACTAGTCAGATATATTCTTGGGCGGTGAATAGGTGTTGTTGAGTCCCGTTCACTGAGCAAGGAGTAGGTCTTGTCTATTACATATTGGGTTTATGGAACGGTATCTGAGCTAATTTGAAACCCTGGTTTTATGCATCACCCCAACTCACCTTTCCCGTTAAGCAGCCATAGTGTGTTTTCTAAACGTGTGACTCTCTTCTGTTTTGTAATTCAGTTCAAGTGTAGCGGTTTTTACATTCCCTCTATAAGTGATATCTTATGATAAGTGTCTTTTTCTGTGTGACTGATTTCACGTAGAATCGTCGTACCTAAATCCACTCATCATGCTGCTAAGAGCCTTATGACGTAGATTTCATGGCTGAGTGATATTCCATTGTACATAAGGACCACAACTTCTTTATCCATTTTTCTCTTTCCTGGGATATTTAAGGTGTAACGAAGTGGAGGTTGTTGTCAACAGAGCAGCCCTAAACTTTGGGGTGCCTGTGTCTTGCTGATTTTTAGTTTTCCCAATTTATACGCCCACGAGTGGAAGTGCCCTATGCTCTCTAAGCTGAGTTTTTTAGATGTTTCAAGACACACCGTACACCTCTCCAGAGTGGCTGTTGGCAATTTACATCCCGCCCATCAGCGTAGCAAGGCTCCCGTTTCTCCATGGCCTGTCCTGCATTTCTGGTTTTGACACTTTATTCAGCATGGCCCTTTTGACCGATGGGAAGCGAGACTTCTTTGTAGCGCTGATTTGCCTTTGCAGGTTGCTTGGTTGGCCAAAAAGGGCGTATGCGTTTTTTCCTGAATATATTCAGGAAAAACGCATACGCCCTTTTTGGCCAAGGGCATCATTGTCGAGGTTTTGCCGCTTTTCCTGTGCTTTAAAGGCGATTCGAATCTCCCTCCTGAAACCTGTTTCCTGCAATTCTGCCTTGCTTTCAAATCCTCTTCGTTGCCTTCCCACAGTATATTTGTGGACGAGAGTTATCATTTATAACTCTGCAGGTTTGTGAATTGCAGTGCCCCTGAGCTCCATTTTTCAACTCGCTTTCTTGGGAGCTGGCCGCAAAAGCGCAGGATTGCTTCAGGCCCTATTCTCCTTCCGGGCGGCAGGCTGAGCCTGTGGTTAATTCTTCTTCCTGATGGGAAAATAGAGTGACCTGTGCCTGTCCCAAGACCTAGAGCTAGTCTCTCATTGGTTCCCCCTCTTCCCGTTCCTCCTCAGGACAAATAGCAACCTGTACGGAACAGGAGGTTAAAGGTGCTGATTCTCCAAGGAGGGAGATTGCTAGGAAAGCGGCTGGAATGGCGAACCCGAGCACAAGGAGATGAGAAATGAGGTGCGTTTTAGAAACCTTTCCCGATCACACGGTGTACCATCTTCTGGGTTTCTCATGCATGTTTTCGATGTAGGAAGGTGCCCTTGAACCTGGAGATTTGGGACCCATGGGATGGGTACCACGCAGTATTACTTTAAAGGGTCTGCGTTTGCTCACCCAACCTCACCAAACCTCTCAGCCCCAGGAGTGTCCACCCTTATGTCTCAATCAGCTGTGGGTCTAGATATGGTCAACCCAGGTGGCATCACAGCCCCTGAACGAATTTTGTAAGAATTTCTCTCTCTTTCACTGTCTTTGCTTCACGGGTTTTTAAAAGTAATTGATTTTTATAATGGGGTTTAGCTGCTCTTCAGAGCTGTGTGTATGCCGCTTTACACCCACTTGCCTCACTTACAGAGAGATATCAACACATAGGTTTTAAGTTTCTTACTAGTCAGATATATTCTTGGGCGGTGAATAGGGGGTGCTGAGACCCGTTCACTGAGCAAGGAGTAGGTCTTGTCTATTACATATTGGGTTTATGGAACGGTATCTGAGCTAATTTGAAACCCTGGTTTTATGCATCACCCCACCTCACCTTTCCCGTTAAGCAGCCATAGTGTGTTTTCTAAACGTGTGACTCTCTTTTGTTTTGTAATTCAGTTCAAGTGTAGCGGTTTTTACATTCTCTCTATAAGTGATATCTTATGATAAGTGTCTTTTTCTGTGTGACTTATTTCACGTAGAATCGTCATACCTAAATCCACTCATCATGCTGCACCGAGCCTTATGACGTTGATTTCATGGTTGAGTGATATTCCATTGTACATAAGGACCACAACTTCTTTATCCATTTTTCTCTTTCCTGGGATATTTAAGGTGTAAGGAAGTGGAGGTTCTTGTCAACAGAGCAGCCCTAAACTTTGGGGTGCCTGTGTCTTGCTGATTTTTAGTTTTCCCAATTTATACGCCCATGAGTGGAAGTGCCCTATGCTCTCTAAGCTGAGTTTTTTAGATATTTCAAGACACACCGTACACCTCTCCAGAGTGGCTGTTGGCAATTTACATCCCGCCCATCAGCGTAGCAAGGCTCCCGTTTCTCCAAGGCCTGTCCTGCATTGCTGGTTTTGACACTTTATTCAGCATGGCCCTTTTGACCGATGGGAAGCGAGACTTCTTTGTAGCGCTGATTTGCCTTTCCAGGTTGCTTGGTTGGCCAAAAAGGGCGTATGCGTTTTTTCCTGAATATATTCAGGAAAAAACGCATACGCCCTTTTTGGCCAAGGGCATCATTGTCGAGGTTTTGCCGCTTTTCCTCTGCTTTAAAGGCGATTCGAATCTCCCTCCTGAAATCTGTTTCCTGCAATTCTGCCTTGCTTTCAAATCCTCTTCGTTGCCTTCCCTCAATATATTTGTGGACGAGAGTTATCATTTATAACTCTGCAGGTTTGTGAATTGCAGTGCCCCTGAGCTCCATTTTTCAACTCGCTTTCTTGGGAGCTGGCCGCAAAAGCGCAGGATTGCTTCAGGCCCTATTCTGCTTCCGGGCGGCAGGCTGAGCCTGTGGTTAATTCTTCTTTCTGATGGGAAAATAGAGTGACCTGTGCCTGTCCCAAGACCTAGAGCTAGTCTCTCATTGGTTCCCCCTCTTCCCGTTCATCCTCAGGACAAATTGCAACCTGTACGGAATAGGAGGTTAAAGGTGCTGATTCTCCAAGGAGGGAGATTGCTAGGAAAGCGGCTGGAATGGCGAACCCGAGCACAAGGAGGTGAGAAATGAGGTGCCTTTTAGAAACCTTTCCCGATCACACGGTGTACCATCTTCTGGGTTTCTCATGCATGTTTTCGATGTAGGAAGGTGCCCTTGAACCTGGAGATTTGGGACCCATGGGATGGGTACCACGCAGCATTACTTTCAAGGGTCTGCGTTTGCTCACCCAACCTCACCAAACCTCTCAGCCCCAGGAGTGTCCACCCTTACGTCTCAACCAGCTGTGGGTCTAGATATGGTCAACCCAGGTGGCATCACAGCCCCTGAAAGAATTTTGTAAGAATTTCTCTCTCTTTCACTGTCTTTGTTTCACGGGTTTTTAAAAGTAATTGATTTTTATAATGGGGTTTAGCTGCTTTTCAGTGCTGTGTTTATGACGCTTTACACCCACTTGACTCACATACAGAGAGATTTCAATACATAGGTTTTAAGATTCTTACTAGTCAGATATATTTTTGAGCGGTGAATAGGGGGTGTTGAGTCCCGTTTACTGAGCAAGGAGTAGGTCTTGTCTATTACATATTGGGTTTATGGAACGGTATCTGAGCTAATTTGAAACCCCGGTTTTATGCATCACCGCACCTCACCTTTCCCGTTAAGCAGCCATAGTGTGTTTTCTAAACGTGTGACTCTCTTCTGTTTTGTAATTCAGTTCAAGTGTAGCGGTTTTTACATTCCCTCTATAAGTGATATCTTATGATAAGTGTCTTTTTCTGTGTGACTTATTTCACGTAGAATCGTCGTACCTATATCCACTCATCATGCTGCTACGAGCCTTTTGACGTAGATTTCATGGCTGAGTGATATTCCATTGTACATAAGGACCACAACTTCTTTATCCATTTTTCTCTTTCCTGGGATATTTAAGGTGTAACGAAGTGGAGGTTCTTGTCAACAGAGCAGCCGTAAACATCGGGGTGCCTGTGTCTTGTTGATTTTTAGTTTTCCCAATTTATACGCCCATGAGTGGAAGTGCCCTATGCTCTCTAAGCTGAGTTTTCTAGATGTTTCAAGACACACCGTACACCTCTCCAGAGTGGCTGTTGGCAACTTACATCCCGCCCATCAGCGTAGCAAGGCTCCCGTTTCTCCATGGCCTGTCCTGCATTGTTGGTTTTGACACTTTATTCAGCATGGCCCTTTTGACCGATGGGAAGCGAGACTTCTTTGTAGCGCTGATTTGCCTTTCCAGGTTGCTTGTTTGGCCAAAAAGGGCGTATGCGTTTTTTCCTGAATATATTCAGGAAAAAACGCATACGCCCTTTTTGGCCAAGGGCATCATTGTCGAGCTTTTGCTGCTTTTCCTGTGCTTTAAAGGCGATTCGAATCTCCCTCCTGAAATCTGTTTCCCGCAATTCTGCCTTGCTTTGAAATCCTCTTCGTTGCCTTCCCTCAATATATTTGTGGACGAGAGTTATCATTTATAACTCTGCAGGTTTGTGAATTGCAGTGCCCCTGAGCTCCATTTTTCAACTCGCTTTCTTGGGAGCTGGCCGCAAAAGCTCAGGATTGCTTCAGGCCCTATTCGGCTTCCGGCTGGCAGGCTGAGCCTGTGGTTAATTCTTCTTCCTGATGGGAAAATAGAGTGAGCTGTGCCTGTCCCAAGACCTAGAGCTAGTCTCTCATTGGTTCCCCCTCTTCCCGTTCCTCCTCAGGACAAATAGCAACCTGTACGGAACAGGAGGTTAAAGGTGCTGATTCTCCAAGGAGGGAGATTGCTAGGAAAGCGGCTGGAATGGCGAACCCGAGCACAAGGAGATGAGAAATGAGGTGCGTTTTAGAAACCTTTCCCGATCACACGGTGTACCATCTTCTGGGTTTCTCATGCATGTTTTCGATGTAGGAAGGTGCCCTTGAACCTGGAGATTTGGGACCCATGGGATGGGTACCACGCAGTATTACTTTAAAGGGTCTGCGTTTGCTCACCCAACCTCACCAAACCTCTCAGCCCCAGGAGTGTCCACCCTTATGTCTCAATCAGCTGTGGGTCTAGATATGGTCAACCCAGGTGGCATCACAGCCCCTGAACGAATTTTGTAAGAATTTCTCTCTCTTTCACTGTCTTTGCTTCACGGGTTTTTAAAAGTAATTGATTTTTATAATGGGGTTTAGCTGCTTTTCATAGCTGTGTGTATGCCGCTTTACACGCACTTGCCTCACTTACAGAGAGATATCAACACATAGGTTTTAAGATTCTTACTAGTCAGATATATTCTTGGGCGGTGAATAGGTGTTGTTGAGTCCCGTTCACTGAGCAAGGAGTAGGTCTTGTCTATTACATATTGGGTTTATGGAACGGTATCTGAGCTAATTTGAAACCCTGGTTTTATGCATCACCCCAACTCACCTTTCCCGTTAAGCAGCCATAGTGTGTTTTCTAAACGTGTGACTCTCTTCTGTTTTGTAATTCAGTTCAAGTGTAGCGGTTTTTACATTCCCTCTATAAGTGATATCTTATGATAAGTGTCTTTTTCTGTGTGACTGATTTCACGTAGAATCGTCGTACCTAAATCCACTCATCATGCTGCTAAGAGCCTTATGACGTAGATTTCATGGCTGAGTGATATTCCATTGTACATAAGGACCACAACTTCTTTATCCATTTTTCTCTTTCCTGGGATATTTAAGGTGTAACGAAGTGGAGGTTGTTGTCAACAGAGCAGCCCTAAACTTTGGGGTGCCTGTGTCTTGCTGATTTTTAGTTTTCCCAATTTATAGGCCCACGAGTGGAAGTGCCCTATGCTCTCTAAGCTGAGTTTTTTAGATGTTTCAAGACACACCGTACACCTCTCCAGAGTGGCTGTTGGCAATTTACATCCCGCCCATCAGCGTAGCAAGGCTCCCGTTTCTCCATGGCCTGTCCTGCATTTCTGGTTTTGACACTTTATTCAGCATGGCCCTTTTGACCGATGGGAAGCGAGACTTCTTTGTAGCGCTGATTTGCCTTTGCAGGTTGCTTGGTTGGCCAAAAAGGGCGTATGCGTTTTTTCCTGAATATATTCAGGAAAAACGCATACGCCCTTTTTGGCCAAGGGCATCATTGTCGAGGTTTTGCCGCTTTTCCTGTGCTTTAGAGGCGATTCGAATCTCCCTCCTGAAACCTGTTTCCTGCAATTCTGCCTTGCTTTCAAATCCTCCTCGTTGCCTTCCCACAGTATATTTGTGGACGAGAGTTATCATTTATAACTCTGCAGGTTTGTGAATTGCAGTGCCCCTGAGCTCCATTTTTCAACTCGCTTTCTTGGGAGCTGGCCGCAAAAGCTCAGGATTGCTTCAGGCCCTATTCGGCTTCCGGCTGGCAGGCTGAGCCTGTGGTTAATTCTTCTTCCTGATGGGAAAATAGAGTGAGCTGTGCCTGTCCCAAGACCTAGAGCTAGTCTCTCATTGGTTCCCCCTCTTCCCGTTCCTCCTCAGGACAAATAGCAACCTGTACGGAACAGGAGGTTAAAGGTGCTGATTCTCCAAGGAGGGAGATTGCTAGGAAAGCGGCTGGAATGGCGAACCCGAGCACAAGGAGATGAGAAATGAGGTGCGTTTTAGAAACCTTTCCCGATCACACGGTGTACCATCTTCTGGGTTTCTCATGCATGTTTTCGATGTAGGAAGGTGCCCTTGAACCTGGAGATTTGGGACCCATGGGATGGGTACCACGCAGTATTACTTTAAAGGGTCTGCGTTTGCTCACCCAACCTCACCAAACCTCTCAGCCCCAGGAGTGTCCACCCTTATGTCTCAATCAGCTGTGGGTCTAGATATGGTCAACCCAGGTGGCATCACAGCCCCTGAACGAATTTTGTAAGAATTTCTCTCTCTTTCACTGTCTTTGCTTCACGGGTTTTTAAAAGTAATTGATTTTTATAATGGGGTTTAGCTGCTTTTCATAGCTGTGTGTATGCCGCTTTACACGCACTTGCCTCACTTACAGAGAGATATCAACACATAGGTTTTAAGATTCTTACTAGTCAGATATATTCTTGGGCGGTGAATAGGTGTTGTTGAGTCCCGTTCACTGAGCAAGGAGTAGGTCTTGTCTATTACATATTGGGTTTATGGAACGGTATCTGAGCTAATTTGAAACCCTGGTTTTATGCATCACCCCAACTCACCTTTCCCGTTAAGCAGCCATAGTGTGTTTTCTAAACGTGTGACTCTCTTCTGTTTTGTAATTCAGTTCAAGTGTAGCGGTTTTTACATTCCCTCTATAAGTGATATCTTATGATAAGTGTCTTTTTCTGTGTGACTGATTTCACGTAGAATCGTCGTACCTAAATCCACTCATCATGCTGCTAAGAGCCTTATGACGTAGATTTCATGGCTGAGTGATATTCCATTGTACATAAGGACCACAACTTCTTTATCCATTTTTCTCTTTCCTGGGATATTTAAGGTGTAACGAAGTGGAGGTTGTTGTCAACAGAGCAGCCCTAAACTTTGGGGTGCCTGTGTCTTGCTGATTTTTAGTTTTCCCAATTTATAGGCCCACGAGTGGAAGTGCCCTATGCTCTCTAAGCTGAGTTTTTTAGATGTTTCAAGACACACCGTACACCTCTCCAGAGTGGCTGTTGGCAATTTACATCCCGCCCATCAGCGTAGCAAGGCTCCCGTTTCTCCATGGCCTGTCCTGCATTTCTGGTTTTGACACTTTATTCAGCATGGCCCTTTTGACCGATGGGAAGCGAGACTTCTTTGTAGCGCTGATTTGCCTTTGCAGGTTGCTTGGTTGGCCAAAAAGGGCGTATGCGTTTTTTCCTGAATATATTCAGGAAAAACGCATACGCCCTTTTTGGCCAAGGGCATCATTGTCGAGGTTTTGCCGCTTTTCCTGTGCTTTAAAGGCGATTCGAATCTCCCTCCTGAAACCTGTTTCCTGCAATTCTGCCTTGCTTTCAAATCCTCTTCGTTGCCTTCCCACAGTATATTTGTGGACGAGAGTTATCATTTATAACTCTGCAGGTTTGTGAATTGCAGTGCCCCTGAGCTCCATTTTTCAACTCGCTTTCTTGGGAGCTGGCCGCAAAAGCGCAGGATTGCTTCAGGCCCTATTCTCCTTCCGGGCGGCAGGCTGAGCCTGTGGTTAATTCTTCTTCCTGATGGGAAAATAGAGTGACCTGTGCCTGTCCCAAGACCTAGAGCTAGTCTCTCATTGGTTCCCCCTCTTCCCGTTCCTCCTCAGGACAAATAGCAACCTGTACGGAACAGGAGGTTAAAGGTGCTGATTCTCCAAGGAGGGAGATTGCTAGGAAAGCGGCTGGAATGGCGAACCCGAGCACAAGGAGATGAGAAATGAGGTGCGTTTTAGAAACCTTTCCCGATCACACGGTGTACCATCTTCTGGGTTTCTCATGCATGTTTTCGATGTAGGAAGGTGCCCTTGAACCTGGAGATTTGGGACCCATGGGATGGGTACCACGCAGTATTACTTTAAAGGGTCTGCGTTTGCTCACCCAACCTCACCAAACCTCTCAGCCCCAGGAGTGTCCACCCTTATGTCTCAATCAGCTGTGGGTCTAGATATGGTCAACCCAGGTGGCATCACAGCCCCTGAACGAATTTTGTAAGAATTTCTCTCTCTTTCACTGTCTTTGCTTCACGGGTTTTTAAAAGTAATTGATTTTTATAATGGGGTTTAGCTGCTCTTCAGAGCTGTGTGTATGCCGCTTTACACCCACTTGCCTCACTTACAGAGAGATATCAACACATAGGTTTTAAGTTTCTTACTAGTCAGATATATTCTTGGGCGGTGAATAGGGGGTGCTGAGACCCGTTCACTGAGCAAGGAGTAGGTCTTGTCTATTACATATTGGGTTTATGGAACGGTATCTGAGCTAATTTGAAACCCTGGTTTTATGCATCACCCCACCTCACCTTTCCCGTTAAGCAGCCATAGTGTGTTTTCTAAACGTGTGACTCTCTTCTGTTTTGTAATTCAGTTCAAGTGTAGCGGTTTTTACATTCTCTCTATAAGTGATATCTTATGATAAGTGTCTTTTTCTGTGTGACTGATTTCACGTAGAATCGTCATACCTAAATCCACTCATCATGCTGCACCGAGCCTTATGACGTTGATTTCATGGTTGAGTGATATTCCATTGTACATAAGGACCACAACTTCTTTATCCATTTTTCTCTTTCCTGGGATATTTAAGGTGTAAGGAAGTGGAGGTTCTTGTCAACAGAGCAGCCCTAAACTTTGGGGTGCCTGTGTCTTGCTGATTTTTAGTTTTCCCAATTTATACGCCCATGAGTGGAAGTGCCCTATGCTCTCTAAGCTGAGTTTTTTAGATATTTCAAGACACACCGTACACCTCTCCAGAGTGGCTGTTGGCAATTTACATCCCGCCCATCAGCGTAGCAAGGCTCCCGTTTCTCCATGGCCTGTCCTGCATTGCTGGTTTTGACACTTTATTCAGCATGGCCCTTTTGACCGATGGGAAGCGAGACTTCTTTGTAGCGCTGATTTGCCTTTCCAGGTTGCTTGGTTGGCCAAAAAGGGCGTATGCGTTTTTTCCTGAATATATTCAGGAAAAAACGCATACGCCCTTTTTGGCCAAGGGCATCATTGTCGAGGTTTTGCCGCTTTTCCTCTGCTTTAAAGGCGATTCGAATCTCCCTCCTGAAATCTGTTTCCTGCAATTCTGCCTTGCTTTCAAATCCTCTTCGTTGCCTTCCCTCAATATATTTGTGGACGAGAGTTATCATTTATAACTCTGCAGGTTTGTGAATTGCAGTGCCCCTGAGCTCCATTTTTCAACTCGCTTTCTTGGGAGCTGGCCGCAAAAGCGCAGGATTGCTTCAGGCCCTATTCTGCTTCCGGGCGGCAGGCTGAGCCTGTGGTTAATTCTTCTTTCTGATGGGAAAATAGAGTGACCTGTGCCTGTCCCAAGACCTAGAGCTAGTCTCTCATTGGTTCCCCCTCTTCCCGTTCATCCTCAGGACAAATTGCAACCTGTACGGAATAGGAGGTTAAAGGTGCTGATTCTCCAAGGAGGGAGATTGCTAGGAAAGCGGCTGGAATGGCGAACCCGAGCACAAGGAGGTGAGAAATGAGGTGCCTTTTAGAAACCTTTCCCGATCACACGGTGTACCATCTTCTGGGTTTCTCATGCATGTTTTCGATGTAGGAAGGTGCCCTTGAACCTGGAGATTTGGGACCCATGGGATGGGTACCACGCAGCATTACTTTCAAGGGTCTGCGTTTGCTCACCCAACCTCACCAAACCTCTCAGCCCCAAGAGTGTCCACCCTTACGTCTCAACCAGCTGTGGGTCTAGATATGGTCAACCCAGGTGGCATCACAGCCCCTGAAAGAATTTTGTAAGAATTTCTCTCTCTTTCACTGTCTTTGTTTCACGGGTTTTTAAAAGTAATTGATTTTTATAATGGGGTTTAGCTGCTTTTCAGTGCTGTGTTTATGACGCTTTACACCCACTTGACTCACATACAGAGAGATTTCAATACATAGGTTTTAAGATTCTTACTAGTCAGATATATTTTTGAGCGGTGAATAGGGGGTGTTGAGTCCCGTTTACTGAGCAAGGAGTAGGTCTTGTCTATTACATATTGGGTTTATGGAACGGTATCTGAGCTAATTTGAAACCCCGGTTTTATGCATCACCGCACCTCACCTTTCCCGTTAAGCAGCCATAGTGTGTTTTCTAAACGTGTGACTCTCTTCTGTTTTGTAATTCAGTTCAAGTGTAGCGGTTTTTACATTCCCTCTATAAGTGATATCTTATGATAAGTGTCTTTTTCTGTGTGACTTATTTCACGTAGAATCGTCGTACCTATATCCACTCATCATGCTGCTACGAGCCTTTTGACGTAGATTTCATGGCTGAGTGATATTCCATTGTACATAAGGACCACAACTTCTTTATCCATTTTTCTCTTTCCTGGGATATTTAAGGTGTAACGAAGTGGAGGTTCTTGTCAACAGAGCAGCCGTAAACATCGGGGTGCCTGTGTCTTGTTGATTTTTAGTTTTCCCAATTTATACGCCCATGAGTGGAAGTGCCCTATGCTCTCTAAGCTGAGTTTTCTAGATGTTTCAAGACACACCGTACACCTCTCCAGAGTGGCTGTTGGCAACTTACATCCCGCCCATCAGCGTAGCAAGGCTCCCGTTTCTCCATGGCCTGTCCTGCATTGTTGGTTTTGACACTTTATTCAGCATGGCCCTTTTGACCGATGGGAAGCGAGACTTCTTTGTAGCGCTGATTTGCCTTTCCACGTTGCTTGTTTGGCCAAAAAGGGCGTATGCGTTTTTTCCTGAATATATTCAGGAAAAAACGCATACGCCCTTTTTGGCCAAGGGCATCATTGTCGAGCTTTTGCTGCTTTTCCTGTGCTTTAAAGGCGATTCGAATCTCCCTCCTGAAATCTGTTTCCCGCAATTCTGCCTTGCTTTGAAATCCTCTTCGTTGCCTTCCCTCAATATATTTGTGGACGAGAGTTATCATTTATAACTCTGCAGGTTTGTGAATTGCAGTGCCCCTGAGCTCCATTTTTCAACTCGCTTTCTTGGGAGCTGGCCGCAAAAGCTCAGGATTGCTTCAGGCCCTATTCGGCTTCCGGCTGGCAGGCTGAGCCTGTGGTTAATTCTTCTTCCTGATGGGAAAATAGAGTGAGCTGTGCCTGTCCCAAGACCTAGAGCTAGTCTCTCATTGGTTCTCCCTCTTCCCGTTCCTCCTCAGGACAAATAGCAACCTGTACGGAACAGGAGGTAAAAGGTGCTGATTCTCCAAGGAGGGAGATTGCTAGGAAAGCGGCTGGAATGGCGAACCCGAGCACAAGGAGATGAGAAATGAGGTGCGTTTTAGAAACCTTTCCCGATCACACGGTGTACCATCTTCTGGGTTTCTCATGCATGTTTTCGATGTAGGAAGGTGCCCTTGAACCTGGAGATTTGGGACCCATGGGATGGGTACCACGCAGTATTACTTTAAAGGGTCTGCGTTTGCTCACCCAACCTCACCAAACCTCTCAGCCCCAGGAGTGTCCACCCTTATGTCTCAATCAGCTGTGGGTCTAGATATGGTCAACCCAGGTGGCATCACAGCCCCTGAACGAATTTTGTAAGAATTTCTCTCTCTTTCACTGTCTTTGCTTCACGGGTTTTTAAAAGTAATTGATTTTTATAATGGGGTTTAGCTGCTTTTCATAGCTGTGTGTATGCCGCTTTACACGCACTTGCCTCACTTACAGAGAGATATCAACACATAGGTTTTAAGATTCTTACTAGTCAGATATATTCTTGGGCGGTGAATAGGTGTTGTTGAGTCCCGTTCACTGAGCAAGGAGTAGGTCTTGTCTATTACATATTGGGTTTATGGAACGGTATCTGAGCTAATTTGAAACCCTGGTTTTATGCATCACCCCAACTCACCTTTCCCGTTAAGCAGCCATAGTGTGTTTTCTAAACGTGTGACTCTCTTCTGTTTTGTAATTCAGTTCAAGTGTAGCGGTTTTTACATTCCCTCTATAAGTGATATCTTATGATAAGTGTCTTTTTCTGTGTGACTGATTTCACGTAGAATCGTCGTACCTAAATCCACTCATCATGCTGCTAAGAGCCTTATGACGTAGATTTCATGGCTGAGTGATATTCCATTGTACATAAGGACCACAACTTCTTTATCCATTTTTCTCTTTCCTGGGATATTTAAGGTGTAACGAAGTGGAGGTTGTTGTCAACAGAGCAGCCCTAAACTTTGGGGTGCCTGTGTCTTGCTGATTTTTAGTTTTCCCAATTTATACGCCCACGAGTGGAAGTGCCCTATGCTCTCTAAGCTGAGTTTTTTAGATGTTTCAAGACACACCGTACACCTCTCCAGAGTGGCTGTTGGCAATTTACATCCCGCCCATCAGCGTAGCAAGGCTCCCGTTTCTCCATGGCCTGTCCTGCATTTCTGGTTTTGACACTTTATTCAGCATGGCCCTTTTGACCGATGGGAAGCGAGACTTCTTTGTAGCGCTGATTTGCCTTTGCAGGTTGCTTGGTTGGCCAAAAAGGGCGTATGCGTTTTTTCCTGAATATATTCAGGAAAAACGCATACGCCCTTTTTGGCCAAGGGCATCATTGTCGAGGTTTTGCCGCTTTTCCTGTGCTTTAAAGGCGATTCGAATCTCCCTCCTGAAACCTGTTTCCTGCAATTCTGCCTTGCTTTCAAATCCTCTTCGTTGCCTTCCCACAGTATATTTGTGGACGAGAGTTATCATTTATAACTCTGCAGGTTTGTGAATTGCAGTGCCCCTGAGCTCCATTTTTCAACTCGCTTTCTTGGGAGCTGGCCGCAAAAGCGCAGGATTGCTTCAGGCCCTATTCTCCTTCCGGGCGGCAGGCTGAGCCTGTGGTTAATTCTTCTTCCTGATGGGAAAATAGAGTGACCTGTGCCTGTCCCAAGACCTAGAGCTAGTCTCTCATTGGTTCCCCCTCTTCCCGTTCCTCCTCAGGACAAATAGCAACCTGTACGGAACAGGAGGTTAAAGGTGCTGATTCTCCAAGGAGGGAGATTGCTAGGAAAGTGGCTGGAATGGCGAACCCGAGCACAAGGAGATGAGAAATGAGGTGCGTTTTAGAAACCTTTCCCGATCACACGGTGTACCATCTTCTGGGTTTCTCATGCATGTTTTCGATGTAGGAAGGTGCCCTTGAACCTGGAGATTTGGGACCCATGGGATGGGTACCACGCAGTATTACTTTAAAGGGTCTGCGTTTGCTCACCCAACCTCACCAAACCTCTCAGCCCCAGGAGTGTCCACCCTTATGTCTCAATCAGCTGTGGGTCTAGATATGGTCAACCCAGGTGGCATCACAGCCCCTGAACGAATTTTGTAAGAATTTCTCTCTCTTTCACTGTCTTTGCTTCACGGGTTTTTAAAAGTAATTGATTTTTATAATGGGGTTTAGCTGCTCTTCAGAGCTGTGTGTATGCCGCTTTACACCCACTTGCCTCACTTACAGAGAGATATCAACACATAGGTTTTAAGTTTCTTACTAGTCAGATATATTCTTGGGCGGTGAATAGGGGGTGCTGAGACCCGTTCACTGAGCAAGGAGTAGGTCTTGTCTATTACATATTGGGTTTATGGAACGGTATCTGAGCTAATTTGAAACCCTGGTTTTATGCATCACCCCACCTCACCTTTCCCGTTAAGCAGCCATAGTGTGTTTTCTAAACGTGTGACTCTCTTTTGTTTTGTAATTCAGTTCAAGTGTAGCGGTTTTTACATTCTCTCTATAAGTGATATCTTATGATAAGTGTCTTTTTCTGTGTGACTTATTTCACGTAGAATCGTCATACCTAAATCCACTCATCATGCTGCACCGAGCCTTATGACGTTGATTTCATGGTTGAGTGATATTCCATTGTACATAAGGACCACAACTTCTTTATCCATTTTTCTCTTTCCTGGGATATTTAAGGTGTAAGGAAGTGGAGGTTCTTGTCAACAGAGCAGCCCTAAACATCGGGGTGCCTGTGTCTTGCTGATTTTTAGTTTTCCCAATTTATACGCCCATGAGTGGAAGTGCCCTATGCTCTCTAAGCTGAGTTTTTTAGATATTTCAAGACACACCGTACACCTCTCCAGAGTGGCTGTTGGCAATTTACATCCCGCCCATCAGCGTAGCAAGGCTCCCGTTTCTCCATGGCCTGTCCTGCATTGCTGGTTTTGACACTTTATTCAGCATGGCCCTTTTGACCGATGGGAAGCGAGACTTCTTTGTAGCGCTGATTTGCCTTTCCAGGTTGCTTGGTTGGCCAAAAAGGGCGTATGCGTTTTTTCCTGAATATATTCAGGAAAAAACGCATACGCCCTTTTTGGCCAAGGGCATCATTGTCGAGGTTTTGCCGCTTTTCCTCTGCTTTAAAGGCGATTCGAATCTCCCTCCTGAAATCTGTTTCCCGCAATTCTGCCTTGCTTTCAAATCCTCTTCGTTGCCTTCCCTCAATATATTTGTGGACGAGAGTTATCATTTATAACTCTGCAGGTTTGTGAATTGCAGTGCCCCTGAGCTCCATTTTTCAACTCGCTTTCTTGGGAGCTGGCCGCAAAAGCTCAGGATTGCTTCAGGCCCTATTCGGCTTCCGGCTGGCAGGCTGAGCCTGTGGTTAATTCTTCTTCCTGATGGGAAAATAGAGTGAGCTGTGCCTGTCCCAAGACCTAGAGCTAGTCTCTCATTGGTTCCCCCTCTTCCCGTTCATCCTCAGGACAAATAGCAACCTGTACGGAACAGGAGGTTAAAGGTGCTGATTCTCCAAGGAGGGAGATTGCTAGGAAAGCGGCTGGAATGGCGAACCCGAGCACAAGGAGATGAGAAATGAGGTGCGTTTTAGAAACCTTTCCCGATCACACGGTGTACCATCTTCTGGGTTTCTCATGCATGTTTTCGATGTAGGAAGGTGCCCTTGAACCTGGAGATTTGGGACCCATGGGATGGGTACCACGCAGTATTACTTTCAAGGGTCTGCGTTTGCTCACCCAACCTCACCAAACCTCTCAGCCCCAGGAGTGTCCACCCTTATGTCTCAATCAGCTGTGGGTCTAGATATGGTCAACCCAGGTGGCATCACAGCCCCTGAACGAATTTTGTAAGAATTTCTCTCTCTTTCACTGTCTTTGCTTCACGGGTTTTTAAAAGTAATTGATTTTTATAATGGGGTTTAGCTGCTTTTCATAGCTGTGTGTATGCCGCTTTACACCCACTTGCCTCACTTACAGAGAGATATCAACACATAGGTTTTAAGATTCTTACTAGTCAGATATATTCTTGGGCGGTGAATAGGTGTTGTTGAGTCCCGTTCACTGAGCAAGGAGTAGGTCTTGTCTATTACATATTGGGTTTATGGAACGGTATCTGAGCTAATTTGAAACCCTGGTTTTATGCATCACCCCAACTCACCTTTCCCGTTAAGCAGCCATAGTGTGTTTTCTAAACGTGTGACTCTCTTCTGTTTTGTAATTCAGTTCAAGTGTAGCGGTTTTTACATTCCCTCTATAAGTGATATCTTATGATAAGTGTCTTTTTCTGTGTGACTGATTTCACGTAGAATCGTCGTACCTAAATCCACTCATCATGCTGCTAAGAGCCTTATGACGTAGATTTCATGGCTGAGTGATATTCCATTGTACATAAGGACCACAACTTCTTTATCCATTTTTCTCTTTCCTGGGATATTTAAGGTGTAACGAAGTGGAGGTTGTTGTCAACAGAGCAGCCCTAAACTTTGGGGTGCCTGTGTCTTGCTGATTTTTAGTTTTCCCAATTTATAGGCCCACGAGTGGAAGTGCCCTATGCTCTCTAAGCTGAGTTTTTTAGATATTTCAAGACACACCGTACACCTCTCCAGAGTGGCTGTTGGCAATTTACATCTCGCCCATCAGCGTAGCAAGGCTCCCGTTTCTCCATGGCCTGTCCTGCATTTCTGGTTTTGACACTTTATTCAGCATGGCCCTTTTGACCGATGGGAAGCGAGACTTCTTTGTAGCGCTGATTTGCCTTTGCAGGTTGCTTGGTTGGCCAAAAAGGGCGTATGCGTTTTTTCCTGAATATATTCAGGAAAAACGCATACGCCCTTTTTGGCCAAGGGCATCATTGTCGAGGTTTTGCCGCTTTTCCTGTGCTTTAGAGGCGATTCGAATCTCCCTCCTGAAACCTGTTTCCTGCAATTCTGCCTTGCTTTCAAATCCTCTTCGTTGCCTTCCCACAGTATATTTGTGGACGAGAGTTATCATTTATAACTCTGCAGGTTTGTGAATTGCAGTGCCCCTGTGCTCCATTTTTCAACTCGCTTTCTTGGGAGCTGGCCGCAAAAGCTCAGGATTGCTTCAGGCCCTATTCGGCTTCCGGCTGGCAGGCTGAGCCTGTGGTTAATTCTTCTTCCTGATGGGAAAATAGAGTGAGCTGTGCCTGTCCCAAGACCTAGAGCTAGTCTCTCATTGGTTCCCCCTCTTCCCGTTCCTCCTCAGGACAAATAGCAACCTGTACGGAACAGGAGGTTAAAGGTGCTGATTCTCCAAGGAGGGAGATTGCTAGGAAAGCGGCTGGAATGGCGAACCCGAGCACAAGGAGATGAGAAATGAGGTGCGTTTTAGAAACCTTTCCCGATCACACGGTGTACCATCTTCTGGGTTTCTCATGCATGTTTTCGATGTAGGAAGGTGCCCTTGAACCTGGAGATTTGGGACCCATGGGATGGGTACCACGCAGTATTACTTTAAAGGGTCTGCGTTTGCTCACCCAACCTCACCAAACCTCTCAGCCCCAGGAGTGTCCACCCTTATGTCTCAATCAGCTGTGGGTCTAGATATGGTCAACCCAGGTGGCATCACAGCCCCTGAACGAATTTTGTAAGAATTTCTCTCTCTTTCACTGTCTTTGCTTCACGGGTTTTTAAAAGTAATTGATTTTTATAATGGGGTTTAGCTGCTTTTCATAGCTGTGTGTATGCCGCTTTACACGCACTTGCCTCACTTACAGAGAGATATCAACACATGGGTTTTAAGATTCTTACTAGTCAGATATATTCTTGGGCGGTGAATAGGTGTTGTTGAGTCCCGTTCACTGAGCAAGGAGTAGGTCTTGTCTATTACATATTGGGTTTATGGAACGGTATCTGAGCTAATTTGAAACCCTGGTTTTATGCATCACCCCAACTCACCTTTCCCGTTAAGCAGCCATAGTGTGTTTTCTAAACGTGTGACTCTCTTCTGTTTTGTAATTCAGTTCAAGTGTAGCGGTTTTTACATTCCCTCTATAAGTGATATCTTATGATAAGTGTCTTTTTCTGTGTGACTGATTTCACGTAGAATCGTCGTACCTAAATCCACTCATCATGCTGCTAAGAGCCTTATGACGTAGATTTCATGGCTGAGTGATATTCCATTGTACATAAGGACCACAACTTCTTTATCCATTTTTCTCTTTCCTGGGATATTTAAGGTGTAACGAAGTGGAGGTTGTTGTCAACAGAGCAGCCCTAAACTTTGGGGTGCCTGTGTCTTGCTGATTTTTAGTTTTCCCAATTTATACGCCCACGAGTGGAAGTGCCCTATGCTCTCTAAGCTGAGTTTTTTAGATGTTTCAAGACACACCGTACACCTCTCCAGAGTGGCTGTTGGCAATTTACATCCCGCCCATCAGCGTAGCAAGGCTCCCGTTTCTCCATGGCCTGTCCTGCATTTCTGGTTTTGACACTTTATTCAGCATGGCCCTTTTGACCGATGGGAAGCGAGACTTCTTTGTAGCGCTGATTTGCCTTTGCAGGTTGCTTGGTTGGCCAAAAAGGGCGTATGCGTTTTTTCCTGAATATATTCAGGAAAAACGCATACGCCCTTTTTGGCCAAGGGCATCATTGTCGAGGTTTTGCCGCTTTTCCTGTGCTTTAAAGGCGATTCGAATCTCCCTCCTGAAACCTGTTTCCTGCAATTCTGCCTTGCTTTCAAATCCTCTTCGTTGCCTTCCCACAGTATATTTGTGGACGAGAGTTATCATTTATAACTCTGCAGGTTTGTGAATTGCAGTGCCCCTGAGCTCCATTTTTCAACTCGCTTTCTTGGGAGCTGGCCGCAAAAGCGCAGGATTGCTTCAGGCCCTATTCTCCTTCCGGGCGGCAGGCTGAGCCTGTGGTTAATTCTTCTTCCTGATGGGAAAATAGAGTGAGCTGTGCCTGTCCCAAGACCTAGAGCTAGTCTCTCATTGGTTCCCCCTCTTCCCGTTCCTCCTCAGGACAAATAGCAACCTGTACGGAACAGGAGGTTAAAGGTGCTGATTCTCCAAGGAGGGAGATTGCTAGGAAAGCGGCTGGAATGGCGAACCCGAGCACAAGGAGATGAGAAATGAGGTGCGTTTTAGAAACCTTTCCCGATCACACGGTGTACCATCTTCTGGGTTTCTCATGCATGTTTTCGATGTAGGAAGGTGCCCTTGAACCTGGAGATTTGGGACCCATGGGATGGGTACCACGCAGTATTACTTTAAAGGGTCTGCGTTTGCTCACCCAACCTCACCAAACCTCTCAGCCCCAGGAGTGTCCACCCTTATGTCTCAATCAGCTGTGGGTCTAGATATGGTCAACCCAGGTGGCATCACAGCCCCTGAACGAATTTTGTAAGAATTTCTCTCTCTTTCACTGTCTTTGCTTCACGGGTTTTTAAAAGTAATTGATTTTTATAATGGGGTTTAGCTGCTCTTCAGAGCTGTGTGTATGCCGCTTTACACCCACTTGCCTCACTTACAGAGAGATATCAACACATAGGTTTTAAGTTTCTTACTAGTCAGATATATTCTTGGGCGGTGAATAGGGGGTGATGAGACCCGTTCACTGAGCAAGGAGTAGGTCTTGTCTATTACATATTGGGTTTATGGAACGGTATCTGAGCTAATTTGAAACCCTGGTTTTATGCATCACCCCACCTCACCTTTCCCGTTAAGCAGCCATAGTGTGTTTTCTAAACGTGTGACTCTCTTTTGTTTTGTAATTCAGTTCAAGTGTAGCGGTTTTTACATTCTCTCTATAAGTGATATCTTATGATAAGTGTCTTTTTCTGTGTGACTTATTTCACGTAGAATCGTCATACCTAAATCCACTCATCATGCTGCACCGAGCCTTATGACGTTGATTTCATGGTTGAGTGATATTCCATTGTACATAAGGACCACAACTTCTTTATCCATTTTTCTCTTTCCTGGGATATTTAAGGTGTAAGGAAGTGGAGGTTCTTTTCAACAGAGCAGCCCTAAACTTTGGGGTGCCTGTGTCTTGCTGATTTTTAGTTTTCCCAATTTATACGCCCATGAGTGGAAGTGCCCTATGCTCTCTAAGCTGAGTTTTTTAGATATTTCAAGACACACCGTACACCTCTGCAGAGTGGCTGTTGGCAATTTACATCCCGCCCATCAGCGTAGCAAGGCTCCCGTTTCTCCATGGCCTGTCCTGCATTGCTGGTTTTGACACTTTATTCAGCATGGCCCTTTTGACCGATGGGAAGCGAGACTTCTTTGTAGCGCTGATTTGCCTTTCCAGGTTGCTTGGTTGGCCAAAAAGGGCGTATGCGTTTTTTCCTGAATATATTCAGGAAAAAACGCATACGCCCTTTTTGGCCAAGGGCATCATTGTCGAGGTTTTGCCGCTTTTCCTCTGCTTTAAAGGCGATTCGAATCTCCCTCCTGAAATCTGTTTCCTGCAATTCTGCCTTGCTTTCAAATCCTCTTCGTTGCCTTCCCTCAATATATTTGTGGACGAGAGTTATCATTTATAACTCTGCAGGTTTGTGAATTGCAGTGCCCCTGAGCTCCATTTTTCAACTCGCTTTCTTGGGAGCTGGCCGCAAAAGCGCAGGATTGCTTCAGGCCCTATTCTGCTTCCGGGCGGCAGGCTGAGCCTGTGGTTAATTCTTCTTTCTGATGGGAAAATAGGGTGACCTGTGCCTGTCCCAAGACCTAGAGCTAGTCTCTCATTGGTTCCCCCTCTTCCCGTTCATCCTCAGGACAAATTGCAACCTGTACGGAATAGGAGGTTAAAGGTGCTGATTCTCCAAGGAGGGAGATTGCTAGGAAAGCGGCTGGAATGGCGAACCCGAGCACAAGGAGGTGAGAAATGAGGTGCCTTTTAGAAACCTTTCCCGATCACACGGTGTACCATCTTCTGGGTTTCTCATGCATGTTTTCGATGTAGGAAGGTGCCCTTGAACCTGGAGATTTGGGACCCATGGGATGGGTACCACGCAGCATTACTTTCAAGGGTCTGCGTTTGCTCACCCAACCTCACCAAACCTCTCAGCCCCAAGAGTGTCCACCCTTACGTCTCAACTAGCTGTGGGTCTAGATATGGTCAACCCAGGTGGCATCACAGCCCCTGAAAGAATTTTGTAAGAATTTCTCTCTCTTTCACTGTCTTTGTTTCACGGGTTTTTAAAAGTAATTGATTTTTATAATGGGGTTTAGCTGCTTTTCAGTGCTGTGTTTATGACGCTTTACACCCACTTGACTCACATACAGAGAGATTTCAATACATAGGTTTTAAGATTCTTACTAGTCAGATATATTTTTGAGCGGTGAATAGGGGGTGTTGAGTCCCGTTTACTGAGCAAGGAGTAGGTCTTGTCTATTACATATTGGGTTTATGGAACGGTATCTGAGCTAATTTGAAACCCCGGTTTTATGCATCACCGCACCTCACCTTTCCCGTTAAGCAGCCATAGTGTGTTTTCTAAACGTGTGACTCTCTTCTGTTTTGTAATTCAGTTCAAGTGTAGCGGTTTTTACATTCCCTCTCTAAGTGATATCTTATGATAAGTGTCTTTTTCTGTGTGACTTATTTCACGTAGAATCGTCGTACCTATATCCACTCATCATGCTGCTACGAGCCTTTTGACGTAGATTTCATGGCTGAGTGATATTCCATTGTACATAAGGACCACAACTTCTTTATCCATTTTTCTCTTTCCTGGGATATTTAAGGTGTAACGAAGTGAAGGTTCTTGTCAACAGAGCAGCCGTAAACATCGGGGTGCCTGTGTCTTGTTGATTTTTAGTTTTCCCAATTTATACGCCCATGAGTGGAAGTGCCCTATGCTCTCTAAGCTGAGTTTTCTAGATGTTTCAAGACACACCGTACACCTCTCCAGAGTGGCTGTTGGCAATTTACATCCCGCCCATCAGCGTAGCAAGGCTCCCGTTTCTCCATGGCCTGTCCTGCATTGCTGGTTTTGACACTTTATTCAGCATGGCCCTTTTGACCGATGGGAAGCGAGACTTCTTTGTAGCGCTGATTTGCCTTTCCAGGTTGCTTGGTTGGCCAAAAAGGGCGTATGCGTTTTTTCCTGAATATATTCAGGAAAAAACGCATACGCCCTTTTTGGCCAAGGGCATCATTGTCGAGGTTTTGCCGCTTTTCCTCTGCTTTAAAGGCGATTCGAATCTCCCTCCTGAAATCTGTTTCCTGCAATTCTGCCTTGCTTTCAAATCCTCTTCGTTGCCTTCCCTCAATATATTTGTGGACGAGAGTTATCATTTATAACTCTGCAGGTTTGTGAATTGCAGTGCCCCTGAGCTCCATTTTTCAACTCGCTTTCTTGGGAGCTGGCCGCAAAAGCGCAGGATTGCTTCAGGCCCTATTCTGCTTCCGGGCGGCAGGCTGAGCCTGTGGTTAATTCTTCTTTCTGATGGGAAAATAGAGTGACCTGTGCCTGTCCCAAGACCTAGAGCTAGTCTCTCATTGGTTCCCCCTCTTCCCGTTCATCCTCAGGACAAATTGCAACCTGTACGGAATAGGAGGTTAAAGGTGCTGATTCTCCAAGGAGGGAGATTGCTAGGAAAGCGGCTGGAATGGCGAACCCGAGCACAAGGAGGTGAGAAATGAGGTGCCTTTTAGAAACCTTTCCCGATCACACGGTGTACCATCTTCTGGGTTTCTCATGCATGTTTTCGATGTAGGAAGGTGCCCTTGAACCTGGAGATTTGGGACCCATGGGATGGGTACCACGCAGCATTACTTTCAAGGGTCTGCGTTTGCTCACCCAACCTCACCAAACCTCTCAGCCCCAAGAGTGTCCACCCTTACGTCTCAACTAGCTGTGGGTCTAGATATGGTCAACCCAGGTGGCATCACAGCCCCTGAAAGAATTTTGTAAGAATTTCTCTCTCTTTCACTGTCTTTGTTTCACGGGTTTTTAAAAGTAATTGATTTTTATAATGGGGTTTAGCTGCTTTTCAGTGCTGTGTTTATGACGCTTTACACCCACTTGACTCACATACAGAGAGATTTCAATACATAGGTTTTAAGATTCTTACTAGTCAGATATATTTTTGAGCGGTGAATAGGGGGTGTTGAGTCCCGTTTACTGAGCAAGGAGTAGGTCTTGTCTATTACATATTGGGTTTATGGAACGGTATCTGAGCTAATTTGAAACCCCGGTTTTATGCATCACCGCACCTCACCTTTCCCGTTAAGCAGCCATAGTGTGTTTTCTAAACGTGTGACTCTCTTCTGTTTTGTAATTCAGTTCAAGTGTAGCGGTTTTTACATTCCCTCTCTAAGTGATATCTTATGATAAGTGTCTTTTTCTGTGTGACTTATTTCACGTAGAATCGTCGTACCTATATCCACTCATCATGCTGCTACGAGCCTTTTGACGTAGATTTCATGGCTGAGTGATATTCCATTGTACATAAGGACCACAACTTCTTTATCCATTTTTCTCTTTCCTGGGATATTTAAGGTGTAACGAAGTGAAGGTTCTTGTCAACAGAGCAGCCGTAAACATCGGGGTGCCTGTGTCTTGTTGATTTTTAGTTTTCCCAATTTATACGCCCATGAGTGGAAGTGCCCTATGCTCTCTAAGCTGAGTTTTCTAGATGTTTCAAGACACACCGTACACCTCTCCAGAGTGGCTGTTGGCAATTTACATCCCGCCCATCAGCGTAGCAAGGCTCCCGTTTCTCCATGGCCTGTCCTGCATTGTTGGTTTTGACACTTTATTCAGCATGGCCCTTTTGACCGATGGGAAGCGAGACTTCTTTGTAGCGCTGATTTGCCTTTCCAGGTTGCTTGGTTGGCCAAAAAGGGCGTATGCGTTTTTTCCTGAATATATTCAGGAAAAAACGCATACGCCCTTTTTGGCCAAGGGCATCATTGTCGAGCTTTTGCTGCTTTTCCTGTGCTTTAAAGGCAATTCGAATCTCCCTCCTGAAATCTGTTTCCCGCAATTCTGCCTTGCTTTGAAATCCTCTTCGTTGCCTTCCCTCAATATATTTGTGGACGAGAGTTATCATTTATAACTCTGCAGGTTTGTGAATTGCAGTGCCCCTGAGCTCCATTTTTCAACTCGCTTTCTTGGGAGCTGGCCGCAAAAGCGCAGGATTGCTTCAGGCCCTATTCTGCTTCCGGGCGGCAGGCTGAGCCTGTGGTTAATTCTTCTTTCTGATGGGAAAATAGAGTGACCTGTGCCTGTCCCAAGACCTAGAGCTAATCTCTCATTGGTTCCCCCTCTTCCCGTTCATCCTCAGGACAAATTGCAACCTGTACGGAACAGGAGGTTAAAGGTGCTGATTCTCCAAGGAGGGAGATTGCTAGGAAAGCGGCTGGAATGGCGAACCCGAGCACAAGGAGGTGAGAAATGTGGTGCGTTTTAGAAACCTTTCCCGATCACACGGTGTACCATCTTCTGGGTTTCTCATGCATGTTTTCGATGTAGGAAGGTACCCTTGAACCTGGAGATTTGGGACCCATGGGATGGGTACCACGCAGCATTACTTTCAAGGGTCTGCGTTTGCTCACCCAACCTCACCAAACCTCTCAGCCCCAAGAGTGTCCACCCTTATGTCTCAATCAGCTGTGGGCCTACATATGGTCAACCCAGGTGGCATCACAGCCCCTGAAAGAATTTTGTAAGAATTTCTCTCTCTTTCACTGTCTTTGTTTCACGGGTTTTTAAAAGTAATTGATTTTTATAATGGGGTTTAGCTGCTTTTCAGTGCTGTGTTTATGACGCTTTACACCCACTTGACTCACATACAGAGAGATTTCAATACTTAGGTTTTAAGATTCTTACTAGTCAGATATATTTTTGAGCGGTGAATAGGGGTGTTGAGTCCCGTTTACTGAGCAAGGAGTAGGTCTTGTCTATTACATAATGGGTTTATGGAACGGTATCTGAGCTAATTTGAAACCCCGGTTTTATGCATCACCGCACCTCACCTTTCCCGTTAAGCAGCCATAGTGTGTTTTCTAAACGTGTGACTCTCTTCTGTTTTGTAATTCAGTTCAAGTGTAGCGGTTTTTACATTCCCTCTCTAAGTGATATCTTATGATAAGTGTCTTTTTCTGTGTGATTTATTTCACGTAGAATCGTCGTACCTATATCCACTCATCATGCTGCTACGAGCCTTTTGACGTAGATTTCATGGCTGAGTGATATTCCATTGTACATAAGGACCACAACTTCTTTATCCATTTTTCTCTTTCCTGGGATATTTAAGGTGTAAGGAAGTGGAGGTTCTTGTCAACAGAGCAGCCCTAAACTTTGTGGTGCCTGTGTCTTGCTGATTTTTAGTTTTCCCAATTTATACGCCCATGAGTGGAAGTGCCCTATGCTCTCTAAGCTGAGTTTTTTAGATGTTTCAAGACACACCATACACCTCTCCAGAGTGGCTGTTGGCAATTTACATCCCGCCCATCAGCGTAGCAAGGCTCCCGTTTCTCCATGGCCTGTCCTGCATTGCTGGTTTTGACACTTTATTCAGCATGGCCCTTTTGACCGATGGGAAGCGAGACTTCTTTGTAGCGCTGATTTGCCTTTCCAGGTTGCTTGGTTGGCCAAAAAGGGCGTATGCGTTTTTTCCTGAATATATTCAGGAAAAAACGCATACGCCCTTTTTGGCCAAGGGCATCATTGTCGAGGTTTTGCCGCTTTTCCTCTGCTTTAAAGGCGATTCGAATCTCCCTCCTGAAATCTGTTTCCTGCAATTCTGCCTTGCTTTCAAATCCTCTTCGTTGCCTTCCCTCAATATATTTGTGGACGAGAGTTATCATTTATAACTCTGCAGGTTTGTGAATTGCAGTGCCCCTGAGCTCCATTTTTCAACTCGCTTTCTTGGGAGCTGGCCGCAAAAGCGCAGGATTGCTTCAGGCCCTATTCTGCTTCCGGGCGGCAGGCTGAGCCTGTGGTTAATTCTTCTTTCTGATGGGAAAATAGAGTGACCTGTGCCTGTCCCAAGACCTAGAGCTAGTCTCTCATTGGTTCCCCCTCTTCCCGTTCATCCTCAGGACAAATTGCAACCTGTACGGAATAGGAGGTTAAAGGTGCTGATTCTCCAAGGAGGGAGATTGCTAGGAAAGCGGCTGGAATGGCGAACCCGAGCACAAGGAGGTGAGAAATGAGGTGCCTTTTAGAAACCTTTCCCGATCACACGGTGTACCATCTTCTGGGTTTCTCATGCATGTTTTCGATGTAGGAAGGTGCCCTTGAACCTGGAGATTTGGGACCCATGGGATGGGTACCACGCAGCATTACTTTCAAGGGTCTGCATTTGCTCACCCAACCTCACCAAACCTCTCAGCCCCAAGAGTGTCCACCCTTACGTCTCAATCAGCTGTGGGTCTAGATATGGTCAACCCAGGTGGCATCACAGCCCCTGAAAGAATTTTGTAAGAATTTCTCTCTCTTTCACTGTCTTTGTTTCACGGGTTTTTTAAAGTAATTGATTTTTATAATGGGGTTTAGCTGCTTTTCAGTGCTGTGTTTATGACGCTTTACCCCCACGTGACTCACTTACAGAGAGATTTCAATACATAGGTTTTAAGATTCTTACTAGTCAGATATATTCTTGGGCGGTGAATAGGGGGTGTTCAGTCCCGTTCATTGAGCAAGGAGTAGGTCTTGTCTATTACATATTGGGTTTATGGAACGGTATCTGAGCTAATTTGAAACCCCGGTTTTATGCATCACACCACCTCACCTTTCCCGTTAAGCAGCCATAGTGTGTTTTCTAAACGTGTGACTCTCTTCTGTTTTGTAATTCAGTTCAAGTGTAGCGGTTTTTACATTCTCTCTATAAGTGATAACTTATGATAAGTGTCTTTTTCTGTGTGACTTATTTCACGTAGAATCGTCATACCTAAATCCACTCATCATGCTGCACCGAGCCTTATGACGTTGATTTCATGGTTGAGTGATATTCCATTGTACATAAGGACCACAACTTCTTTATCCATTTTTCTCTTTCCTGGGATATTTAAGGTGTAAGGAAGTGGAGGTTCTTGTCAACACAGCAGCCCTAAACTTTGGGGTGCCTGTGTCTTGCTGATTTTTAGTTTTCCCAATTTATACGCCCATGAGTGGAAGTGCCCTATGCTCACTAAGCTGAGTTTTTTAGATATTTCAAGACACACCGTACACCTCTCCAGTGTGGCTGTTGGCAATTTACATCCCGCCAATCAGCGTAGCAAGGCTCCCGTTTCTCCATGGCCTGTCCTGCATTGCTGGTTTTGACACTTTATTCAGCATGGCCCTTTTGACCGATGGGAAGCGAGACTTCTTTGTAGCGCTGATTTGCCTTTCCAGGTTGCTTGGTTGGCCAAAAAGGGCGTATGCGTTTTTTCCTGAATATATTCAGGAAAAAACGCATACGCCCTTTTTGGCCAAGGGCATCATTGTCGAGGTTTTGCCGCTTTTCCTCTGCTTTAAAGGCGATTCGAATCTCCCTCCTGAAATCTGTTTCCTGCAATTCTGCCTTGCTTTCAAATCCTCTTCGTTGCCTTCCCTCAATATATTTGTGGACGAGAGTTATCATTTATAACTCTGCAGGTTTGTGAATTGCAGTGCCCCTGAGCTCCATTTTTCAACTCGCTTTCTTGGGAGCTGGCCGCAAAAGCGCAGGATTGCTTCAGGCCCTATTCTGCTTCCGGGCGGCAGGCTGAGCCTGTGGTTAATTCTTCTTTCTGATGGGAAAATAGAGTGACCTGTGCCTGTCCCAAGACCTAGAGCTAGTCTCTCATTGGTTCCCCCTCTTCCTGTTCATCCTCAGGACAAATTGCAACCTGTACGGAATAGGAGGTTAAAGGTGCTGATTCTCCAAGGAGGGAGATTGCTAGGAAAGCGGCTGGAATGGCGAACCCGAGCACAAGGAGGTGAGAAATGAGGTGCCTTTTAGAAACCTTTCCCGATCACACGGTGTACCATCTTCTGGGTTTCTCATGCATGTTTTCGATGTAGGAAGGTGCCCTTGAACCTGGAGATTTGGGACCCATGGGATGGGTACCACGCAGCATTACTTTCAAGGGTCTGCGTTTGCTCACCCAACCTCACCAAACCTCTCAGCCCCAAGAGTGTCCACCCTTACGTCTCAACCAGCTGTGGGTCTAGATATGGTCAACCCAGGTGGCATCACAGCCCCTGAAAGAATTTTGTAAGAATTTCTCTCTCTTTCACTGTCTTTGTTTCACGGGTTTTTAAAAGTAATTGATTTTTATAATGGGGTTTAGCTGCTTTTCAGTGCTGTGTTTATGACGCTTTACACCCACTTGACTCACATACAGAGAGATTTCAATACATAGGTTTTAAGATTCTTACTAGTCAGATATATTTTTGAGCGGTGAATAGGGGGTGTTGAGTCCCGTTTACTGAGCAAGGAGTAGGTCTTGTCTATTACATATTGGGTTTATGGAACGGTATCTGAGCTAATTTGAAACCCCGGTTTTATGCATCACCGCACCTCACCTTTCCCGTTAAGCAGCCATAGTGTGTTTTCTAAACGTGTGACTCTCTTCTGTTATGTAATTCAGTTCAAGTGTAGCGGTTTTTACATTCCCTCTCTAAGTGATATCTTATGATAAGTGTCTTTTTCTGTGTGACTTATTTCACGTAGAATCGTCGTACCTATATCCACTCATCATGCTGCTACGAGCCTTTTGACGTAGATTTCATGGCTGAGTGATATTCCATTGTACATAAGGACCACAACTTCTTTATCCATTTTTCTCTTTCCTGGGATATTTAAGGTGTAACGAAGTGGAGGTTCTTGTCAACAGAGCAGCCGTAAACATCGGGGTGCCTGTGTCTTGTTGATTTTTAGTTTTCCCAATTTATACGCCCATGAGTGGAAGTGCCCTATGCTCTCTAAGCTGAGTTTTCTAGATGTTTCAAGACACACCGTACACCTCTCCAGAGTGGCTGTTGGCAATTTACATCCCGCCCATCAGCGTAGCAAGGCTCCCGTTTCTCCATGGCCTGTCCTGCATTGTTGGTTTTGACACTTTATTCAGCATGGCCCTTTTGACCGATGGGAAGCGAGACTTCTTTGTAGCGCTGATTTGCCTTTCCAGGTTGCTTGGTTGGCCAAAAAGGGAGTATGCGTTTTTTCCTGAATATATTCAGGAAAAAACGCATACGCCCTTTTTGGCCAAGGGCATCATTGTCGAGCTTTTCCTGCTTTTCCTGTGCTTTAAAGGCAATTCGAATCTCCCTCCTGAAATCTGTTTCCCGCAATTCTGCCTTGCTTTGAAATCCTCTTCGTTGCCTTCCCTCAATATATTTGTGGACGAGAGTTATCATTTATAACTCTGCAGGTTTGTGAATTGCAGTGCCCCTGAGCTCCATTTTTCAACTCGCTTTCTTGGGAGCTGGCCGCAAAAGCGCAGGATTGCTTCAGGCCCTATTCTGCTTCCGGGCGGCAGGCTGAGCCTGTGGTTAATTCTTCTTTCTGATGGGAAAATAGAGTGACCTGTGCCTGTCCCAAGACCTAGAGCTAATCTCTCATTGGTTCCCCCTCTTCCCGTTCATCCTCAGGACAAATTGCAACCTGTACGGAACAGGAGGTTAAAGGTGCTGATTCTCCAAGGAGGGAGATTGCTAGGAAAGCGGCTGGAATGGCGAACCCGAGCACAAGGAGGTGAGAAATGTGGTGCGTTTTAGAAACCTTTCCCGATCACACGGTGTACCATCTTCTGGGTTTCTCATGCATGTTTTCGATGTAGGAAGGTACCCTTGAACCTGGAGATTTGGGACCCATGGGATGGGTACCACGCAGCATTACTTTCAAGGGTCTGCGTTTGCTCACCCAACCTCACCAAACCTCTCAGCCCCAAGAGTGTCCACCCTTATGTCTCAATCAGCTGTGGGCCTACATATGGTCAACCCAGGTGGCATCACAGCCCCTGAAAGAATTTTGTAAGAATTTCTCTCTCTTTCACTGTCTTTGTTTCACGGGTTTTTAAAAGTAATTGATTTTTATAATGGGGTTTAGCTGCTTTTCAGTGCTGTGTTTATGACGCTTTACACCCACTTGACTCACATACAGAGAGATTTCAATACATAGGTTTTAAGATTCTTACTAGTCAGATATATTTTTGAGCGGTGAATAGGGGTGTTGAGTCCCGTTTACTGAGCAAGGAGTAGGTCTTGTCTATTACATAATGGGTTTATGGAACGGTATCTGAGCTAATTTGAAACCCCGGTTTTATGCATCACCGCACCTCACCTTTCCCGTTAAGCAGCCATAGTGTGTTTTCTAAACGTGTGACTCTCTTCTGTTTTGTAATTCAGTTCAAGTGTAGCGGTTTTTACATTCCCTCTCTAAGTGATATCTTATGATAAGTGTCTTTTTCTGTGTGATTTATTTCACGTAGAATCGTCGTACCTATATCCACTCATCATGCTGCTACGAGCCTTTTGACGTAGATTTCATGGCTGAGTGATATTCCATTGTACATAAGGACCACAACTTCTTTATCCATTTTTCTCTTTCCTGGGATATTTAAGGTGTAAGGAAGTGGAGGTTCTTGTCAACAGAGCAGCCCTAAACTTTGGGGTGCCTGTGTCTTTCTGATTTTTAGTTTTCCCAATTTATACGCCCATGAGTGGAAGTGCCCTATGCTCTCTAAGCTGAGTTTTTTAGATGTTTCAAGACACACCGTACACCTCTCCAGAGTGGCTGTTGGCAATTTACATCCCGCCCATCAGCGTAGCAAGGCTCCCGTTTCTCCATGGCCTGTCCTGCATTGCTGGTTTTGACACTTTATTCAGCATGGCCCTTTTGACCGATGGGAAGCGAGACTTCTTTGTAGCGCTGATTTGCCTTTCCAGGTTGCTTGGTTGGCCAAAAAGGGCGTATGCGTTTTTTCCTGAATATATTCAGGAAAAAACGCATACGCCCTTTTTGGCCAAGGGCATCATTGTCGAGGTTTTGCCGCTTTTCCTCTGCTTTAAAGGCGATTCGAATCTCCCTCCTGAAATCTGTTTCCTGCAATTCTGCCTTGCTTTCAAATCCTCTTCGTTGCCTTCCCTCAATATATTTGTGGACGAGAGTTATCATTTATAACTCTGCAGGTTTGTGAATTGCAGTGCCCCTGAGCTCCATTTTTCAACTCGCTTTCTTGGGAGCTGGCCGCAAAAGCGCAGGATTGCTTCAGGCCCTATTCTGCTTCCGGGCGGCAGGCTGAGCCTGTGGTTAATTCTTCTTTCTGATGGGAAAATAGAGTGACCTGTGCCTGTCCCAAGACCTAGAGCTAGTCTCTCATTGGTTCCCCCTCTTCCCGTTCATCCTCAGGACAAATTGCAACCTGTACGGAATAGGAGGTTAAAGGTGCTGATTCTCCAAGGAGGGAGATTGCTAGGAAAGCGGCTGGAATGGCGAACCCGAGCACAAGGAGGTGAGAAATGAGGTGCCTTTTAGAAACCTTTCCCGATCACACGGTGTACCATCTTCTGGGTTTCTCATGCATGTTTTCGATGTAGGAAGGTGCCCTTGAACCTGGAGATTTGGGACCCATGGGATGGGTACCACGCAGCATTACTTTCAAGGGTCTGCGTTTGCTCACCCAACCTCACCAAACCTCTCAGCCCCAAGAGTGTCCACCCTTACGTCTCAATCAGCTGTGGGTCTAGATATGGTCAACCCAGGTGGCATCACAGCCCCTGAAAGAATTTTGTAAGAATTTCTCTCTCTTTCACTGTCTTTGTTTCACGGGTTTTTAAAAGTAATTGATTTTTATAATGGGGTTTAGCTGCTTTTCAGTGCTGTGTTTATGACGCTTTACACCCACTTGACTCACATACAGAGAGATTTCAATACATAGGTTTTAAGATTCTTACTAGTCAGAAATATTTTTGAGCGGTGAATAGGGGGTGTTGAGTCCCGTTTACTGAGCAAGGAGTAGGTCTTGTCTATTACATATTGGGTTTATGGAACGGTATCTGAGCTAATTTGAAACCCCGGTTTTATGCATCACCGCACCTCACCTTTCCCGTTAAGCAGCCATAGTGTGTTTTCTAAACGTGTGACTCTCTTCTGTTTTGTAATTCAGTTCAAGTGTAGCGGTTTTTACATTCCCTCTATAAGTGATATCTTATGATAAGTGTCTTTTTCTGTGTGACTTATTTCACGTAGAATCGTCGTACCTATATCCACTCATCATGCTGCTACGAGCCTTTTGACGTAGATTTCATGGCTGAGTGATATTCCATTGTACATAAGGACCACAACTTCTTTATCCATTTTTCTCTTTCCTGGGATATTTAAGGTGTAAGGAAGTGGAGGTTCTTGTCAACAGAGCAGCCCTAAACTTTGGGGTGCCTGTGTCTTGCTGATTTTTAGTTTTCCCAATTTATACGCCCATGAGTGGAAGTGCCCTATGCTCTCTAAGCTGAGTTTTTTAGATATTTCAAGACACACCGTACACCTCTCCAGAGTGGCTGTTGGCTATTTACATCCCGCCCATCAGCGTAGCAAGGCTCCCGTTTCTCCATGGCCTGTCCTGCATTGCTAGTTTTGACACTTTATTCAGCATGGCCCTTTTGACCGATGGGAAGCGAGACTTCTTTGTAGCGCTGATTTGCCTTTCCAGGTTGCTTGGTTGGCCAAAAAGGGCGTATGTGTTTTTTCCTGAATATATTCAGGAAAAAACGCATACGCCCTTTTTGGCCAAGGGCATCATTGTCGAGGTTTTGCCGCTTTTCCTCTGCTTTAAAGGTGATTCGAATCTCCCTCCTGAAATCTGTTTCCTGCAATTCTGCCTTGCTTTCAAATCCTCTTCGTTGCCTTCCCTCAATATATTTGTGGACGAGAGTTATCATTTATAACTCTGCAGGTTTGTGAATTGCAGTGCCCCTGAGCTCCATTTTTCAACTCGCTTTCTTGGGAGCTGGCCGCAAAAGCGCAGGATTGCTTCAGGCCCTATTCTGCTTCCGGGCGGCAGGCTGAGCCTGTGGTTAATTCTTCTTTCTGATGGGAAAATAGAGTGACCTGTGCCTGTCCCAAGACCTAGAGCTAGTCTCTCATTGGTTCCCCCTCTTCCCGTTCATCCTCAGGACAAATTGCAACCTGTACGGAATAGGAGGTTAAAGGTGCTGATTCTCCAAGGAGGGAGATTGCTAGGAAAGCGGCTGGAATGGCGAACCCGAGCACAAGGAGGTGAGAAATGAGGTGCCTTTTAGAAACCTTTCCCGATCACACGGTGTACCATCTTCTGGGTTTCTCATGCATGTTTTCGATGTAGGAAGGTGCCCTTGAACCTGGAGATTTGGGACCCATGGGATGGGTACCACGCAGCATTACTTTCAAGGGTCTGCGTTTGCTCACCCAACCTCACCAAACCTCTCAGCCCCAAGAGTGTCCACCCTTACGACTCAATCAGCTGTGGGTCTAGATATGGTCAACCCAGGTGGCATCACAGCCCCTGAAAGAATTTTGTAAGAATTTCTCTCTCTTTCACTGTCTTTGTTTCACGGGTTTTTAAAAGTAATTGATTTTTATAATGGGGTTTAGCTGCTTTTCAGTGCTGTGTTTATGACGCTTTACCCCCACGTGACTCACTTACAGAGAGATTTCAATACATAGGTTTTAAGATTCTTACTAGTCAGATATATTCTTGGGCGGTGAATAGGGGGTGTTCAGTCCGGTTCATTGAGCAAGGAGTAGGTCTTGTCTATTACATATTGGGTTTATGGAACGGTATCTGAGCTAATTTGAAACCCCGGTTTTATGCATCACCGCACCTCACCTTTCCCGTTAAGCAGCCATAGTGTGTTTTCTAAACGTGTGACTCTCTTCTGTTTTGTAATTCAGTTCAAGTGTAGCGGTTTTTACATTCCCTCTATAAGTGATATCTTATGATAAGTGTCTTTTTCTGTGTGACTTATTTCACGTAGAATCGTCGTACCTATATCCACTCATCATGCTGCTACGAGCCTTTTGACGTAGATTTCATGGCTGAGTGATATTCCATTGTACATAAGGACCACAACTTCTTTATCCATTTTTCTCTTTCCTGGGATATTTAAGGTGTAAGGAAGTGGAGGTTCTTATCAACAGAGCAGCCCTAAACTTTGGGGTGCCTGTGTCTTGCTGATTTTTAGTTTTCCCAATTTATACGCCCACGAGTGTAAGTGCCCTAAGCTCTCTAAGCTGAGTTTTTTAGATATTTCAAGACACACCGTACACCTCTCCAGAGTGGCTGTTGGCAATTTACATCCCGCCCATCAGCGTAGCAAGGCTCCCGTTTCTCCATGGCCTGTCCTGCATTGCTGGTTTTGACACTTTATTCAGCATGGCCCTTTTGACCGATGGGAAGTGAGACTTGTTTGTAGCGCTGATTTGCCTTTCCAGGTTGCTTGGTTGGCCAAAAAGGGAGTATGCGTTTTTTCCTGAATATATTCAGGAAAAAACGCATACGCCCTTTTTGGCCAAGGGCATCATTGTCGAGGTTTTGCCGCTTTTCCTCTGCTTTAAAGGCGATTCGAATCTCCCTCCTGAAATCTGTTTCCTGCAATTCTGCCTTGCTTTCAAATCCTCTTCGTTGCCTTCCCTCAATATATTTGTGGACGAGAGTTATCATTTATAACTCTGCAGGTTTGTGAATTGCAGTGCCCCTGAGCTCCATTTTTCAACTCGCTTTCTTGGGAGCTGGCCGCAAAAGCGCAGGATTGCTTCAGGCCCTATTCTGCTTCCGGGCGGCAGGCTGAGCCTGTGGTTAATTCTTCTTTCTGATGGGAAAATAGAGTGACCTGTGCCTGTCCCAAGACCTAGAGCTAGTCTCTCATTGGTTCCCCCTCTTCCCGTTCATCCTCAGGACAAATTGCAACCTGTACGGAATAGGAGGTTAAAGGTGCTGATTCTCCAAGGAGGGAGATTGCTAGGAAAGCGGCTGGAATGGCGAACCCGAGCACAAGGAGGTGAGAAATGAGGTGCCTTTTAGAAACCTTTCCCGATCACACGGTGTACCATCTTCTGGGTTTCTCATGCATGTTTTCGATGTAGGAAGGTGCCCTTGAACCTGGAGATTTGGGACCCATGGGATGGGTACCACGCAGCATTACTTTCAAGGGTCTGCATTTGCTCACCCAACCTCACCAAACCTCTCAGCCCCAAGAGTGTCCACCCTTACGTCTCAATCAGCTGTGGGTCTAGATATGGTCAACCCAGGTGGCATCACAGCCCCTGAAAGAATTTTGTAAGAATTTCTCTCTCTTTCACTGTCTTTGTTTCACGGGTTTTTTAAAGTAATTGATTTTTATAATGGGGTTTAGCTGCTTTTCAGTGCTGTGTTTATGACGCTTTACCCCCACGTGACTCACTTACAGAGAGATTTCAATACATAGGTTTTAAGATTCTTACTAGTCAGATATATTCTTGGGCGGTGAATAGGGGGTGTTCAGTCCCGTTCATTGAGCAAGGAGTAGGTCTTGTCTATTACATATTGGGTTTATGGAACGGTATCTGAGCTAATTTGAAACCCCGGTTTTATGCATCACCGCACCTCACCTTTCCCGTTAAGCAGCCATAGTGTGTTTTCTAAACGTGTGACTCTCTTCTGTTTTGTAATTCAGTTCAAGTGTAGCGGTTTTTACATTCTCTCTATAAGTGATATCTTATGATAAGTGTCTTTTTCTGTGTTACTTATTTCACGTAGAATCGTCATACCTAAATCCACTCATCATGCTGCACCGAGCCTTATGACGTTGATTTCATGGTTGAGTGATATTCCATTGTACATAAGGACCACAACTTCTTTATCCATTTTTCTCTTTCCTGGGATATTTAAGGTGTAAGGAAGTGGAGGTTCTTGTCAACAGAGCAGCCCTAAACTTTGGGGTGCCTGTGTCTTGCTGATTTTTAGTTTTCCCAATTTATACGCCCATGAGTGGAAGTGCCCTATGCTCTCTAAGCTGAGTTTTTTAGATATTTCAAGACACACCGTACACCTCTCCAGAGTGGCTGTTGGCAATTTACATCCCGCCCATCAGCGTAGCAAGGCTCCCGTTTCTCCATGGCCTGTCCTGCATTGCTGGTTTTGACACTTTATTCAGCATGGCCCTTTTGACCGATGGGAAGCGAGACTTCTTTGTAGCGCTGATTTGCCTTTCCAGGTTGCTTGGTTGGCCAAAAAGGGCGTATGCGTTTTTTCCTGAATATATTCAGGAAAAAACGCATACGCCCTTTTTGGCCAAGGGCATCATTGTCGAGGTTTTGCCGCTTTTCCTCTGCTTTAAAGGCGATTCGAATCTCCCTCCTGAAATCTGTTTCCTGCAATTCTGCCTTGCTTTCAAATCCTCTTCGTTGCCTTCCCTCAATATATTTGTGGACGAGAGTTATCATTTATAACTCTGCAGGTTTGTGAATTGCAGTGCCCCTGAGCTCCATTTTTCAACTCGCTTTCTTGGGAGCTGGCCGCAAAAGCGCAGGATTGCTTCAGGCCCTATTCTGCTTCCGGGCGGCAGGCTGAGCCTGTGGTTAATTCTTCTTTCTGATGGGAAAATAGAGTGACCTGTGCCTGTCCCAAGACCTAGAGCTAGTCTCTCATTGGTTCCCCCTCTTCCCGTTCATCCTCAGGACAAATTGCAACCTGTACGGAATAGGAGGTTAAAGGTGCTGATTCTCCAAGGAGGGAGATTGCTAGGAAAGCGGCTGGAATGGCGAACCCGAGCACAAGGAGGTGAGAAATGAGGTGCCTTTTAGAAACCTTTCCCGATCACACGGTGTACCATCTTCTGGGTTTCTCATGCATGTTTTCGATGTAGGAAGGTGCCCTTGAACCTGGAGATTTGGGACCCATGGGATGGGTACCACGCAGCATTACTTTCAAGGGTCTGCGTTTGCTCACCCAAACTCACCAAACCTCTCAGCCCCAAGAGTGTCCACCCTTACGTCTCAATCAGCTGTGGGTCTAGATATGGTCAACCCAGGTGGCATCACAGCCCCTGAAAGAATTTTGTAAGAATTTCTCTCTCTTTCACTGTCTTTGTTTCACGGGTTTTTAAAAGTAATTGATTTTTATAATGGGGTTTAGCTGCTTTTCAGTGCTGTGTTTATGATGCTTTACACCCACTTGACTCACATACAGAGAGATTTCAATACATAGGTTTTAAGATTCTTACTAGTCAGATATATTTTTGAGCGGTGAATAGGGGGTGTTGAGTCCCGTTTACTGAGCAAGGAGTAGGTCTTGTCTATTACATATTGGGTTTATGGAACGGTATCTGAGCTAATTTGAAACCCCGGTTTTATGCATCACCGCACCTCACCTTTCCCGTTAAGCAGCCATAGTGTGTTTTCTAAACGTGTGACTCTCTTCTGTTTTGTAATTCAGTTCAAGTGTAGCGGTTTTTACATTCCATCTATAAGTGATATCTTATGATAAGTGTCTTTTTCTGTGTGACTTATTTCACGTAGAAACGTCGTACCTATATCCACTCATCATGCTGCTACGAGCCTTTTGACGTAGATTTCATGGCTGAGTGATATTCCATTGTACATAAGGACCACAACTTCTTTATCCATTTTTCTCTTTCCTGGGATATTTAAGGTGTAAGGAAGTGGAGGTTCTTGTCAACAGAGCAGCCCTAAACTTTGGGGTGCCTGTGTCTTGCTGATTTTTAGTTTTCCCAATTTATACGCCCATGAGTGGAAGTGCCCTATGCTCTCTAAGCTGAGTTTTTTAGATATTTCAAGACACACCGTACACCTCTCCAGAGTGGCTGTTGGCAATTTACATCCCGCCCATCAGCGTAGCAAGGCTCCCGTTTCTCCATGGCCTGTCCTGCATTGCTGGTTTTGACACTTTATTCAGCATGGCCCTTTTGACCGATGGGAAGTGAGACTTCTTTGTAGCGCTGATTTGCATTTCCAGGTTGCTTGGTTGGCCAAAAAGGGCGTATGCGTTTTTTCCTGAATATATTCAGGAAAAAACGCATACGCCCTTTTTGGCCAAGGGCATCATTGTCGAGGTTTTGCCGCTTTTCCTCTGCTTTAAAGGCGATTCGAATCTCCCTCCTGAAATCTGTTTCCTGCAATTCTGCCTTGCTTTCAAATCCTCTTCGTTGCCTTCCCTCAATATATTTGTGGACGAGAGTTATCATTTATAACTCTGCAGGTTTGTGAATTGCAGTGCCCCTGAGCTCCATTTTTCAACTCGCTTTCTTGGGAGCTGGCCGCAAAAGCGCAGGATTGCTTCAGGCCCTATTCTGCTTCCGGGCGGCAGGCTGAGCCTGTGGTTAATTCTTCTTTCTGATGGGAAAATAGAGTGACCTGTGCCTGTCCCAAGACCTAGAGCTAGTCTCTCATTGGTTCCCCCTCTTCCCGTTCATCCTCAGGACAAATTGCAACCTGTACGGAACAGGAGGTTAAAGGTGCTGATTCTCCAAGGAGGGAGATTGCTAGAAAAGCGGCTGGAATGGCGAACCCGAGCACAAGGAGGTGAGAAATGAGGTGCGTTTTAGAAACCTTTCCCGATCACACGGTATACCATCTTCTGGGTTTCTCATGCATGTTTTCCATGTAGGAAGGTGCCCTTGAACCTGGAGATTTGGGACCCATGTGATGGGTACCACGCAGTATTACTTTCAAGGGTCTGCGTTTGCTCACCCAACCTCACCAAACCTCTCAGCCCCAAGAGTGTCCACCCTTATGTGTCAATCAGCTGTGGGTCTAGATATGGTCAACCCAGGTGGCATCACAGCCCCTGAAAGAATTTTGTAAGAATTTCTCTCTCTTTCACTGTCTTTGTTTCACGGGTTTTTTAAAGTAATTGATTTTTATAATGGGGTTTAGCTGCTTTTCAGTGCTGTGTTTATGACGCTTTACCCCCACGTGACTCACTTACAGAGAGATTTCAATACATAGGTTTTAAGATTCTTACTAGTCAGATATATTCTTGGGCGGTGAATAGGGGGTGTTCAGTCCCGTTCATTGAGCAAGGAGTAGGTCTTGTCTATTACATATTGGGTTTATGGAACGGTATCTGAGCTAATTTGAAATCCCGGTTTTATGCAACACCCCACCTCACCTTTCCCGTTAAGCAGCCATAGTTTGTTTTCTAAACGTGTGACTCTCTTCTGTTTTGTAATTCAGTTCAAGTGTAGCGGTTTTTACATTCCCTCTATAAGTGATATCTTATGATAAGTGTCTTTTTCTGTGTGACTTATTTCACGTAGAATCGTCATACCTAAATCCACTCATCATGCTGCACCGAGCCTTATGACGTTGATTTCATGGTTGAGTGATATTCCATTGTACATAAGGACCACAACTTCTTTATCCATTTTTCTCTTTCCTAGGATATTTAAGGTGTAAGGAAGTGGAGGTTCTTTTCAACAGAGCAGCCCTAAACTTTGGGGTGCCTGTGTCTTGCTGATTTTTAGTTTTCCCAATTTATACGCCCATGAGTGGAAGTGCCCTATGCTCTCTAAGCTGAGTTTTTTAGATATTTCAAGACACACCGTACACCTCTCCAGAGTGGCTGTTGGCAATTTACATCCCGCCCATCAGCGTAGCAAGGCTCCCGTTTCTCCATGGCCTGTCCTGCATTGCTGGTTTTGACACTTTATTCAGCATGGCCCTTTTGACCGATGGGAAGCGAGACTTCTTTGTAGCGCTGATTTGCCTTTCCAGGTTGCTTGGTTGGCCAAAAAGGGCGTATGCGTTTTTTCCTGAATATATTCAGGAAAAAACGCATACGCCCTTTTTGGCCAAGGGCATCATTGTCGAGGTTTTACCGCTTTTCCTCTGCTTTAAAGGCGATTCGAATCTCCCTCCTGAAATCTGTTTCCTGCAATTCTGCCTTGCTTTCAAATCCTCTTCGTTGCCTTCCCTCAATATATTTGTGGACGAGAGTTATCATTTATAACTCTGCAGGTTTGTGAATTGCAGTGCCCCTGAGCTCCATTTTTCAACTCGCTTTCTTGGGAGCTGGCCGCAAAAGCGCAGGATTGCTTCAGGCCCTATTCTGCTTCCGGGCGGCAGGCTGAGCCTGTGGTTAATTCTTCTTTCTGATGGGAAAATAGAGTGACCTGTGCCTGTCCCAAGACCTAGAGCTAGTCTCTCATTGGTTCGCCCTCTTCCCGTTCATCCTCAGGACAAATTGCAACCTGTACGGAATAGGAGGTTAAAGGTGCTGATTCTCCAAGGAGGGAGATTGCTAGGAAAGCGGCTGGAATGGCGAACCCGAGCACAAGGAGGTGAGAAATGAGGTGCCTTTTAGAAACCTTTCCCGATCACACGGTGTACCATCTTCTGGGTTTCTCATGCATGTTTTCGATGTAGGAAGGTGCCCTTGAACCTGGAGATTTGGGACCCATGGGATGGGTACCACGCAGCATTACTTTCAAGGGTCTGCGTTTGCTCACCCAACCTCACCAAACCTCTCAGCCCCAAGAGTGTCCACCCTTACGTCTCAACCAGCTGTGGGTCTAGATATGGTCAACCCAGGTGGCATCACAGCCCCTGAAAGAATTTTGTAAGAAGTTCTCTCTCTTTCACTGTCTTTGTTTCACGGGTTTTTAAAAGTAATTGATTTTTATAATGGGGTTTAGCTGCTTTTCAGTGCTGTGTTTATGACGCTTTACACCCACTTGACTCACATACAGAGAGATTTCAATACATAGGTTTTAAGATTCTTACTAGTCAGATATATTTTTGAGCGGTGAATAGGGGGTGTTGAGTCCCGTTTACTGAGCAAGGAGTAGGTCTTGTCTATTACATATTGGGTTTATGGAACGGTATCTGAGCTAATTTGAAACCCCGGTTTTATGCATCACCGCACCTCACCTTTCCCGTTAAGCAGCCATAGTGTGTTTTCTAAACGTGTGACTCTCTTCTGTTTTGTAATTCAGTTCAAGTGAAGCGGTTTTTACATTCCCTCTCTAAGTGATATCTTATTATAAGTGTCTTTTTCTGTGTGACTTATTTCACGTAGAATTGTCGTACCTATATCCACTCATCATGCTGCTACGAGCCTTTTGACGTAGATTTCATGGCTGAGTGATATTCCATTGTACATAAGGACCACAACTTCTTTATCCATTTTTCTCTTTCCTGGGATATTTCAGGTGTAAGGAAGTGGAGGTTCTTGTCAACAGAGCAGCCCTAAACTTTGGGGTGCCTGTGTCTTGCTGATTTTTAGTTTTCCCAATTTATACGCCCATGAGTGGAAGTGCCCTATGCTCTCTAAGCTGAGTTTTTTAGATATTTCAAGACACACCGTACACCTCTCCAGAGTGGCTGTTGGCAATTTACATCCCGCCCATCAGCGTAGCAAGGCTCCCGTTTCTCCATGGCCTGTCCTGCATTGCTGGTTTTGACACTTTATTCAGCATGGCCCTTTTGACCGATGGGAAGCGAGACTTCTTTGTAGCGCTGATTTGCCTTTCCAGGTTGCTTGGTTGGCCAAAAAGGGCGTATGCGTTTTTTCCTGAATATATTCAGGAAAAAACGCATACGCCCTTTTTGGCCAAGGGCATCATTGTCGAGGTTTTGCCGCTTTTCCTCTGCTTTAAAGGCGATTCGAATCTCCCTCCTGAAATCTGTTTCCTGCAATTCTGCCTTGCTTTCAAATCCTCTTCGTTGCCTTCCCTCAATATATTTGTGGACGAGAGTTATCATTTATAACTCTGCAGGTTTGTGAATTGCAGTGCCCCTGAGCTCCATTTTTCAACTCGCTTTCTTGGGAGCTGGCCGCAAAAGCGCAGGATTGCTTCAGGCCCTATTCTGCTTCCGGGCGGCAGGCTGAGCCTGTGGTTAATTCTTCTTTCTGATGGGAAAATAGAGTGAGCTGTGCCTGTCCCAAGACCTAGAGCTAGTCTCTCATTGGTTCCCCCTCTTCCCGTTCATCCTCAGGACAAATTGCAACCTGTACGGAACAGGTGGTTAAAGGTGCTGATTCTCCAAGGAGGGAGATTGCTAGGAAAGCGGCTGGAATGGCGAACCCGAGCACAAGGAGGTGAGAAATGAGGTGCCTTTTAGAAACCTTTCCCGATCACACGGTGTACCATCTTCTGGGTTTCTCATGCATGTTTTCGATGTAGGAAGGTGCCCTTGAACCTGGAGATTTGGGACCCATGGGATGGGTACCACGCAGCATTACTTTCAAGGGTCTGCGTTTGCTCACCCAACCTCACCAAACCTCTCAGCCCCAAGAGTGTCCACCCTTACGTCTCAACCAGCTGTGGGTCTAGATATGGTCAACCCAGGTGGCATCACAGCCCCTGAAAGAATTTTGTAAGAAGTTCTCTCTCTTTCACTGTCTTTGTTTCACGGGTTTTTAAAAGTAATTGATTTTTATAATGGGGTTTAGCTGCTTTTCAGTGCTGTGTTTATGACGCTTTACACCCACTTGACTCACATACAGAGAGATTTCAATACATAGGTTTTAAGATTCTTACTAGTCAGATATATTTTTGAGCGGTGAATAGGGGGTGTTGAGTCCCGTTTACTGAGCAAGGAGTAGGTCTTGTCTATTACATATTGGGTTTATGGAACGGTATCTGAGCTAATTTGAAACCCCGGTTTTATGCATCACCGCACCTCACCTTTCCCGTTAAGCAGCCATAGTGTGTTTTCTAAACGTGTGACTCTCTTCTGTTTGTAATTCAGTTCAAGTGAAGCGGTTTTTACATTCCCTCTCTAAGTGATATCTTATTATAAGTGTCTTTTTCTGTGTGACTTATTTCACGTAGAATTGTCGTACCTATATCCACTCATCATGCTGCTACGAGCCTTTTGACGTAGATTTCATGGCTGAGTGATATTCCATTGTACATAAGGACCACAACTTCTTTATCCATTTTTCTCTTTCCTGGGATATTTCAGGTGTAAGGAAGTGGAGGTTCTTGTCAACAGAGCAGCCCTAAACTTTGGGGTGCCTGTGTCTTGCTGATTTTTAGTTTTCCCAATTTATACGCCCATGAGTGGAAGTGCCCTATGCTCTCTAAGCTGAGTTTTTTAGATATTTCAAGACACACCGTTACACCTCTCCAGAGTGGCTGTTGGCAATTTACATCCCGCCCATCAGCGTAGCAAGGCTCCCGTTTCTCCATGGCCTGTCCTGCATTGCTGGTTTTGACACTTTATTCAGCATGGCCCTTTTGACCGATGGGAAGCGAGACTTCTTTGTAGCGCTGATTTGCCTTTCCAGGTTGCTTGGTTGGCCAAAAAGGGCGTATGCGTTTTTTCCTGAATATATTCAGGAAAAAACGCATACGCCCTTTTTGGCCAAGGGCATCATTGTCGAGGTTTTGCCGCTTTTCCTCTGCTTTAAAGGCGATTCGAATCTCCCTCCTGAAATCTGTTTCCTGCAATTCTGCCTTGCTTTCAAATCCTCTTCGTTGCCTTCCCTCAATATATTTGTGGACGAGAGTTATCATTTATAACTCTGCAGGTTTGTGAATTGCAGTGCCCCTGAGCTCCATTTTTCAACTCGCTTTCTTGGGAGCTGGCCGCAAAAGCGCAGGATTGCTTCAGGCCCTATTCTGCTTCCGGGCGGCAGGCTGAGCCTGTGGTTAATTCTTCTTTCTGATGGGAAAATAGAGTGAGCTGTGCCTGTCCCAAGACCTAGAGCTAGTCTCTCATTGGTTCCCCCTCTTCCCGTTCATCCTCAGGACAAATTGCAACCTGTACGGAACAGGTGGTTAAAGGTGCTGATTCTCCAAGGAGGGAGATTGCTAGGAAAGCGGCTGGAATGGCGAACCCGAGCACAAGGAGGTGAGAAATGAGGTGCCTTTTAGAAACCTTTCCGATCACACGGTGTACCATCTTCTGGGTTTCTCATGCATGTTTTCGATGTAGGAAGGTGCCCTTGAACCTGGAGATTTGGGACCCATGGGATGGGTACCACGCAGCATTACTTTCAAGGGTCTGCGTTTGCTCACCCAACCTCACCAAACCTCTCAGCCCCAAGAGTGTCCACCCTTACGTCTCAACCAGCTGTGGGTCTAGATATGGTCAACCCAGGTGGCATCACAGCCCCTGAAAGAATTTTGTAAGAAGTTCTCTCTCTTTCACTGTCTTTGTTTCACGGGTTTTTAAAAGTAATTGATTTTTATAATGGGGTTTAGCTGCTTTTCAGTGCTGTGTTTATGACGCTTTACACCCACTTGACTCACATACAGAGAGATTTCAATACATAGGTTTTAAGATTCTTACTAGTCAGATATATTTTTGAGCGGTGAATAGGGGGTGTTGAGTCCCGTTTACTGAGCAAGGAGTAGGTCTTGTCTATTACATATTGGGTTTATGGAACGGTATCTGAGCTAATTTGAAACCCCGGTTTTATGCATCACCGCACCTCACCTTTCCCGTTAAGCAGCCATAGTGTGTTTTCTAAACGTGTGACTCTCTTCTGTTTTGTAATTCAGTTCAAGTGAAGCGGTTTTTACATTCCCTCTCTAAGTGATATCTTATTATAAGTGTCTTTTTCTGTGTGACTTATTTCACGTAGAATTGTCGTACCTATATCCACTCATCATGCTGCTACGAGCCTTTTGACGTAGATTTCATGGCTGAGTGATATTCCATTGTACATAAGGACCACAACTTCTTTATCCATTTTTCTCTTTCCTGGGATATTTCAGGTGTAAGGAAGTGGAGGTTCTTGTCAACAGAGCAGCCCTAAACTTTGGGGTGCCTGTGTCTTGCTGATTTTTAGTTTTCCCAATTTATACGCCCATGAGTGGAAGTGCCCTATGCTCTCTAAGCTGAGTTTTTTAGATATTTCAAGACACACCGTACACCTCTCCAGAGTGGCTGTTGCAATTTACATCCCGCCCATCAGCGTAGCAAGGCTCCCGTTTCTCCATGGCCTGTCCTGCATTGCTGGTTTTGACACTTTATTCAGCATGGCCCTTTTGACCGATGGGAAGCGAGACTTCTTTGTAGCGCTGATTTGCCTTTCCAGGTTGCTTGGTTGGCCAAAAAGGGCGTATGCGTTTTTTCCTGAATATATTCAGGAAAAAACGCATACGCCCTTTTTGGCCAAGGGCATCATTGTCGAGGTTTTGCCGCTTTTCCTCTGCTTTAAAGGCGATTCGAATCTCCCTCCTGAAATCTGTTTCCTGCAATTCTGCCTTGCTTTCAAATCCTCTTCGTTGCCTTCCCTCAATATATTTGTGGACGAGAGTTATCATTTATAACTCTGCAGGTTTGTGAATTGCAGTGCCCCTGAGCTCCATTTTTCAACTCGCTTTCTTGGGAGCTGGCCGCAAAAGCGCAGGATTGCTTCAGGCCCTATTCTGCTTCCGGGCGGCAGGCTGAGCCTGTGGTTAATTCTTCTTTCTGATGGGAAAATAGAGTGAGCTGTGCCTGTCCCAAGACCTAGAGCTAGTCTCTCATTGGTTCCCCCTCTTCCGTTCATCCTCAGGACAAATTGCAACCTGTACGGAACAGGTGGTTAAAGGTGCTGATTCTCCAAGGAGGGAGATTGCTAGGAAAGCGGCTGGAATGGCGAACCCGAGCACAAGGAGGTGAGAAATGAGGTGCGTTTTAGAAACCTTTCCCGATCACACGGTATACCATCTTCTGGGTTTCTCATGCATGTTTCCATGTAGGAAGGTGCCCTTGAACCTGGAGATTAGGGACCCATGTGATGGGTACCACGCAGTATTACTTTCAAGGGTCTGCGTTTGCTCACCCAACCTCACCAAACCTCTCAGCCCCAAGAGTGTCCACCCTTACGTCTCAATCTGCTGTGGGTCTAGATATGGTCAACCCAGGTGGCATCACAGCCCCTGAAAGAATTTTGTAAGAATTTCTCTCTCTTTCACTGTCTTTGTTTCACGGGTTTTTTAAAGTAATTGATTTTTATAATGGGGTTTAGCTGCTTTTCAGTGCTGTGTTTATGACGCTTTAGCCCCACGTGACTCACTTACAGAGTAATTTCAATACATAGGTTTTAAGATTCTTACTAGTCAGATATATTCTTGGGCGGTGAATAGGGGTGTTCAGTCCCGTTCATTGAGCAAGGAGTAGGTCTTGTCTATTACATATTGGGTTTATGGAACGGTATCTGAGCTAATTTGAAACCCCGGTTTTATGCAACACCCCACCTCACCTTTCCCGTTAAGCAGCCATAGTTTGTTTTCTAAACGTGTGACTCTCTTCTGTTTTGTAATTAAGTTCAAGTGTAGCGGTTTTTACATTCCCTCTATAAGTGATATCTTATGATAAGTGTCTTTTTCTGTGTGACTTATTTCACGTAGAATCGTCATACCTAAATCCACTCATCATGCTGCACCGAGCCTTATGACGTTGATTTCATGGTTGAGTGATATTCCATTGTACATAAGGACCACAACTTCTTTATCCATTTTTCTCTTTCCTAGGATATTTAAGGTGTAAGGAAGTGGAGGTTCTTGTCAACAGAGCAGCCCTAAACTTTGGGGTGCCTGTGTCTTGCTGATTTTTAGTTTTCCCAATTTATACGCCCATGAGTGGAAGTGCCCTATGCTCTCTAAGCTGAGTATTTTAGATATTTCAAGACACACCGTACACCTCTCCAGAGTGGCTGTTGGCAATTTACATCCCGCCCATCAGCGTAGCAAGGCTCCCGTTTCTCCATGGCCTGTCCTGCATTGCTGGTTTTGACACTTTATTCAGCATGGCCCTTTTGACCGATGGGAAGCGAGACTTCTTTGTAGCGCTGATTTGCCTTTCCAGGTTGCTTGGTTGGCCAAAAAGGGCGTATGCGTTTTTTCCTGAATATATTCAGGAAAAAACGCATACGCCCTTTTTGGCCAAGGGCATCATTGTCGAGGTTTTGCCGCTTTTCCTCTGCTTTAAAGGCGATTCGAATCTCCCTCCTGAAATCTGTTTCCTGCAATTCTGCCTTGCTTTCAAATCCTCTTCGTTGCCTTCCCTCAATATATTTGTGGACGAGAGTTATCATTTATAACTCTGCAGGTTTGTGAATTGCAGTGCCCCTGAGCTCCATTTTTCAACTCGCTTTCTTGGGAGCTGGCCGCAAAAGCGCAGGATTGCTTCAGGCCCTATTCTGCTTCCGGGCGGCAGGCTGAGCCTGTGGTTAATTCTTCTTTCTGATGGGAAAATAGAGTGACCTGTGCCTGTCCCAAGACCTAGAGCTAGTCTCTCATTGGTTCCCCCTCTTCCCGTTCATCCTCAGGACAAATTGCAACCTGTACGGAATAGGAGGTTAAAGGTGCTGATTCTCCAAGGAGGGAGATTGCTAGGAAAGCGGCTGGAATGGCGAACCCGAGCACAAGGAGGTGAGAAATGAGGTGCCTTTTAGAAACCTTTCCCGATCACACGGTGTACCATCTTCTGGGTTTCTCATGCATGTTTTCGATGTAGGAAGGTGCCCTTGAACCTGGAGATTTGGGACCCATGGGATGGGTACCACGCAGCATTACTTTCAAGGGTCTGCGTTTGCTCACCCAACCTCACCAAACCTCTCAGCCCCAAGAGTGTCCACCCTTACGTCTCAATCAGCTGTGGGTCTAGATATGGTCAACCCAGGTGGCATCACAGCCCCTGAAAGAATTTTGTAAGAATTTCTCTCTCTTTCACTGTCTTTGTTTCACGGGTTTTTAAAAGTAATTGATTTTTATAATGGGGTTTAGCTGCTTTTCAGTGCTGTTTTTATGACGCTTTACACCCACTTGACTCACATACAGAGAGATTTCAATACATAGGTTTTAAGGTTCTTACTAGTCAGATATATTTTTGAGCGGTGAATAGGGGGTGTTGAGTCCCGTTTACTGAGCAAGGAGTAGGTCTTGTCTATTACATATTGGGTTTATGGAACGGTATCTGAGCTAATTTGAAACCCCGGTTTTATGCATCACCGCACCTCACCTTTCCCGTTAAGCAGCCATAGTGTGTTTTCTAAACGTGTGACTCTCTTCTGTTTTGTAATTCAGTTCAAGTGTAGCGGTTTTTACATTCCCTCTATAAGTGATATCTTATGATAAGTGTCTTTTTCTGTGTGACTTATTTCACGTAGAATCGTCATACCTAAATCCACTCATCATGCTGCACCGAGCCTTATGACGTTGATTTCATGGTTGAGTGATATTCCATTGTACATAAGGACCACAACTTCTTTATCCATTTTTCTCTTTCCTAGGATATTTAAGGTGTAACGAAGTGGAGATTCTTGCCAACAGAGCAGCCCTATACTTTGGGGTGCCTGTGTCTTGCTGATTTTTAGTTTTCCCAATTTATACGCCCATGAGTGGAAGTGCCCTATGCTCTCTAAGCTGAGTTTTTTAGATGTCTCAGGACACACCGTACACCTCTGCAGAGTGGCTGTTGGCAATTTACATCCCGCCCATCAGCGTAGCAAGGCTCCCGTTTCTCCATGGCCTGTCCTGCATTTCTGGTTTTGACACTTTATTCAGCATGGCCCTTTTGACCGATGGGAAGCGAGACTTCTTTGTAGCGCTGATTTGCCTTTCCAGGTTGCTTGGTTGGCCAAAAAGGGCGTATGCGTTTTTTCCTGAATATATTCAGGAAAAAACGCATACGCCCTTTTTGGCCAAGGGCATCATTGTCGAGGTTTTGCCGCTTTTCCTCTGCTTTAAAGGCGATTCGAATCTCCCTCCTGAAATCTGTTTCCTGCAATTCTGCCTTGCTTTCAAATCCTCTTCGTTGCCTTCCCTCAATATATTTGTGGACGAGAGTTATCATTTATAACTCTGCAGGTTTGTGAATTGCAGTGCCCCTGAGCTCCATTTTTCAACTCGCTTTCTTGGGAGCTGGCCGCAAAAGCGCAGGATTGCTTCAGGCCCTATTCTGCTTCCGGGCGGCAGGCTGAGCCTGTGGTTAATTCTTCTTTCTGATGGGAAAATAGAGTGACCTGTGCCTGTCCCAAGACCTAGAGCTAGTCTCTCATTGGTTCCCCCTCTTCCCGTTCATCCTCAGGACAAATTGCAACCTGTACGGAATAGGAGGTTAAAGGTGCTGATTCTCCAAGGAGGGAGATTGCTAGGAAAGCGGCTGGAATGGCGAACCCGAGCACAAGGAGGTGAGAAATGAGGTGCCTTTTAGAAACCTTTCCCGATCACACGGTGTACCATCTTCTGGGTTTCTCATGCATGTTTTCGATGTAGGAAGGTGCCCTTGAACCTGGAGATTTGGGACCCATGGGATGGGTACCACGCAGCATTACTTTCAAGGGTCTGCGTTTGCTCACCCAACCTCACCAAACCTCTCAGCCCCAAGAGTGTCCACCCTTACGTCTCAATCAGCTGTGGGTCTAGATATGGTCAACCCAGGTGGCATCACAGCCCCTGAAAGAATTTTGTAAGAATTTCTCTCTCTTTCACTGTCTTTGTTTCACGGGTTTTTAAAAGTAATTGATTTTTATAATGGGGTTTAGCTGCTTTTCAGTGCTGTTTTTATGACGCTTTACACCCACTTGACTCACATACAGAGAGATTTCAATACATAGGTTTTAAGGTTCTTACTAGTCAGATATATTTTTGAGCGGTGAATAGGGGGTGTTGAGTCCCGTTTACTGAGCAAGGAGTAGGTCTTGTCTATTACATATTGGGTTTATGGAACGGTATCTGAGCTAATTTGAAACCCCGGTTTTATGCATCACCGCACCTCACCTTTCCCGTTAAGCAGCCATAGTGTGTTTTCTAAACGTGTGACTCTCTTCTGTTTTGTAATTCAGTTCAAGTGTAGCGGTTTTTACATTCCCTCTATAAGTGATATCTTATGATAAGTGTCTTTTTCTGTGTGACTTATTTCACGTAGAATCGTCATACCTAAATCCACTCATCATGCTGCACCGAGCCTTATGACGTTGATTTCATGGTTGAGTGATATTCCATTGTACATAAGGACCACAACTTCTTTATCCATTTTTCTCTTTCCTAGGATATTTAAGGTGTAAGGAAGTGGAGGTTCTTGTCAACAGAGCAGCCCTAAACTTTGGGGTGCCTGTGTCTTGCTGATTTTTAGTTTTCCCAATTTATACGCCCATGAGTGGAAGTGCCCTATGCTCTCTAAGCTGAGTTTTCTAGATGTTTCAAGACACACCGTACACCTCTCCAGAGTGGCTGTTGGCAATTTACATCCCGCCCATCAGCGTAGCAAGGCTCCCGTTTCTCCATGGCCTGTCCTGCATTGTTGGTTTTGACACTTTATTCAGCATGGCCCTTTTGACCGATGGGAAGCGAGACTTCTTTGTAGCGCTGATTTGCCTTTCCAGGTTGCTTGTTTGGCCAAAAAGGGCGTATGCGTTTTTTCCTGAATATATTCAGGAAAAAACGCATACGCCCTTTTTGGCCAAGGGCATCATTGTCGAGCTTTTGCTGCTTTTCCTGTGCTTTAAAGGCGATTCGAATCTCCCTCCTGAAATCTGTTTCCCGCAATTCTGCCTTGCTTTGAAATCCTCTTCGTTGCCTTCCCTCAATATATTTGTGGACGAGAGTTATCATTTATAACTCTGCAGGTTTGTGAATTGCAGTGCCCCTGAGCTCCATTTTTCAACTCGCTTTCTTGGGAGCTGGCCGCAAAAGCTCAGGATTGCTTCAGGCCCTATTCGGCTTCCGGCTGGCAGGCTGAGCCTGTGGTTAATTCTTCTTCCTGATGGGAAAATAGAGTGAGCTGTGCCTGTCCCAAGACCTAGAGCTAGTCTCTCATTGGTTCCCCCTCTTCCCGTTCCTCCTCAGGACAAATAGCAACCTGTACGGAACAGGAGGTTAAAGGTGCTGATTCTCCAAGGAGGGAGATTGCTAGGAAAGCGGCTGGAATGGCGAACCCGAGCACAAGGAGATGAGAAATGAGGTGCGTTTTAGAAACCTTTCCCGATCACACGGTGTACCATCTTCTGGGTTTCTCATGCATGTTTTCGATGTAGGAAGGTGCCCTTGAACCTGGAGATTTGGGACCCATGGGATGGGTACCACGCAGTATTACTTTAAAGGGTCTGCGTTTGCTCACCCAACCTCACCAAACCTCTCAGCCCCAGGAGTGTCCACCCTTATGTCTCAATCAGCTGTGGGTCTAGATATGGTCAACCCAGGTGGCATCACAGCCCCTGAACGAATTTTGTAAGAATTTCTCTCTCTTTCACTGTCTTTGCTTCACGGGTTTTTAAAAGTAATTGATTTTTATAATGGGGTTTAGCTGCTTTTCATAGCTGTGTGTATGCCGCTTTACACGCACTTGCCTCACTTACAGAGAGATATCAACACATAGGTTTTAAGATTCTTACTAGTCAGATATATTCTTGGGCGGTGAATAGGTGTTGTTGAGTCCCGTTCACTGAGCAAGGAGTAGGTCTTGTCTATTACATATTGGGTTTATGGAACGGTATCTGAGCTAATTTGAAACCCTGGTTTTATGCATCACCCCAACTCACCTTTCCCGTTAAGCAGCCATAGTGTGTTTTCTAAACGTGTGACTCTCTTCTGTTTTGTAATTCAGTTCAAGTGTAGCGGTTTTTACATTCCCTCTATAAGTGATATCTTATGATAAGTGTCTTTTTCTGTGTGACTGATTTCACGTAGAATCGTCATACCTAAATCCACTCATCATGCTGCTAAGAGCCTTATGACGTAGATTTCATGGCTGAGTGATATTCCATTGTACATAAGGACCACAACTTCTTTATCCATTTTTCTCTTTCCTGGGATATTTAAGGTGTAACGAAGTGGAGGTTGTTGTCAACAGAGCAGCCCTAAACTTTGGGGTGCCTGTGTCTTGCTGATTTTTAGTTTTCCCAATTTATAGGCCCACGAGTGGAAGTGCCCTATGCTCTCTAAGCTGAGTTTTTTAGATATTTCAAGACACACCGTACACCTCTCCAGAGTGGCTGTTGGCAATTTACATCCCGCCCATCAGCGTAGCAAGGCTCCCGTTTCTCCATGGCCTGTCCTGCATTGCTGGTTTTGACACTTTATTCAGCATGGCCCTTTTGACCGATGGGAAGCGAGACTTCTTTGTAGCGCTGATTTGCCTTTGCAGGTTGCTTGGTTGGCCAAAAAGGGCGTATGCGTTTTTTCCTGAATATATTCAGGAAAAACGCATACGCCCTTTTTGGCCAAGGGCATCATTCTCGAGGTTTTGCCGCTTTTCCTGTGCTTTAGAGGCGATTCGAATCTCCCTCCTGAAACCTGTTTCCTGCAATTCTGCCTTGCTTTCAAATCCTCTTCGTTGCCTTCCCACAGTATATTTGTGGACGAAAGTTATCATTTATAACTCTGCAGGTTTGTGAATTGCAGTGCCCCTGAGCTCCATTTTTCAACTCGCTTTCTTGGGAGCTGGCCGCAAAAGCTCAGGATTGCTTCAGGCCCTATTCGGCTTCCGGCTGGCAGGCTGAGCCTGTGGTTAATTCTTCTTCCTGATGGGAAAATAGAGTGAGCTGTGCCTGTCCCAAGACCTAGAGCTAGTCTCTCATTGGTTCCCCCTCTTCCCGTTCCTCCTCAGGACAAATAGCAACCTGTACGGAACAGGAGGTTAAAGGTGCTGATTCTCCAAGGAGGGAGATTGCTAGGAAAGCGGCTGGAATGGCGAACCCGAGCACAAGGAGATGAGAAATGAGGTGCGTTTTAGAAACCTTTCCCGATCACACGGTGTACCATCTTCTGGGTTTCTCATGCATGTTTTCGATGTAGGAAGGTGCCCTTGAACCTGGAGATTTGGGACCCATGGGATGGGTACCACGCAGTATTACTTTAAAGGGTCTGCGTTTGCTCACCCAACCTCACCAAACCTCTCAGCCCCAGGAGTGTCCACCCTTATGTCTCAATCAGCTGTGGGTCTAGATATGGTCAACCCAGGTGGCATCACAGCCCCTGAACGAATTTTGTAAGAATTTCTCTCTCTTTCACTGTCTTTGCTTCACGGGTTTTTAAAAGTAATTGATTTTTATAATGGGGTTTAGCTGCTTTTCATAGCTGTGTGTATGCCGCTTTACACGCACTTGCCTCACTTACAGAGAGATATCAACACATAGGTTTTAAGATTCTTACTAGTCAGATATATTCTTGGGCGGTGAATAGGTGTTGTTGAGTCCCGTTCACTGAGCAAGGAGTAGGTCTTGTCTATTACATATTGGGTTTATGGAACGGTATCTGAGCTAATTTGAAACCCTGGTTTTATGCATCACCCCAACTCACCTTTCCCGTTAAGCAGCCATAGTGTGTTTTCTAAACGTGTGACTCTCTTCTGTTTTGTAATTCAGTTCAAGTGTAGCGGTTTTTACATTCCCTCTATAAGTGATATCTTATGATAAGTGTCTTTTTCTGTGTGACTGATTTCACGTAGAATCGTCGTACCTAAATCCACTCATCATGCTGCTAAGAGCCTTATGACGTAGATTTCATGGCTGAGTGATATTCCATTGTACATAAGGACCACAACTTCTTTATCCATTTTTCTCTTTCCTGGGATATTTAAGGTGTAACGAAGTGGAGGTTGTTGTCAACAGAGCAGCCCTAAACTTTGGGGTGCCTGTGTCTTGCTGATTTTTAGTTTTCCCAATTTATACGCCCACGAGTGGAAGTGCCCTATGCTCTCTAAGCTGAGTTTTTTAGATGTTTCAAGACACACCGTACACCTCTCCAGAGTGGCTGTTGGCAATTTACATCCCGCCCATCAGCGTAGCAAGGCTCCCGTTTCTCCATGGCCTGTCCTGCATTTCTGGTTTTGACACTTTATTCAGCATGGCCCTTTTGACCGATGGGAAGCGAGACTTCTTTGTAGCGCTGATTTGCCTTTGCAGGTTGCTTGGTTGGCCAAAAAGGGCGTATGCGTTTTTTCCTGAATATATTCAGGAAAAACGCATACGCCCTTTTTGGCCAAGGGCATCATTGTCGAGGTTTTGCCGCTTTTCCTGTGCTTTAAAGGCGATTCGAATCTCCCTCCTGAAACCTGTTTCCTGCAATTCTGCCTTGCTTTCAAATCCTCTTCGTTGCCTTCCCACAGTATATTTGTGAACGAGAGTTATCATTTATAACTCTGCAGGTTTGTGAATTGCAGTGCCCCTGAGCTCCATTTTTCAACTCGCTTTCTTGGGAGCTGGCCGCAAAAGCGCAGGATTGCTTCAGGCCCTATTCTCCTTCCGGGCGGCAGGCTGAGCCTGTGGTTAATTCTTCTTCCTGATGGGAAAATAGAGTGAGCTGTGCCTGTCCCAAGACCTAGAGCTAGTCTCTCATTGGTTCCCCCTCTTCCCGTTCCTCCTCAGGACAAATAGCAACCTGTACGGAACAGGAGGTTAAAGGTGCTGATTCTCCAAGGAGGGAGATTGCTAGGAAAGCGGCTCGAATGGCGAACCCGAGCACAAGGAGATGAGAAATGAGGTGCGTTTTAGAAACCTTTCCCGATCACACGGTGTACCATCTTCTGGGTTTCTCATGCATGTTTTCGATGTAGGAAGGTGCCCTTGAACCTGGAGATTTGGGACCCATGGGATGGGTACCACGCAGTATTACTTTAAAGGGTCTGCGTTTGCTCACCCAACCTCACCAAACCTCTCAGCCCCAGGAGTGTCCACCCTTATGTCTCAATCAGCTGTGGGTCTAGATATGGTCAACCCAGGTGGCATCACAGCCCCTGAAAGAATTTTGTAAGAATTTCTCTCTCTTTCACTGTCTTTGCTTCACGGGTTTTTAAAAGTAATTGATTTTTATAATGGGGTTTAGCTGCTCTTCAGAGCTGTGTGTATGCCGCTTTACACCCACTTGCCTCACTTACAGAGAGATATCAACACATAGGTTTTAAGTTTCTTACTAGTCAGATATATTCTTGGGCGGTGAATAGGGGGTGCTGAGACCCGTTCACTGAGCAAGGAGTAGGTCTTGTCTATTACATATTGGGTTTATGGAACGGTATCTGAGCTAATTTGAAACCCTTGTTTTATGCATCACCCCACCTCACCTTTCCCGTTAAGCAGCCATAGTGTGTTTTCTAAACGTGTGACTCTCTTTTGTTTTGTAATTCAGTTCAAGTGTAGCGGTTTTTACATTCTCTCTATAAGTGATATCTTATGATAAGTGTCTTTTTCTGTGTGACTTATTTCACGTAGAATCGTCATACCTAAATCCACTCATCATGCTGCACCGAGCCTTATGACGTTGATTTCATGGTTGAGTGATATTCCATTGTACATAAGGACCACAACTTCTTTATCCATTTTTCTCTTTCCTGGGATATTTAAGGTGTAAGGAAGTGGAGGTTCTTGTCAACAGAGCAGCCCTAAACTTTGGGGTGCCTGTGTCTTGCTGATTTTTAGTTTTCCCAATTTATACGCCCATGAGTGGAAGTGCCCTATGCTCTCTAAGCTGAGTTTTTTAGATATTTCAAGACACACCGTACACCTCTCCAGAGTGGCTGTTGGCAATTTACATCCCGCCCATCAGCGTAGCAAGGCTCCCGTTTCTCCATGGCCTGTCCTGCATTGCTGGTTTTGACACTTTATTCAGCATGGCCCTTTTGACCGATGGGAAGCGAGACTTCTTTGTAGCGCTGATTTGCCTTTCCAGGTTGCTTGGTTGGCCAAAAAGGGCGTATGCGTTTTTTCCTGAATATATTCAGGAAAAAACGCATACGCCCTTTTTGGCCAAGGGCATCATTGTCGAGGTTTTGCCGCTTTTCCTCTGCTTTAAAGGCGATTCGAATCTCCCTCCTGAAATCTGTTTCCTGCAATTCTGCCTTGCTTTCAAATCCTCTTCGTTGCCTTCCCACAGTATATTTGTGGACGAGAGTTATCATTTATAACTCTGCAGGTTTGTGAATTGCAGTGCCCCTGAGCTCCATTTTTCAACTCGCTTTCTTGGGAGCTGGCCGCAAAAGCGCAGGATTGCTTCAGGCCCTATTCTGCTTCCGGGCGGCAGGCTGAGCCTGTGGTTAATTCTTCTTTCTGATGGGAAAATAGAGTGACCTGTGCCTGTCCAAGACCTAGAGCTAGTCTCTCATTGGTTCCCCCTCTTCCCGTTCATCCTCAGGACAAATTGCAACCTGTACGGAATAGGAGGTTAAAGGTGCTGATTCTCCAAGGAGGGAGATTGCTAGGAAAGCGGCTGGAATGGCGAACCCGAGCACAAGGAGGTGAGAAATGAGGTGCCTTTTAGAAACCTTTCCCGATCACACGGTGTACCATCTTCTGGGTTTCTCATGCATGTTTTCGATGTAGGAAGGTGCCCTTGAACCTGGAGATTTGGGACCCATGGGATGGGTACCACGCAGCATTACTTTCAAGGGTCTGCGTTTGCTCACCCAACCTCACCAAACCTCTCAGCCCCAAGAGTGTCCACCCTTACGTCTCAACCAGCTGTGGGTCTAGATATGGTCAACCCAGGTGGCATCACAGCCCCTGAAAGAATTTTGTAAGAATTTCTCTCTCTTTCACTGTCTTTGTTTCACGGGTTTTTAAAAGTAATTGATTTTTATAATGGGGTTTAGCTGCTTTTCAGTGCTGTTTTTATGACGCTTTACACCCACTTGACTCACATACAGAGAGATTTCAATACATAGGTTTTAAGGTTCTTACTAGTCAGATATATTTTTGAGCGGTGAATAGGGGGTGTTGAGTCCCGTTTACTGAGCAAGGAGTAGGTCTTGTCTATTACATATTGGGTTTATGGAACGGTATCTGAGCTAATTTGAAACCCCGGTTTTATGCATCACCGCACCTCACCTTTCCCGTTAAGCAGCCATAGTGTGTTTTCTAAACGTGTGACTCTCTTCTGTTTTGTAATTCAGTTCAAGTGTAGCGGTTTTTACATTCCCTCTCTAAGTGATATCTTATGATAAGTGTCTTTTTCTGTGTGACTTATTTCACGTAGAATCGTCGTACCTATATCCACTCATCATGCTGCTACGAGCCTTTTGACGTAGATTTCATGGCTGAGTGATATTCCATTGTACATAAGGACCACAACTTCTTTATCCATTTTTCTCTTTCCTGGGATATTTAAGGTGTAACGAAGTGGAGGTTCTTGTCAACAGAGCAGCCGTAAACATCGGGGTGCCTGTGTCTTGTTGATTTTTAGTTTTCCCAATTTATACGCCCATGAGTGGAAGTGCCCTATGCTCTCTAAGCTGAGTTTTCTAGATGTTTCAAGACACACCGTACACCTCTCCAGAGTGGCTGTTGGCAATTTACATCCCGCCCATCAGCGTAGCAAGGCTCCCGTTTCTCCATGGCCTGTCCTGCATTGTTGGTTTTGACACTTTATTCAGCATGGCCCTTTTGACCGATGGGAAGCGAGACTTCTTTGTAGCGCTGATTTGCCTTTCCAGGTTGCTTGGTTGGCCAAAAAGGGCGTATGCGTTTTTTCCTGAATATATTCAGGAAAAAACGCATACGCCCTTTTTGGCCAAGGGCATCATTGTCGAGCTTTTGCTGCTTTTCCTGTGCTTTAAAGGCAATTCGAATCTCCCTCCTGAAATCTGTTTCCCGCAATTCTGCCTTGCTTTGAAATCCTCTTCGTTGCCTTCCCTCAATATATTTGTGGACGAGAGTTATCATTTATAACTCTGCAGGTTTGTGAATTGCAGTGCCCCTGAGCTCCATTTTTCAACTCGCTTTCTTGGGAGCTGGCCGCAAAAGCGCAGGATTGCTTCAGGCCCTATTCTGCTTCCGGGCGGCAGGCTGAGCCTGTGGTTAATTCTTCTTTCTGATGGGAAAATAGAGTGACCTGTGCCTGTCCCAAGACCTAGAGCTAATCTCTCATTGGTTCCCCCTCTTCCCGTTCATCCTCAGGACAAATTGCAACCTGTACGGAACAGGAGGTTAAAGGTGCTGTTTCTCCAAGGAGGGAGATTGCTAGGAAAGCGGCTGGAATGGCGAACCCGAGCACAAGGAGGTGAGAAATGTGGTGCGTTTTAGAAACCTTTCCCGATCACACGGTGTACCATCTTCTGGGTTTCTCATGCATGTTTTCGATGTAGGAAGGTACCCTTGAACCTGGAGATTTGGGACCCATGGGATGGGTACCACGCAGCATTACTTTCAAGGGTCTGCGTTTGCTCACCCAACCTCACCAAACCTCTCAGCCCCAAGAGTGTCCACCCTTATGTCTCAATCAGCTGTGGGCCTACATATGGTCAACCCAGGTGGCATCACAGCCCCTGAAAGAATTTTGTAAGAATTTCTCTCTCTTTCACTGTCTTTGTTTCACGGGTTTTTAAAAGTAATTGATTTTTATAATGGGGTTTAGCTGCTTTTCAGTGCTGTGTTTATGACGCTTTACACCCACTTGACTCACATACAGAGAGATTTCAATACTTAGGTTTTAAGATTCTTACTAGTCAGATATATTTTTGAGCGGTGAATAGGGGTGTTGAGTCCCGTTTACTGAGCAAGGAGTAGGTCTTGTCTATTACATAATGGGTTTATGGAACGGTATCTGAGCTAATTTGAAACCCCGGTTTTATGCATCACCGCACCTCACCTTTCCCGTTAAGCAGCCATAGTGTGTTTTCTAAACGTGTGACTCTCTTCTGTTTTGTAATTCAGTTCAAGTGTAGCGGTTTTTACATTCCCTCTCTAAGTGATATCTTATGATAAGTGTCTTTTTCTGTGTGATTTATTTCACGTAGAATCGTCGTACCTATATCCACTCATCATGCTGCTACGAGCCTTTTGACGTAGATTTCATGGCTGAGTGATATTCCATTGTACATAAGGACCACAACTTCTTTATCCATTTTTCTCTTTCCTGGGATATTTAAGGTGTAAGGAAGTGGAGGTTCTTGTCAACAGAGCAGCCCTAAACTTTGGGGTGCCTGTGTCTTGCTGATTTTTAGTTTTCCCAATTTATACGCCCATGAGTGGAAGTGCCCTATGCTCTCTAAGCTGAGTTTTTTAGATGTTTCAAGACACACCGTACAACTCTCCAGAGTGGCTGTTGGCAATTTACATCCCGCCCATCAGCGTAGCAAGGCTCCCGTTTCTCCATGGCCTGTCCTGCATTGCTGGTTTTGACACTTTATTCAGCATGGCCCTTTTGACCGATGGGAAGCGAGACTTCTTTGTAGCGCTGATTTGCCTTTCCAGGTTGCTTGGTTGGCCAAAAAGGGCGTATGCGTTTTTTCCTGAATATATTCAGGAAAAAACGCATACGCCCTTTTTGGCCAAGGGCATCATTGTCGAGGTTTTGCCGCTTTTCCTCTGCTTTAAAGGCGATTCGAATCTCCCTCCTGAAATCTGTTTCCTGCAATTCTGCCTTGCTTTCAAATCCTCTTCGTTGCCTTCCCTCAATATATTTGTGGACGAGAGTTATCATTTATAACTCTGCAGGTTTGTGAATTGCAGTGCCCCTGAGCTCCATTTTTCAACTCGCTTTCTTGGGAGCTGGCCGCAAAAGCGCAGGATTGCTTCAGGCCCTATTCTGCTTCCGGGCGGCAGGCTGAGCCTGTGGTTAATTCTTCTTTCTGATGGGAAAATAGAGTGACCTGTGCCTGTCCCAAGACCTAGAGCTAGTCTCTCATTGGTTCCCCCTCTTCCCGTTCATCCTCAGGACAAATTGCAACCTGTACGGAATAGGAGGTTTTAGGTGCTGATTCTCCAAGGAGGGAGATTGCTAGGAAAGCGGCTGGAATGGCGAACCCGAGCACAAGGAGGTGAGAAATGAGGTGCCTTTTAGAAACCTTTCCCGATCACACGGTGTACCATCTTCTGGGTTTCTCATGCATGTTTTCGATGTAGGAAGGTGCCCTTGAACCTGGAGATTTGGGACCCATGGGATGGGTACCACGCAGCATTACTTTCAAGGGTCTGCGTTTGCTCACCCAACCTCACCAAACCTCTCAGCCCCAAGAGTGTCCACCCTTACGTCTCAACCAGCTGTGGGTCTAGATATGGTCAACCCAGGTGGCATCACAGCCCCTGAAAGAATTTTGTAAGAATTTCTCTCTCTTTCACTGTCTTTGTTTCACGGGTTTTTAAAAGTAATTGATTTTTATAATGGGGTTTAGCTGCTTTTCAGTGCTGTGTTTATGACGCTTTACACCCACTTGACTCACATACAGAGAGATTTCAATACATAGGTTTTAAGATTCTTACTAGTCAGATATATTTTTGAGCGGTGAATAGGGGGTGTTGAGTCCCGTTTACTGTGCAAGGAGTAGGTCTTGTCTATTACATATTGGGTTTATGGAACGGTATCTGAGCTAATTTGAAACCCCGGTTTTATGCATCACCGCACCTCACCTTTCCCGTTAAGCAGCCATAGTGTGTTTTCTAAACGTGTGACTCTCTTCTGTTTTGTAATTCAGTTCAAGTGTAGCGGTTTTTACATTCCCTCTCTAAGTGATATCTTATGATAAGTGTCTTTTTCTGTGTGACTTATTTCACGTAGAATCGTCGTACCTATATCCACTCATCATGCTGCTACGAGCCTTTTGACGTAGATTTCATGGCTGAGTGATATTCCATTGTACATAAGGACCACAACTTCTTTATCCATTTTTCTCTTTCCTGGGATATTTAAGGTGTAACGAAGTGGAGGTTCTTGTCAACAGAGCAGCCGTAAACATCGGGGTGCCTGTGTCTTGTTGATTTTTAGTTTTCCCAATTTATACGCCCATGAGTGGAAGTGCCCTATGCTCTCTAAGCTGAGTTTTCTAGATGTTTCAAGACACACCGTACACCTCTCCAGAGTGGCTGTTGGCAATTTACATCCCGCCCATCAGCGTAGCAAGGCTCCCGTTTCTCCATGGCCTGTCCTGCATTGTTGGTTTTGACACTTTATTCAGCATGGCCCTTTTGACCGATGGGAAGCGAGACTTCTTTGTAGCGCTGATTTGCCTTTCCAGGTTGCTTGGTTGGCCAAAAAGGGCGTATGCGTTTTTTCCTGAATATATTCAGGAAAAAACGCATACGCCCTTTTTGGCCAAGGGCATCATTGTCGAGCTTTTGCTGCTTTTCCTGTGCTTTAAAGGCAATTCGAATCTCCCTCCTGAAATCTGTTTCCCGCAATTCTGCCTTGCTTTGAAATCCTCTTCGTTGCCTTCCCTCAATATATTTGTGGACGAGAGTTATCATTTATAACTCTGCAGGTTTGTGAATTGCAGTGCCCCTGAGCTCCATTTTTCAACTCGCTTTCTTGGGAGCTGGCCGCAAAAGCGCAGGATTGCTTCAGGCCCTATTCTGCTTCCGGGCGGCAGGCTGAGCCTGTGGTTAATTCTTCTTTCTGATGGGAAAATAGAGTGACCTGTGCCTGTCCCAAGACCTAGAGCTAATCTCTCATTGGTTCCCCCTCTTCCCGTTCATCCTCAGGACAAATTGCAACCTGTACGGAACAGGAGGTTAAAGGTGCTGATTCTCCAAGGAGGGAGATTGCTAGGAAAGCGGCTGGAATGGCGAACCCGAGCACAAGGAGGTGAGAAATGTGGTGCGTTTTAGAAACCTTTCCCGATCACACGGTGTACCATCTTCTGGGTTTCTCATGCATGTTTTCGATGTAGGAAGGTACCCTTGAACCTGGAGATTTGGGACCCATGGGATGGGTACCACGCAGCATTACTTTCAAGGGTCTGCGTTTGCTCACCCAACCTCACCAAACCTCTCAGCCCCAAGAGTGTCCACCCTTATGTCTCAATCAGCTGTGGGCCTACATATGGTCAACCCAGGTGGCATCACAGCCCCTGAAAGAATTTTGTAAGAATTTCTCTCTCTTTCACTGTCTTTGTTTCACGGGTTTTTAAAAGTAATTGATTTTTATAATGGGGTTTAGCTGCTTTTCAGTGCTGTGTTTATGATGCTTTACACCCACTTGACTCACATACAGAGAGATTTCAATACTTAGGTTTTAAGATTCTTACTAGTCAGATATATTTTTGAGCGGTGAATAGGGGTGTTGAGTCCCGTTTACTGAGCAAGGAGTAGGTCTTGTCTATTACATAATGGGTTTATGGAACGGTATCTGAGCTAATTTGAAACCCCGGTTTTATGCATCACCGCACCTCACCTTTCCCGTTAAGCAGCCATAGTGTGTTTTCTAAACGTGTGACTCTCTTCTGTTTTGTAATTCAGTTCAAGTGTAGCGGTTTTTACATTCCCTCTCTAAGTGATATCTTATGATAAGTGTCTTTTTCTGTGTGATTTATTTCACGTAGAATCGTCGTACCTATATCCACTCATCATGCTGCTACGAGCCTTTTGACGTAGATTTCATGGCTGAGTGATATTCCATTGTACATAAGGACCACAACTTCTTTATCCATTTTTCTCTTTCCTGGGATATTTAAGGTGTAAGGAAGTGGAGGTTCTTGTCAACAGAGCAGCCCTAAACTTTGGGGTGCCTGTGTCTTGCTGATTTTTAGTTTTCCCAATTTATACGCCCATGAGTGGAAGTGCCCTATGCTCTCTAAGCTGAGTTTTTTAGATGTTTCAAGACACACCATACACCTCTCCAGAGTGGCTGTTGGCAATTTACATCCCGCCCATCAGCGTAGCAAGGCTCCCGTTTCTCCATGGCCTGTCCTGCATTGCTGGTTTTGACACTTTATTCAGCATGGCCCTTTTGACCGATGGGAAGCGAGACTTCTTTGTAGCGCTGATTTGCCTTTCCAGGTTGCTTGGTTGGCCAAAAAGGGCGTATGCGTTTTTTCCTGAATATATTTAAGGAAAAAACGCATACGCCCTTTTTGGCCAAGGGCATCATTGTCGAGGTTTTGCCGCTTTTCCTCTGCTTTAAAGGCGATTCGAATCTCCCTCCTGAAATCTGTTTCCTGCAATTCTGCCTTGCTTTCAAATCCTCTTCGTTGCCTTCCCTCAATATATTTGTGGACGAGAGTTATCATTTATAACTCTGCAGGTTTGTGAATTGCAGTGCCCCTGAGCTCCATTTTTCAACTCGCTTTCTTGGGAGCTGGCCGCAAAAGCGCAGGATTGCTTCAGGCCCTATTCTGCTTCCGGGCGGCAGGCTGAGCCTGTGGTTAATTCTTCTTTCTGATGGGAAAATAGAGTGACCTGTGCCTGTCCCAAGACCTAGAGCTAGTCTCTCATTGGTTCCCCCTCTTCCCGTTCATCCTCAGGACAAATTGCAACCTGTACGGAATAGGAGGTTAAAGGTGCTGATTCTCCAAGGAGGGAGATTGCTAGGAAAGCGGCTGGAATGGCGAACCCGAGCACAAGGAGGTGAGAAATGAGGTGCCTTTTAGAAACCTTTCCCGATCACACGGTGTACCATCTTCTGGGTTTCTCATGCATGTTTTCGATGTAGGAAGGTGCCCTTGAACCTGGAGATTTGGGACCCATGGGATGGGTACCACGCAGCATTACTTTCAAGGGTCTGCGTTTGCTCACCCAACCTCACCAAACCTCTCAGCCCCAAGAGTGTCCACCCTTACGTCTCAACCAGCTGTGGGTCTAGATATGGTCAACCCAGGTGGCATCACAGCCCCTGAAAGAATTTTGTAAGAATTTCTCTCTCTTTCACTGTCTTTGTTTCACGGGTTTTTAAAAGTAATTGATTTTTATAATGGGGTTTAGCTGCTTTTCAGTGCTGTGTTTATGACGCTTTACACCCACTTGACTCACATACAGAGAGATTTCAATACATAGGTTTTAAGATTCTTACTAGTCAGATATATTTTTGAGCGGTGAATACGGGGTGTTGAGTCCCGTTTACTGAGCAAGGAGTAGGTCTTGTCTATTACATATTGGGTTTATGGAACGGTATCTGAGCTAATTTGAAACCCCGGTTTTATGCATCACCGCACCTCACCTTTCCCGTTAAGCAGCCATAGTGTGTTTTCTAAACGTGTGACTCTCTTCTGTTTTGTAATTCAGTTCAAGTGTAGCGGTTTTTACATTCCCTCTCTAAGTGATATCTTATGATAAGTGTCTTTTTCTGTGTGACTTATTTCACGTAGAATCGTCGTACCTATATCCACTCATCATGCTGCTACGAGCCTTTTGACGTAGATTTCATGGCTGAGTGATATTCCATTGTACATAAGGACCACAACTTCTTTATCCATTTTTCTCTTTCCTGGGATATTTAAGGTGTAACGAAGTGGAGGTTCTTGTCAACAGAGCAGCCGTAAACATCGGGGTGCCTGTGTCTTGTTGATTTTTAGTTTTCCCAATTTATACGCCCATGAGTGGAAGTGCCCTATGCTCTCTAAGCTGAGTTTTCTAGATGTTTCAAGACACACCGTACACCTCTCCAGAGTGGCTGTTGGCAATTTACATCCCGCCCATCAGCGTAGCAAGGCTCCCGTTTCTCCATGGCCTGTCCTGCATTGTTGGTTTTGACACTTTATTCAGCATGGCCCTTTTGACCGATGGGAAGCGAGACTTCTTTGTAGCGCTGATTTGCCTTTCCAGGTTGCTTGGTTGGCCAAAAAGGGCGTATGCGTTTTTTCCTGAATATATTCAGGAAAAAACGCATACGCCCTTTTTGGCCAAGGGCATCATTGTCGAGCTTTTGCTGCTTTTCCTGTGCTTTAAAGGCAATTCGAATCTCCCTCCTGAAATCTGTTTCCCGCAATTCTGCCTTGCTTTGAAATCCTCTTCGTTGCCTTCCCTCAATATATTTGTGGACGAGAGTTATCATTTATAACTCTGCAGGTTTGTGAATTGCAGTGCCCCTGAGCTCCATTTTTCAACTCGCTTTCTTGGGAGCTGGCCGCAAAAGTGCAGGATTGCTTCAGGCCCTATTCTGCTTCCGGGCGGCAGGCTGAGCCTGTGGTTAATTCTTCTTTCTGATGGGAAAATAGAGTGACCTGTGCCTGTCCCAAGACCTAGAGCTAATCTCTCATTGGTTCCCCCTCTTCCCGTTCATCCTCAGGACAAATTGCAACCTGTACGGAACAGGAGGTTAAAGGTGCTGATTCTCCAAGGAGGGAGATTGCTAGGAAAGCGGCTGGAATGGCGAACCCGAGCACAAGGAGGTGAGAAATGTGGTGCGTTTTAGAAACCTTTCCCGATCACACGGTGTACCATCTTCTGGGTTTCTCATGCATGTTTTCGATGTAGGAAGGTACCCTTGAACCTGGAGATTTGGGACCCATGGGATGGGTACCACGCAGCATTACTTTCAAGGGTCTGCGTTTGCTCACCCAACCTCACCAAACCTCTCAGCCCCAAGAGTGTCCACCCTTATGTCTCAATCAGCTGTGGGCCTACATATGGTCAACCCAGGTGGCATCACAGCCCCTGAAAGAATTTTGTAAGAATTTCTCTCTCTTTCACTGTCTTTGTTTCACGGGTTTTTAAAAGTAATTGATTTTTATAATGGGGTTTAGCTGCTTTTCAGTGCTGTGTTTATGACGCTTTACACCCACTTGACTCACATACAGAGAGATTTCAATACTTAGGTTTTAAGATTCTTACTAGTCAGATATATTTTTGAGCGGTGAATAGGGGTGTTGAGTCCCGTTTACTGAGCAAGGAGTAGGTCTTGTCTATTACATAATGGGTTTATGGAACGGTATCTGAGCTAATTTGAAACCCCGGTTTTATGCATCACCGCACCTCACCTTTCCCGTTAAGCAGCCATAGTGTGTTTTCTAAACGTGTGACTCTCTTCTCTTTTGTAATTCAGTTCAAGTGTAGCGGTTTTTACATTCCCTCTCTAAGTGATATCTTATGATAAGTGTCTTTTTCTGTGTGATTTATTTCACGTAGAATCGTCGTACCTATATCCACTCATCATGCTGCTACGAGCCTTTTGACGTAGATTTCATGGCTGAGTGATATTCCATTGTACATAAGGACCACAACTTCTTTATCCATTTTTCTCTTTCCTGGGATATTTAAGGTGTAAGGAAGTGGAGGTTCTTGTCAACAGAGCAGCCCTAAACTTTGGGGTGCCTGTGTCTTGCTGATTTTTAGTTTTCCCAATTTATACGCCCATGAGTGGAAGTGCCCTATGCTCTCTAAGCTGAGTTTTTTAGATGTTTCAAGACACACCATACACCTCTCCAGAGTGGCTGTTGGCAATTTACATCCCGCCCATCAGCGTAGCAAGGCTCCCGTTTCTCCATGGCCTGTCCTGCATTGCTGGTTTTGACACTTTATTCAGCATGGCCCTTTTGACCGATGGGAAGCGAGACTTCTTTGTAGCGCTGATTTGCCTTTCCAGGTTGCTTGGTTGGCCAAAAAGGGCGTATGCGTTTTTTCCTGAATATATTCAGGAAAAAACGCATACGCCCTTTTTGGCCAAGGGCATCATTGTCGAGGTTTTGCCGCTTTTCCTCTGCTTTAAAGGCGATTCGAATCTCCCTCCTGAAATCTGTTTCCTGCAATTCTGCCTTGCTTTCAAATCCTCTTCGTTGCCTTCCCTCAATATATTTGTGGACGAGAGTTATCATTTATAACTCTGCAGGTTTGTGAATTGCAGTGCCCCTGAGCTCCATTTTTCAACTCGCTTTCTTGGGAGCTGGCCGCAAAAGCGCAGGATTGCTTCAGGCCCTATTCTGCTTCCGGGCGGCAGGCTGAGCCTGTGGTTAATTCTTCTTTCTGATGGGAAAATAGAGTGACCTGTGCCTGTCCCAAGACCTAGAGCTAGTCTCTCATTGGTTCCCCCTCTTCCCGTTCATCCTCAGGACAAATTGCAACCTGTACGGAATAGGAGGTTAAAGGTGCTGATTCTCCAAGGAGGGAGATTGCTAGGAAAGCGGCTGGAACGGCGAACCCGAGCACAAGGAGGTGAGAAATGAGGTGCCTTTTAGAAACCTTTCCCGATCACACGGTGTACCATCTTCTGGGTTTCTCATGCATGTTTTCGATGTAGGAAGGTGCCCTTGAACCTGGAGATTTGGGACCCATGGGATGGGTACCACGCAGCATTACTTTCAAGGGTCTGCGTTTGCTCACCCAACCTCACCAAACCTCTCAGCCCCAAGAGTGTCCACCCTTACGTCTCAATCAGCTGTGGGTCTAGATATGGTCAACCCAGGTGGCATCACAGCCCCTGAAAGAATTTTGTAAGAATTTCTCTCTCTTTCACTGTCTTTGTTTCACGGGTTTTTAAAAGTAATTGATTTTTATAATGGGGTTTAGCTGCTTTTCATAGCTGTGTGTATGCCGCTTTACACGCACTTGCCTCACTTACAGAGAGATATCAACACATAGGTTTTAAGATTCTTACTAGTCAGATATATTCTTGGGCGGTGAATAGGTGTTGTTGAGTCCCGTTCACTGAGCAAGGAGTAGGTCTTGTCTATTACATATTGGGTTTATGGAACGGTATCTGAGCTAATTTGAAACCCCGGTTTTATGCATCACCGCACCTCACCTTTCCCGTTAAGCAGCCATAGTGTGTTTTCTAAACGTGTGACTCTCTTCTGTTTTGTAATTCAGTTCAAGTGTAGCGGTTTTTACATTCCCTCTCTAAGTGATATCTTATGATAAGTGTCTTTTTCTGTGTGACTTATTTCACGTAGAATCGTCGTACCTATATCCACTCATCATGCTGCTACGAGCCTTTTGACGTAGATTTCATGGCTGAGTGATATTCCATTGTACATAAGGACCACAACTTCTTTATCCATTTTTCTCTTTCCTGGGATATTTAAGGTGTAACGAAGTGGAGGTTCTTGTCAACAGAGCAGCCGTAAACATCGGGGTGCCTGTGTCTTGTTGATTTTTAGTTTTCCCAATTTATACGCCCATGAGTGGAAGTGCCCTATGCTCTCTAAGCTGAGTTTTCTAGATGTTTCAAGACACACCGTACACCTCTCCAGAGTGGCTGTTGGCAATTTACATCCCGCCCATCAGCGTAGCAAGGCTCCCGTTTCTCCATGGCCTGTCCTGCATTGTTGGTTTTGACACTTTATTCAGCATGGCCCTTTTGACCGATGGGAAGCGAGACTTCTTTGTAGCGCTGATTTGCCTTTCCAGGTTGCTTGGTTGGCCAAAAAGGGCGTATGCGTTTTTTCCTGAATATATTCAGGAAAAAACGCATACGCCCTTTTTGGCCAAGGGCATCATTGTCGAGCTTTTGCTGCTTTTCCTGTGCTTTAAAGGCAATTCGAATCTCCCTCCTGAAATCTGTTTCCCGCAATTCTGCCTTGCTTTGAAATCCTCTTCGTTGCCTTCCCTCAATATATTTGTGGACGAGAGTTATCATTTATAACTCTGCAGGTTTGTGAATTGCAGTGCCCCTGAGCTCCATTTTTCAACTCGCTTTCTTGGGAGCTGGCCGCAAAAGTGCAGGATTGCTTCAGGCCCTATTCTGCTTCCGGGCGGCAGGCTGAGCCTGTGGTTAATTCTTCTTTCTGATGGGAAAATAGAGTGACCTGTGCCTGTCCCAAGACCTAGAGCTAATCTCTCATTGGTTCCCCCTCTTCCCGTTCATCCTCAGGACAAATTGCAACCTGTACGGAACAGGAGGTTAAAGGTGCTGATTCTCCAAGGAGGGAGATTGCTAGGAAAGCGGCTGGAATGGCGAACCCGAGCACAAGGAGGTGAGAAATGTGGTGCGTTTTAGAAACCTTTCCCGATCACACGGTGTACCATCTTCTGGGTTTCTCATGCATGTTTTCGATGTAGGAAGGTACCCTTGAACCTGGAGATTTGGGACCCATGGGATGGGTACCACGCAGCATTACTTTCAAGGGTCTGCGTTTGCTCACCCAACCTCACCAAACCTCTCAGCCCCAAGAGTGTCCACCCTTATGTCTCAATCAGCTGTGGGCCTACATATGGTCAACCCAGGTGGCATCACAGCCCCTGAAAGAATTTTGTAAGAATTTCTCTCTCTTTCACTGTCTTTGTTTCACGGGTTTTTAAAAGTAATTGATTTTTATAATGGGGTTTAGCTGCTTTTCAGTGCTGTGTTTATGACGCTTTACACCCACTTGACTCACATACAGAGAGATTTCAATACTTAGGTTTTAAGATTCTTACTAGTCAGATATATTTTTGAGCGGTGAATAGGGGTGTTGAGTCCCGTTTACTGAGCAAGGAGTAGGTCTTGTCTATTACATAATGGGTTTATGGAACGGTATCTGAGCTAATTTGAAACCCCGGTTTTATGCATCACCGCACCTCACCTTTCCCGTTAAGCAGCCATAGTGTGTTTTCTAAACGTGTGACTCTCTTCTCTTTTGTAATTCAGTTCAAGTGTAGCGGTTTTTACATTCCCTCTCTAAGTGATATCTTATGATAAGTGTCTTTTTCTGTGTGATTTATTTCACGTAGAATCGTCGTACCTATATCCACTCATCATGCTGCTACGAGCCTTTTGACGTAGATTTCATGGCTGAGTGATATTCCATTGTACATAAGGACCACAACTTCTTTATCCATTTTTCTCTTTCCTGGGATATTTAAGGTGTAAGGAAGTGGAGGTTCTTGTCAACAGAGCAGCCCTAAACTTTGGGGTGCCTGTGTCTTGCTGATTTTTAGTTTTCCCAATTTATACGCCCATGAGTGGAAGTGCCCTATGCTCTCTAAGCTGAGTTTTTTAGATGTTTCAAGACACACCATACACCTCTCCAGAGTGGCTGTTGGCAATTTACATCCCGCCCATCAGCGTAGCAAGGCTCCCGTTTCTCCATGGCCTGTCCTGCATTGCTGGTTTTGACACTTTATTCAGCATGGCCCTTTTGACCGATGGGAAGCGAGACTTCTTTGTAGCGCTGATTTGCCTTTCCAGGTTGCTTGGTTGGCCAAAAAGGGCGTATGCGTTTTTTCCTGAATATATTCAGGAAAAAACGCATACGCCCTTTTTGGCCAAGGGCATCATTGTCGAGGTTTTGCCGCTTTTCCTCTGCTTTAAAGGCGATTCGAATCTCCCTCCTGAAATCTGTTTCCTGCAATTCTGCCTTGCTTTCAAATCCTCTTCGTTGCCTTCCCTCAATATATTTGTGGACGAGAGTTATCATTTATAACTCTGCAGGTTTGTGAATTGCAGTGCCCCTGAGCTCCATTTTTCAACTCGCTTTCTTGGGAGCTGGCCGCAAAAGCGCAGGATTGCTTCAGGCCCTATTCTGCTTCCGGGCGGCAGGCTGAGCCTGTGGTTAATTCTTCTTTCTGATGGGAAAATAGAGTGACCTGTGCCTGTCCCAAGACCTAGAGCTAGTCTCTCATTGGTTCCCCCTCTTCCCGTTCATCCTCAGGACAAATTGCAACCTGTACGGAATAGGAGGTTAAAGGTGCTGATTCTCCAAGGAGGGAGATTGTTAGGAAAGCGGCTGGAACGGCGAACCCGAGCACAAGGAGGTGAGAAATGAGGTGCCTTTTAGAAACCTTTCCCGATCACACGGTGTACCATCTTCTGGGTTTCTCATGCATGTTTTCGATGTAGGAAGGTGCCCTTGAACCTGGAGATTTGGGACCCATGGGATGGGTACCACGCAGCATTACTTTCAAGGGTCTGCGTTTGCTCACCCAACCTCACCAAACCTCTCAGCCCCAAGAGTGTCCACCCTTACGTCTCAATCAGCTGTGGGTCTAGATATGGTCAACCCAGGTGGCATCACAGCCCCTGAAAGAATTTTGTAAGAATTTCTCTCTCTTTCACTGTCTTTGTTTCACGGGTTTTTAAAAGTAATTGATTTTTATAATGGGGTTTAGCTGCTTTTCATAGCTGTGTGTATGCCGCTTTACACGCACTTGCCTCACTTACAGAGAGATATCAACACATAGGTTTTAAGATTCTTACTAGTCAGATATATTCTTGGGCGGTGAATAGGTGTTGTTGAGTCCCGTTCACTGAGCAAGGAGTAGGTCTTGTCTATTACATATTGGGTTTATGGAACGGTATCTGAGCTAATTTGAAACCCTGGTTTTATGCATCACCCCACCTCACCTTTCCCGTTAAGCAGCCATAGTGTGTTTTCTAAACGTGTGACTCTCTTTTGTTTTGTAATTCAGTTCAAGTGTAGCGGTTTTACATTCTCTCTATAAGTGATATCTTATGATAAGTGTCTTTTTCTGTGTGACTTATTTCACGTAGAATCGTCATACCTAAATCCACTCATCATGCTGCACCGAGCCTTATGACGTTGATTTCATGGTTGAGTGATATTCCATTGTACATAAGGACCACAACTTCTTTATCCATTTTTCTCTTTCCTGGGATATTTAAGGTGTAAGGAAGTGGAGGTTCTTGTCAACAGAGCAGCCCTAAACTTTGGGGTGCCTGTGTCTTGCTGATTTTTAGTTTTCCCAATTTATACGCCCATGAGTGGAAGTGCCCTATGCTCTCTAAGCTGAGTTTTTTAGATATTTCAAGACACACCGTACACCTCTCCAGAGTGGCTGTTGGCAATTTACATCCCGCCCATCAGCGTAGCAAGGCTCCCGTTTCTCCATGGCCTGTCCTGCATTGCTGGTTTTGACACTTTATTCAGCATGGCCCTTTTGACCGATGGGAAGCGAGACTTCTTTGTAGCGCTGATTTGCCTTTCCAGGTTGCTTGGTTGGCCAAAAAGGGCGTATGCGTTTTTTCCTGAATATATTCAGGAAAAAACGCATACGCCCTTTTTGGCCAAGGGCATCATTGTCGAGGTTTTGCCGCTTTTCCTCTGCTTTAAAGGCGATTCGAATCTCCCTCCTGAAATCTGTTTCCTGCAATTCTGCCTTGCTTTCAAATCCTCTTCGTTGCCTTCCCTCAATATATTTGTGGACGAGAGTTATCATTTATAACTCTGCAGGTTTGTGAATTGCAGTGCCCCTGAGCTCCATTTTTCAACTCGCTTTCTTGGGAGCTGGCCGCAAAAGCGCAGGATTGCTTCAGGCCCTATTCTGCTTCCGGGCGGCAGGCTGAGCCTGTGGTTAATTCTTCTTTCTGATGGGAAAATAGAGTGACCTGTGCCTGTCCCAAGACCTAGAGCTAGTCTCTCATTGGTTCCCCCTCTTCCCGTTCATCCTCAGGACAAATTGCAACCTGTACGGAATAGGAGGTTAAAGGTGCTGATTCTCCAAGGAGGGAGATTGCTAGGAAAGCGGCTGGAATGGCGAACCCGAGCACAAGGAGGTGAGAAATGAGGTGCCTTTTAGAAACTTTTCCCGATCACACGGTGTACCATCTTCTGGGTTTCTCATGCATGTTTTCGATGTAGGAAGGTGCCCTTGAACCTGGAGATTTGGGACCCATGGGATGGGTACCACGCAGCATTACTTTCAAGGGTCTGCGTTTGCTCACCCAACCTCACCAAACCTCTCAGCCCCAAGAGTGTCCACCCTTACGTCTCAACCAGCTGTGGGTCTAGATATGGTCAACCCAGGTGGCATCACAGCCCCTGAAAGAATTTTGTAAGAATTTCTCTCTCTTTCACTGTCTTTGTTTCACGGGTTTTTAAAAGTAATTGATTTTTATAATGGGGTTTAGCTGCTTTTCAGTGCTGTGTTTATGACGCTTTACACCCACTTGACTCACATACAGAGAGATTTCAATACATAGGTTTTAAGATTCTTACTAGTCAGATATATTTTTGAGCGGTGAATAGGGGGTGTTGAGTCCCGTTTACTGAGCAAGGAGTAGGTCTTGTCTATTACATATTGGGTTTATGGAACGGTATCTGAGCTAATTTGAAACCCCGGTTTTATGCATCACCGCACCTCACCTTTCCCGTTAAGCAGCCATAGTGTGTTTTCTAAACGTGTGACTCTCTTCTGTTTTGTAATTCAGTTCAAGTGTAGCGGTTTTTACATTCCCTCTCTAAGTGATATCTTATGATAAGTGTCTTTTTCTGTGTGACTTATTTCACGTAGAATCGTCGTACCTATATCCACTCATCATGCTGCTACGAGCCTTTTGACGTAGATTTCATGGCTGAGTGATATTCCATTGTACATAAGGACCACAACTTCTTTATCCATTTTTCTCTTTCCTGGGATATTTAAGGTGTAACGAAGTGGAGGTTCTTGTCAACAGAGCAGCCGTAAACATCGGGGTGCCTGTGTCTTGTTGATTTTTAGTTTTCCCAATTTATACGCCCATGAGTGGAAGTGCCCTATGCTCTCTAAGCTGAGTTTTCTAGATGTTTCAAGACACACCGTACACCTCTCCAGAGTGGCTGTTGGCAATTTACATCCCGCCCATCAGCGTAGCAAGGCTCCCGTTTCTCCATGGCCTGTCCTGCATTGTTGGTTTTGACACTTTATTCAGCATGGCCCTTTTGACCGATGGGAAGCGAGACTTCTTTGTAGCGCTGATTTGCCTTTCCAGGTTGCTTGGTTGGCCAAAAAGGGCGTATGCGTTTTTTCCTGAATATATTCAGGAAAAAACGCATACGCCCTTTTTGGCCAAGGGCATCATTGTCGAGCTTTTGCTGCTTTTCCTGTGCTTTAAAGGCAATTCGAATCTCCCTCCTGAAATCTGTTTCCCGCAATTCTGCCTTGCTTTGAAATCCTCTTCGTTGCCTTCCCTCAATATATTTGTGGACGAGAGTTATCATTTATAACTCTGCAGGTTTGTGAATTGCAGTGCCCCTGAGCTCCATTTTTCAACTCGCTTTCTTGGGAGCTGGCCGCAAAAGCGCAGGATTGCTTCAGGCCCTATTCTGCTTCCGGGCGGCAGGCTGAGCCTGTGGTTAATTCTTCTTTCTGATGGGAAAATAGAGTGACCTGTGCCTGTCCCAAGACCTAGAGCTAGTCTCTCATTGGTTCCCCCTCTTCCCGTTCATCCTCAGGACAAATTGCAACCTGTACGGAATAGGAGGTTAAAGGTGCTGATTCTCCAAGGAGGGAGATTGCTAGGAAAGCGGCTGGAATGGCGAACCCGAGCACAAGGAGGTGAGAAATGAGGTGCCTTTTAGAAACCTTTCCCGATCACACGGTGTACCATCTTCTGGGTTTCTCATGCATGTTTTCGATGTAGGAAGGTGCCCTTGAACCTGGAGATTTGGGACCCATGGGATGGGTACCACGCAGCATTACTTTCAAGGGTCTGCGTTTGCTCACCCAACCTCACCAAACCTCTCAGCCCCAAGAGTGTCCACCCTTACGTCTCAATCAGCTGTGGGTCTAGATATGGTCAACCCAGGTGGCATCACAGCCCCTGAAAGAATTTTGTAAGAATTTCTCTCTCTTTCACTGTCTTTGTTTCACGGGTTTTTAAAAGTAATTGATTTTTATAATGGGGTTTAGCTGCTTTTCAGTGCTGTTTTTATGACGCTTTACACCCACTTGACTCACATACAGAGAGATTTCAATACATAGGTTTTAAGGTTCTTACTAGTCAGATATATTTTTGAGCGGTGAATAGGGGGTGTTGAGTCCCGTTTACTGAGCAAGGAGTAGGTCTTGTCTATTACATATTGGGTTTATGGAACGGTATCTGAGCTAATTTGAAACCCCGGTTTTATGCATCACCGCACCTCACCTTTCCCGTTAAGCAGCCATAGTGTGTTTTCTAAACGTGTGACTCTCTTCTGTTTTGTAATTCAGTTCAAGTGTAGCGGTTTTTACATTCCCTCTATAAGTGATATCTTATGATAAGTGTCTTTTTCTGTGTGACTTATTTCACGTAGAATCGTCGTACCTATATCCACTCATCATGCTGCTACGAGCCTTATGACGTAGACTTCATGGCTGAGTGATATTCCATTGTACATAAGGACCACAACTTCTTTATCCATTTTTCTCTTTCCTGGGATATTTAAGGTGTAAGGAAGTGGAGGTTCTTGTCAACAGAGCAGCCCTAAACTTTGGGGTGCCTGTGTCTTGCTGATTTTTAGTTTTCCCAATTTATACGCCCATGAGTGGAAGTGCCCTATGCTCTCTAAGCTGAGTTTTTTAGATATTTCAAGACACACCGTACACCTCTCCAGAGTGGCTGTTGGCAATTTACATCCCGCCCATCAGCGTAGCAAGGCTCCCGTTTCTCCATGGCCTGTCCTGCATTGCTGGTTTTGACACTTTATTCAGCATGGCCCTTTTGACCGTTGGGAAGCGAGACTTCTTTGTAGCGCTGATTTGCCTTTCCAGGTTGCTTGGTTGGCCAAAAAGGGCGTATGCGTTTTTTCCTGAATATATTCAGGAAAAAACGCATACGCCCTTTTTGGCCAAGGGCATCATTGTCGAGGTTTTGCCGCTTTTCCTCTGCTTTAAAGGCGATTCGAATCTCCCTCCTGAAATCTGTTTCCTGCAATTCTGCCTTGCTTTCAAATCCTCTTCGTTGCCTTCCCTGAATATATTTGTGGACGAGAGTTATCATTTATAACTCTGCAGGTTTGTGAATTGCAGTGCCCCTGAGCTCCATTTTTCAACTCGCTTTCTTGGGAGCTGGCCGCAAAAGCGCAGGATTGCTTCAGGCCCTATTCTGCTTCCGGGCGGCAGGCTGAGCCTGTGGTTAATTCTTCTTTCTGATGGGAAAATAGAGTGACCTGTGCCTGTCCCAAGACCTAGAGCTAGTCTCTCATTGGTTCCCCCTCTTCCCGTTCATCCTCAGGACAAATTGCAACCTGTACGGAATAGGAGGTTAAAGGTGCTGATTCTCCAAAGAGGGAGATTGCTAGGAAAGCGGCTGGAATGGCGAACCCGAGCACAAGGAGGTGAGAAATGAGGTGCCTTTTAGAAACCTTTCCCGATCACACGGTGTACCATCTTCTGGGTTTCTCATGCATGTTTTCGATGTAGGAAGGTGCCCTTGAACCTGGAGATTTGGGACCCATGGGATGGGTACCACGCAGCATTACTTTCAAGGGTCTGCGTTTGCTCACCCAACCTCACCAAACCTCTCAGCCCCAAGAGTGTCCACCCTTACGTCTCAATCAGCTGTGGGTCTAGATATGGTCAACCCAGGTGGCATCACAGCCCCTGAAAGAATTTTGTAAGAATTTCTCTCTCTTTCACTGTCTTTGTTTCACGGGTTTTTTAAAGTAATTGATTTTTATAATGGGGTTTAGCTGCTTTTCAGTGCTGTGTTTATGACGCTTTACACCCACGTGACTCACATACAGAGAGATTTCAATACATAGGTTTTAAGATTCTTACTAGGCAGATATATTTTTGAGCGGTGAATAGGGGGTGTTGAGTCCCGTTCACTGAGCAAGGTGTAGGTCTTGTCTATTACATATTGGGTTTATGGAACGGTATCTGAGCTAATTTGAAACCCCGGTTTTATGCATCACCGCACCTCACCTTTCCCGTTAAGCAGCCATAGTGTGTTTTCTAAACGTGTGACTCTCTTCTGTTTTGTAATTCAGTTCAAGTGTAGCGGTTTTTACATTCCCTCTCTAAGTGATATCTTATGATAAGTGTCTTTTTCTGTGTGACTTATTTCACGTAGAATCGTCGTACCTATATCCACTCATCATGCTGCTACGAGCCTTTTGACATAGATTTCATGGCTGAGTGATATTCCATTGTACATAAGGACCACAACTTCTTTATCCATTTTTCTCTTTCCTGGGATATTTAAGGTGTAACGAAGTGGAGGTTCTTGTCAACAGAGCAGCCGTAAACATTGGGATGCCTGTGTCTTGTTGATTTTTAGTTTTCCCAATTTATACGCCCATGAGTGGAAGTGCCCTATGCTCTCTAAGCTGAGTTTTCTAGATGTTTCAAGACACACCGTACACCTCTCCAGAGTGGCTGTTGGCAATTTACATCCCGCCCATCAGCGTAGCAGGGCTCCCGTTTCTCCATGGCCTGTCCTGCATTGCTGGTTTTGACACTTTATTCAGCATGGCCCTTTTAACCGATGGGAAGCGAGACTTCTTTGTAGCGCTGATTTGCCTTTCCAGGTTGCTTGGTTGGCCAAAAAGGGCGTATGCGTTTTTTCCTGAATATATTCAGGAAAAAACGCATACGCCCTTTTTGGCCAAGGGCATCATTGTCGAGCTTTTGCTGCTTTTCCTGTGCTTTAAAGGCGATTCGAATCTCCCTCCTGAAATCTGTTTCCCGCAATTCTGCCTTGCTTTCAAATCCTCTTCGTTGCCTTCCCTCAATATATTTGTGGACGAGAGTTATCATTTATAACTCTGCAGGTTTGTGAATTGCAGTGCCCCTGAGCTCCATTTTTCTACTCACTTTCTTGGGAGCTGGCCGCAAAAGCGCAGGATTGCTTCAGGCCCTATTCTGCTTCCGGGCGGCAGGCTGAGCCTGTGGTTAATTCTTCTTTCTGATGGGAAAATAGAGTGACCTGTGCCTGTCCCAAGACCTAGAGCTAATCTCTCATTGGTTCCCCCTCTTCCCGTTCATCCTCAGGACAAATTGCAACCTGTACGGAACAGGAGGTTAAAGGTGCTGATTCTCCAAGGAGGGAGATTGCTAGGAAAGCGGCTGGAATGGCGAACCCGAGCACAAGGCGGTGAGAAATGAGGTGCCGTTTAGAAACCTTTCCCGATCACACGGTGTACCATCTTCTGGATTTCTCATGCATGTTTTCGATGTAGGAAGGTGCCCTTGAACCTGGAGATTTGGGACCCATGGGATGGGTACCACGCAGCATTACTTTCAAGGGTCTGCGTTTGCTCACCCAATCTCACCAAACCTCTCAGCCCCAAGAGTGTCCACCCTTACGTCTCAATCAGCTATGGGTCTAGATATGGTCAACCCAGGTGGCATCACAGCCCCTGAAAGAATTTTGTAAGAATTTCTCTCTCTTTCACTGTCTTTGTTTCACGGGTTTTTAAAAGTAATTGATTTTTATAATGGGGTTTAGCTGCTTTTCAGTGCTGTGTTTATGACGCTTTACACCCACTTGACTCACATACAGAGAGATTTTAATACATAGGTTTTAAGATTCTTACTAGTCAGAAATATTTTTGAGCGGTGAATAGGGGGTGTTGAGTCCCGTTTACTGAGCAAGGAGTAGGTCTTGTCTATTACATATTGGGTTTATGGAACGGTATCTGAGCTAATTTGAAACCCCAGTTTTATGCATCACCGCACCTCACCTTTCCCGTTAAGCAGCCATAGTGTGTTTTCTAAACGTGTGACTCTCTTCTGTTTTGTAATTCAGTTCAAGTGTAGCGGTTTTTACATTCCCTCTCTAAGTGATATCTTATGATAAGTGTCTTTTTCTGTGTGACTTATTTCACGTAGAATCGTCGTACCTATATCCACTCATCATGCTGCTACGAGCCTTTTGACGTAGATTTCATGGCTGAGTGATATTCCATTGTACATAAGGACCACAACTTCTTCATCCATTTTTCTCTTTCCTGGGATATTTAAGGTGTAAGGAAGTGGAGGTTCTTGTCAACAGAGCAGCCGTGAACATTGGGGTGCCTGTGTCTTGTTGATTTTTAGTTTTCCCAATTTATACGCCCATGAGTGGAAGTGCCCTATGCTCTCTAAGCGGAGTTTTCTAGATGTTTCAAGACACACCGTACACCTCTCCAGAGTGGCTGTTGGCAATTTACATCCCGCCCATCAGCGTAGCAAGGCTCCCGTTTCTCCATGGCCTGTCCTGCATTTCTGGTTTTGACACTTTATTCAGCATGGCCCTTTTGACCGATGGGAAGCGAGACTTCTTTGTAGCGCTGATTTGCCTTTGCAGGTTGCTTGGTTGGCCAAAAAGGGCGTATGCGTTTTTTCCTGAATATATTCAGGAAAAAACGCATACGCCCTTTTTGGCCAAGGGCATCATTGTCGAGGTTTTGCCGCTTTTCCTGTGCTTTAAAGGCGATTCGAATCTCCCTCCTGAAATCTGTTTCCTGCAATTCTGCCTTGCTTTCAAATCCTCTTCGTTGCCTTCCCTCAATATATTTGTGGACGAGAGTTATCATTTATAACTCTGCAGGTTTGTGAATTGCAGTGCCCCTGAGCTCCATTTTTCAACTCGCTTTCTTGGGAGCTGGCCGCAAATGCGCAGGATTGCTTCAGGCCCTATTCTGCTTCCGGGCGGCAGGCTGAGCCTGTGGTTAATTCTTCTTTCTGATGGGAAAATAGAGTGACCTGTGCCTGTCCCAAGACCTAGAGCTAGTCTCTCATTGGTTCCCCCTCTTCCCGTTCATCCTCAGGACAAATTGCAACCTGTACGGAGTAGAAGGTTAAAGGTGCTGATTCTCCAAGGAGGGAGATTGCTAGGAAAGCGGCTGGAATGGCGAACCCGAGCACAAGGAGGTGAGAAATGAGGTGCCTTTTAGAAACCTTTCCCGATCACACGGTGTACCATCTTCTGGGTTTCTCATGCATGTTTTCGATGTAGGAAGGTGCCCTTGAACCTGGAGATTTGGGACCCATGGGATGGGTACCACGCAGCATTACTTTCAAGGGTCTGCGTTTGCTCACCCAACCTCACCAAACCTCTCAGCCCCAAGAGTGTCCACCCTTATGTCTCAATCAGCTGTGGGTCTAGATATGGTCAACCCAGGTGGCATCACAGCCCCTGAAAGAATTTTGTAAGAATTTCTCTCTCTTTCACTGTCTTTGTTTCACGGGTTTTTTAAAGTAATTGATTTTTATAATGGGGTTTAGCTGCTTTTCAGTGCTGTGTTTATGACGCTTTACCCCCACGTGACTCACTTACAGAGAGATTTCAATACATAGGTTTTAAGATTCTTACTAGTCAGATATATTCTTGGGCGGTGAATAGGGGGTGTTGAGTCCCGTTTACTGAGCAAGGAGTAGGTCTTGTCTATTACATATTGGGTTTATGGAACGGTATCTGAGCTAATTTGAAACCCCGGTTTTATGCATCACCGCACCTCACCTTTCCCGTTAAGCAGCCATAGTGTGTTTTCTAAACGTGTGACTCTCTTCTGTTTTTTAATTCAGTTCAAGTGTAGCGGTTTTTACATTCCCTCTATAAGTGATATCTTATGATAAGTGTCTTTTTCTGTGTGACTTATTTCACGTAGAATCGTCGTACCTATATCCACTCATCATGCTGCTACGAGCCTTTTGACGTAGATTTCATGGCTGAGTGATATTCCATTGTACATAAGGACCACAACTTCTTTATCCATTTTTCTCTTTCCTGGGATATTTAAGGTGTAACGAAGTGGAGGTTCTTGTCAACAGAGCAGCCGTAAACATTGGGGTGCCTGTGTCTTGTTGATTTTTAGTTTTCCCAATTTATACGCCCATGAGTGGAAGTGCCCTATGCTCTCTAAGCTGAGTTTTCTAGATGTTTCAAGACACACCGTACACCTCTCCAGAGTGGCTGTTGGCAATTTACATCCCGCCCATCAGCGTAGCAAGGCTCCCATTTCTCCATGGCCTGTCCTGCATTGTTGGTTTTGACACTTTATTCAGCATGGCCCTTTTGACCGATGGGAAGCGAGACTTCTTTGTAGCGCTGCTTTGCCTTTCCAGGTTGCTTGTTTGGCCAAAAAGGGCGTATGCGTTTTTTCCTGAATATATTCAGGAAAAAACGCATACTCCCTTTTTGGCCAAGGGCATCATTGTCGAGCTTTTGCTGCTTTTCCTGTGCTTTAAAGGCGATTCGAATCTCCCTCCTGAAATCTGTTTCCCGCAATTCTGCCTTGCTTTGAAATCCTCTTCGTTGCCTTCCCTCAATATATTTGTGGACGAGAGTTATCATTTATAACTCTGCAGGTTTGTGAATTGCAGTGCCCCTGAGCTCCATTTTTCAACTCGCTTTCTTGGGAGCTGGCCGCAAAAGCACAGGATTGCTTCAGGCCCTATTCTGCTTCCGGGCCGCAGGCTGAGCCTGTGGTTAATTCTTCTTTCTGATGGGAAAATAGAGTGACCTGTGCCTGTCCCAAGACCTAGAGCTAATCTCTCATTGGTTCCCCCTCTTCCCGTTCATCCTCAGGACAAATTGCAACCTGTACGGAACAGGAGGTTAAAGGTGCTGATTCTCCAAGGAGGGAGATTGCTAGGAAAGCGGCTGGAATGGCGAACCCGAGCACAAGGAGATGAGAAATGAGGTGCGTTTTAGAAACCTTTCCCGATCACACGGTGTACCATTTTCTGGGTTTCTCATGCATGTTTTCGATGTAGGAAGGTGCCCTTGAACCTGGAGATTTGGGACCCACGGGATGGGTACCACGCAGTATTGCTTTAAAGGGTCTGCGTTTGCTCACCCAACCTCACCAAACCTCTTAGCCCCAAGAGTGTCCACCCTTATGTCTCAATCAGCTGTGGGTCTAGATATGGTCAACCCAGGTGGCATCACAGCCACTGAACGAATTTTGTAAGAATTTCTCTCTCTTTCACTGCCTTTGTTTCACGGGTTTTTAAAAGTAATTGATTTTTATAATGGGGTTTAGCTGCTTTTCAGTGCTGTGTTTATGACGCTTTACCCCCACGTGACTCACTTACAGAGAGATTTCAATACATAGGTTTTAAGATTCTTACTAGTCAGATATATTCTTGGGCGGTGAATAGGGGGTGTTGAGTCCCGTTCATTGAGCAAGGAGTAGGTCTTGTCTATTACATATTGGGTTTATGGAACGGTATCTGAGCTAATTTGAAACCCTGGTTTTATGCATCACCGCACCTCACCTTTCCCGTTAAGCAGCCATAGTGTGTTTTCTAAACGTGTGACTCTCTTCTGTTTTGTAATTCAGTTCAAGTGTAGCGGTTTTTACATTCCCTCTATAAGTGATATCTTATGATAAGTGTCTTTTTCTGTGTGACTTATTTCACGTAGAATCGTCGTACCTATATCCACTCATCATGCTGCTACGAGCCTTTTGACGTAGATTTCATGGCTGAGTGATATTCCATTGTACATAAGGACCACAACTTCTTTATCCATTTTTCTCTTTCCTGGGATATTTAAGGTGTAACGAAGTGGAGGTTCTTGTCAACAGAGCAGCCGTAAACATTGGGGTGCCTGTGTCTTGTTGATTTTTAGTTTTCCCAATTTATACGCCCATGAGTGGAAGTGCCCTATGCTCTCTAAGCTGAGTTTTCTAGATGTTTCAAGACACACCGTACACCTCTCCAGAGTGGCTGTTGGCAATTTACATCCCGCCCATCAGCGTAGCAAGGCTCCCATTTCTCCATGGCCTGTCCTGCATTGTTGGTTTTGACACTTTATTCAGCATGGCCCTTTTGACCGATGGGAAGCGAGACTTCTTTGTAGCGCTGCTTTGCCTTTCCAGGTTGCTTGTTTGGCCAAAAAGGGCGTATGCGTTTTTTCCTGAATATATTCAGGAAAAAACGCATACTCCCTTTTTGGCCAAGGGCATCATTGTCGAGCTTTTGCTGCTTTTCCTGTGCTTTAAAGGCGATTCGAATCTCCCTCCTGAAATCTGTTTCCCGCAATTCTGCCTTGCTTTGAAATCCTCTTCGTTGCCTTCCCTCAATATATTTGTGGACGAGAGTTATCATTTATAACTCTGCAGGTTTGTGAATTGCAGTGCCCCTGAGCTCCATTTTTCAACTCGCTTTCTTGGGAGCTGGCCGCAAAAGCACAGGATTGCTTCAGGCCCTATTCTGCTTCCGGGCCGCAGGCTGAGCCTGTGGTTAATTCTTCTTTCTGATGGGAAAATAGAGTGACCTGTGCCTGTCCCAAGACCTAGAGCTAATCTCTCATTGGTTCCCCCTCTTCCCGTTCATCCTCAGGACAAATTGCAACCTGTACGGAACAGGAGGTTAAAGGTGCTGATTCTCCAAGGAGGGAGATTGCTAGGAAAGCGGCTGGAATGGCGAACCCGAGCACAAGGAGATGAGAAATGAGGTGCGTTTTAGAAACCTTTCCCGATCACACGGTGTACCATTTTCTGGGTTTCTCATGCATGTTTTCGATGTAGGAAGGTGCCCTTGAACCTGGAGATTTGGGACCCACGGGATGGGTACCACGCAGTATTGCTTTAAAGGGTCTGCGTTTGCTCACCCAACCTCACCAAACCTCTTAGCCCCAAGAGTGTCCACCCTTATGTCTCAATCAGCTGTGGGTCTAGATATGGTCAACCCAGGTGGCATCACAGCCACTGAACGAATTTTGTAAGAATTTCTCTCTCTTTCACTGCCTTTGTTTCACGGGTTTTTAAAAGTAATTGATTTTTATAATGGGGTTTAGCTGCTTTTCAGTGCTGTGTTTATGACGCTTTACCCCCACGTGACTCACTTACAGAGAGATTTCAATACATAGGTTTTAAGATTCTTACTAGTCAGATATATTCTTGGGCGGTGAATAGGGGGTGTTGAGTCCCGTTCATTGAGCAAGGAGTAGGTCTTGTCTATTACATATTGGGTTTATGGAACGGTATCTGAGCTAATTTGAAACCCTGGTTTTATGCATCACCGCACCTCACCTTTCCCGTTAAGCAGCCATAGTGTGTTTTCTAAACGTGTGACTCTCTTCTGTTTTGTAATTCAGTTCAAGTGTAGCGGTTTTTACATTCCCTCTATAAGTGATATCTTATGATAAGTGTCTTTTTCTGTGTGACTTATTTCACGTAGAATCGTCGTACCTATATCCACTCATCATGCTGCTACGAGCCTTTTGACGTAGATTTCATGGCTGAGTGATATTCCATTGTACATAAGGACCACAACTTATTTATCCATTTTTCTCTTTCCTGGGATATTTAAGGTGTAACGAAGTGGAGGTTCTTGTCAACAGAGCAGCCGTAAACATTGGGGTGCCTGTGTCTTGTTGATTTTTAGTTTTCCCAATTTATACGCCCATGAGTGGAAGTGCCCTATGCTCTCTAAGCTGAGTTTTCTAGATGTTTCAAGACACACCGTACACCTCTCCAGAGTGGCTGTTGGCAATTTACATCCCGCCCATCAGCGTAGCAAGGCTCCCGTTTCTCCATGGCCTGTCCTGCATTGTTGGTTTTGACACTTTATTCAGCATGGCCCTTTTGACCGATGGGAAGCGAGACTTCTTTGTAGCGCTGCTTTGCCTTTCCAGGTTGCTTGTTTGGCCAAAAAGGGCGTATGCGTTTTTTCCTGAATATATTCAGGAAAAAACGCATACTCCCTTTTTGGCCAAGGGCATCATTGTCGAGCTTTTGCTGCTTTTCCTGTGCTTTAAAGGCGATTCGAATCTCCCTCCTGAAATCTGTTTCCCGCAATTCTGCCTTGCTTTGAAATCCTCTTCGTTGCCTTCCCTCAATATATTTGTTGACGAGAGTTATCATTTATAACTCTGCAGGTTTGTGAATTGCAGTGCCCCTGAGCTCCATTTTTCAACTCGCTTTCTTGGGAGCTGGCCGCAAAAGCACAGGATTGCTTCAGGCCCTATTCTGCTTCGGGGCCGCAGGCTGAGCCTGTGGTTAATTCTTCTTTCTGATGGGAAAATAGAGTGACCTGTGCCTGTCCCAAGACCTAGAGCTAATCTCTCATTGGTTCCCCCTCTTCCCGTTCATCCTCAGGACAAATTGCAACCTGTACGGAACAGGAGGTTAAAGGTGCTGATTCTCCAAGGAGGGAGATTGCTAGGAAAGCGGCTGGAATGGCGAACCCGAGCACAAGGAGATGAGAAATGAGGTGCGTTTTAGAAACCTTTCCCGATCACACGGTGTACCATCTTCTGGGTTTCTCATGCATGTTTTCGATGTAGGAAGGTGCCCTTGAACCTGGAGATTTGGGACCCACGGGATGGGTACCACGCAGTATTGCTTTAAAGGGTCTGCGTTTGCTCACCCAACCTCACCAAACCTCTTAGCCCCAAGAGTGTCCACCCTTATGTCTCAATCAGCTGTGGGTCTAGATATGGTCAACCCAGGTGGCATCACAGCCCCTGAACGAATTTTGTAAGAATTTCTCTCTCTTTCACTGCCTTTGTTTCACGGGTTTTTAAAAGTAATTGATTTTTATAATGGGGTTTAGCTGCTTTTCAGTGCTGTGTTTATGACGCTTTACCCCCACGTGACTCACTTACAGAGAGATTTCAATACATAGGTTTTAAGATTCTTACTAGTCAGATATATTCTTGGGCGGTGAATAGGGGGTGTTGAGTCCCGTTCATTGAGCAAGGAGTAGGTCTTGTCTATTACATATTGGGTTTATGGAACGGTATCTGAGCTAATTTGAAACCCTGGTTTTATGCATCACCCCACCTCACCTTTCCCGTTAAGCAGCCATAGTGTGTTTTCTAAACGTGTGACTCTCTTCTGTTTTGTAATTCAGTTCAAGTGTAGCGGTTTTTACATTCTCTCTATAAGTGATATCTTATGATAAGTGTCTTTTTCTGTGTGACTTATTTCACGTAGAATCGTCATACCTAAATCCACTCATCATGCTGCACCGAGCCTTATGACGTTGATTTCATGGTTAAGTGATATTCCATTGTATATAAGGACCACAACTTATTTATCCATTTTTTCTCTTTCCTGGGATATTTAAGGTGTAACGAAGTGGAGGTTCTTGTCAACAGAGCAGCCCTAATCTTTGGGGTGCCTGTGTCTTGCTGACTTTTAGTTTTCCCAATTTATACGCCCATGAGTGGTAGTGCCCTATGCTCTCTAAGCTGAGTTTTTTAGATGTTTCAAGACACACCGTACACCTCTCCAGAGTGGCTGTTGGCAATTTACATCCCGCCCATCAGCGTAGCAAGGCTCCCGTTTCTCCATGGCCTGTCCTGCATTGCTGGTTTTGACACTTTATTCAGCATGGCCCTTTTGACCGATGGGAAGCGAGACTTCTTTGTAGCGCTGATTTGCCTTTCCAGGTTGCTTGTTTGGCCAAAAAGGGCGTATGCGTTTTTTCCTGAATATATTCAGGAAAAAACGCATACGCCTTTTTTGGCCAAGGGCATCATTGTCGAGCTTTTGCTGCTTTTCCTGTGCTTTAAAGGCGATTCGAATCTCCCTCCTGAAATCTGTTTCCCGCAATTCTGCCTTGCTTTGAAATCCTCTTCGTTGCCTTCCCTCAATATATTTGTGGACGAGAGTTATCATTTATAACTCTGCAGGTTTGTGAATTGCAGTGCCCCTGAGCTCCATTTTTCAACTCGCTTTCTTGGGAGCTGGCCGCAAAAGCACAGGATTGCTTCAGGCCCTATTCTGCTTCGGGGCCGCAGGCTGAGCCTGTGGTTAATTCTTCTTTCTGATGGGAAAATAGAGTGACCTGTGCCTGTCCCAAGACCTAGAGCTAATCTCTCATTGGTTCCCCCTCTTCCCGTTCATCCTCAGGACAAATTGCAACCTGTACGGAACAGGAGGTTAAAGGTGCTGATTCTCCAAGGAGGGAGATTGCTAGGAAAGCGGCTGGAATGGCGAACCCGAGCACAAGGAGATGAGAAATGAGGTGCGTTTTAGAAACCTTTCCCGATCACACGGTGTACCATCTTCTGGGTTTCTCATGCATGTTTTCGATGTAGGAAGGTGCCCTTGAACCTGGAGATTTGGGACCCACGGGATGGGTACCACGCAGTATTGCTTTAAAGGGTCTGCGTTTGCTCACCCAACCTCACCAAACCTCTTAGCCCCAAGAGTGTCCACCCTTATGTCTCAATCAGCTGTGGGTCTAGATATGGTCAACCCAGGTGGCATCACAGCCCCTGAACGAATTTTGTAAGAATTTCTCTCTCTTTCACTGCCTTTGTTTCACGGGTTTTTAAAAGTAATTGATTTTTATAATGGGGTTTAGCTGCTTTTCAGTGCTGTGTTTATGACGCTTTACCCCCACGTGACTCACTTACAGAGAGATTTCAATACATAGGTTTTAAAATTCTTACTAGTCAGATATATTCTTGGGCGGTGAATAGGGGGTGTTGAGTCCCGTTCATTGAGCAAGGAGTAGGTCTTGTCTATTACATATTGGGTTTATGGAACGGTATCTGAGCTAATTTGAAACCCTGGGTTTATGCATCACCCCACCTCACCTTTCCAGTTAAGCAGCCATAGTGTGTTTTCTAAACGTGTGACTCTCTTCTGTTTTGTAATTCAGTTCAAGTGTAGCGGTTTTTACATTCTCTCTATAAGTGATATCTTATGATAAGTGTCTTTTTCTGTGTGACTTATTTCACGTAGAATCGTCATACCTAAATCCACTCATCATGCTGCACCGAGCCTTATGACGTTGATTTCATGGTTAAGTGATATTCCATTGTATATAAGGACCACAACTTATTTATCCATTTTTTCTCTTTCCTGGGATATTTAAGGTGTAACGAAGTGGAGGTTCTTGTCAACAGAGCAGCCCTAATCTTTGGGGTGCCTGTGTCTTGCAGACTTTTAGTTTTCCCAATTTATACGCCCATGAGTGGTAGTGCCCTATGCTCTCTAAGCTGAGTTTTTTAGATGTTTCAAGACACACCGTACACCTCTCCAGAGTGGCTGTTGGCAATTTACATCCCGCCCATCAGCGTAGCAAGGCTCCCGTTTCTCCATGGCCTGTCCTGCATTGCTGGTTTTGACACTTTATTCAGCATGGCCCTTTTGACCGATGGGAAGCGAGACTTCTTTGTAGCGCTGATTTGACTTTCCAGGTTGCTTGGTTGGCCAAAAAGGGCGTATGCGTTTTTTCCTGAATATATTCAGGAAAAAACGCATACGCCCTTTTTGGCCAAGGGCATCATTGTCGAGGTTTTGCCGCTTTTCCTGTGCTTTAAAGCGATTCGAATCTCCCTCCTGAAATCTGTTTCCTGCAATTCTGCCTTGCTTTCAAATCCTCTTCGTTGCCTTCCCTCAATATATTTGTGGACGAGAGTTATCATTTATAACTCTGCAGGTTTGTGAATTGCAGTGCCCCTGAGCTCCATTTTTCAACTCGCTTTCTTGGGAGCTGGCCGCAAAAGCGCAGGATTGCTTCAGGCCCTATTCTGCTTCCGGGCGGCAGGCTGAGCCTGTGGTTAATTCTTCTTTCTGATGGGAAAATAGAGTGACCTGTGCCTGTCCCAAGACCTAGAGCTAGTCTCTCATTGGTTCCCCCTCTTCCCGTTCATCCTCAGGACAAATTGCAACCTGTACGGAGTAGGAGGTTAAAGGTGCTGATTCTCCAAGGAGGGAGATTGCTAGGAAAGCGGCTGGAATGGCGAACCCGAGAACAAGGAGGTGAGAAATGAGGTGCCTTTTAGAAACCTTTCCCGATCACACGGTGTACCATCTTCTGGGTTTCTCATGCATGTTTTCGATGTAGGAAGGTGCCCTTGAACCTGGAGATTTGGGACCCATGGGATGGGTACCACGCAGCATTACTTTCAAGGGTCTGCGTTTGCTCACCCAACCTCACCAAACCTCTCAGCCCCAAGAGTGTCCACCCTTATGTCTCAATCAGCTGTGGGCCTAGATATGGTCAACCCAGGTGGCATCACAGCCCCTGAAAGAATTTTGTAAGAATTTCTCTCTCTTTCACTGTCTTTGTTTCACGGGTTTTTTAAAGTAATTGATTTTTATAATGGGGTTTAGCTGCTTTTCAGTGCTGTGTTTATGACGCTTTACACCCACGTGACTCACATACAGAGAGATTTCAATACATAGGTTTTAAGATTCTTACTAGTCAGATATATTTTTGAGCGGTGAATAGGGGGTGTTGAGTCCCGTTCACTGAGCAAGGAGTAGGTCTTGTCTATTACATATTGGGTTTATGGAACGGTATCTGAGCTAATTTGAAACCCCGGTTTTATGCATCACCGCACCTCACCTTTCCCGTTAAGCAGCCATAGTGTGTTTTCTAAACGTGTGACTCTCTTCTGTTTTGTAATTCAGTTCAAGTGTAGCGGTTTTTACATTCCCTCTATAAGTGATATCTTATGATAAGTGTCTTTTTCTGTGTGACTTATTTCACGTAGAATCGTCGTACCTATATCCACTCATCATGCTGCTACGAGCCTTTTGACGTAGATTTCATGGCTGAGTGATATTCCATTGTACATAAGGACCACAACTTCTTTATCCATTTTTCTCTTTCCTGGGATATTTAAGGTGTAACGAAGTGGAGGTTCTTGTCAACAGAGCAGCCGTAAACATTGGGATGCCTGTGTCTTGTTGATTTTTAGTTTTCCCAATTTATACGCCCATGAGTGGAAGTGCCCTATGCTCTCTAAGCTGAGTTTTCTAGATGTTTCAAGACACACCGTACACCTCTCCAGAGTGGCTGTTGGCAATTTACATCCCGCCCATCAGCGTAGCAAGGCTCCCGTTTCTCCATGGCCTGTCCTGCATTGCTGGTTTTGACACTTTATTCAGCATGGCCCTTTTGACCGATGGGAAGCGAGACTTCTTTGTAGCGCTGATTTGCCTTTCCAGGTTGCTTGGTTGGCCAAAAAGGGCGTATGCGTTTTTTCCTGAATATATTCAGGAAAAAACGCATACGCCTTTTTTGGCCAAGGGCATCATTGTCGAGCTTTTGCTGCTTTTCCTGTGCTTTAAAGGCGATTCGAATCTCCCTCCTGAAATCTGTTTCCCGCAATTCTGCCTTGCTTTGAAATCCTCTTCGTTGCCTTCCCTCAATATATTTGTGGACGAGAGTTATCATTTATAACTCTGCAGGTTTGTGAATTGCAGTGCCCCTGAGCTCCATTTTTCAACTCGCTTTCTTGGGAGCTGGCCGCAAAAGCACAGGATTGCTTCAGGCCCTATTCTGCTTCGGGGCCGCAGGCTGAGCCTGTGGTTAATTCTTCTTTCTGATGGGAAAATAGAGTGACCTGTGCCTGTCCCAAGACCTAGAGCTAATCTCTCATTGGTTCCCCCTCTTCCCGTTCATCCTCAGGACAAATTGCAACCTGTACGGAACAGGAGGTTAAAGGTGCTGATTCTCCAAGGAGGGAGATTGCTAGGAAAGCGGCTGGAATGGCGAACCCGAGCACAAGGAGATGAGAAATGAGGTGCGTTTTAGAAACCTTTCCCGATCACACGGTGTACCATCTTCTGGGTTTCTCATGCATGTTTTCGATGTAGGAAGGTGCCCTTGAACCTGGAGATTTGGGACCCACGGGATGGGTACCACGCAGTATTGCTTTAAAGGGTCTGCGTTTGCTCACCCAACCTCACCAAACCTCTTAGCCCCAAGAGTGTCCACCCTTATGTCTCAATCAGCTGTGGGTCTAGATATGGTCAACCCAGGTGGCATCACAGCCCCTGAACGAATTTTGTAAGAATTTCTCTCTCTTTCACTGCCTTTGTTTCACGGGTTTTTAAAAGTAATTGATTTTTATAATGGGGTTTAGCTGCTTTTCAGTGCTGTGTTTATGACGCTTTACCCCCACGTGACTCACTTACAGAGAGATTTCAATACATAGGTTTTAAAATTCTTACTAGTCAGATATATTCTTGGGCGGTGAATAGGGGGTGTTGAGTCCCGTTCATTGAGCAAGGAGTAGGTCTTGTCTATTACATATTGGGTTTATGGAACGGTATCTGAGCTAATTTGAAACCCTGGGTTTATGCATCACCCCACCTCACCTTTCCAGTTAAGCAGCCATAGTGTGTTTTCTAAACGTGTGACTCTCTTCTGTTTTGTAATTCAGTTCAAGTGTAGCGGTTTTTACATTCTCTCTATAAGTGATATCTTATGATAAGTGTCTTTTTCTGTGTGACTTATTTCACGTAGAATCGTCATACCTAAATCCACTCATCATGCTGCACCGAGCCTTATGACGTTGATTTCATGGTTAAGTGATATTCCATTGTATATAAGGACCACAACTTATTTATCCATTTTTTCTCTTTCCTGGGATATTTAAGGTGTAACGAAGTGGAGGTTCTTGTCAACAGAGCAGCCCTAATCTTTGGGGTGCCTGTGTCTTGCAGACTTTTAGTTTTCCCAATTTATACGCCCATGAGTGGTAGTGCCCTATGCTCTCTAAGCTGAGTTTTTTAGATGTTTCAAGACACACCGTACACCTCTCCAGAGTGGCTGTTGGCAATTTACATCCCGCCCATCAGCGTAGCAAGGCTCCCGTTTCTCCATGGCCTGTCCTGCATTGCTGGTTTTGACACTTTATTCAGCATGGCCCTTTTGACCGATGGGAAGCGAGACTTCTTTGTAGCGCTGATTTGACTTTCCAGGTTGCTTGGTTGGCCAAAAAGGGCGTATGCGTTTTTTCCTGAATATATTCAGGAAAAAACGCATACGCCCTTTTTGGCCAAGGGCATCATTGTCGAGGTTTTGCCGCTTTTCCTGTGCTTTAAAGCGATTCGAATCTCCCTCCTGAAATCTGTTTCCTGCAATTCTGCCTTGCTTTCAAATCCTCTTCGTTGCCTTCCCTCAATATATTTGTGGACGAGAGTTATCATTTATAACTCTGCAGGTTTGTGAATTGCAGTGCCCCTGAGCTCCATTTTTCAACTCGCTTTCTTGGGAGCTGGCCGCAAAAGCGCAGGATTGCTTCAGGCCCTATTCTGCTTCCGGGCGGCAGGCTGAGCCTGTGGTTAATTCTTCTTTCTGATGGGAAAATAGAGTGACCTGTGCCTGTCCCAAGACCTAGAGCTAGTCTCTCATTGGTTCCCCCTCTTCCCGTTCATCCTCAGGACAAATTGCAACCTGTACGGAGTAGGAGGTTAAAGGTGCTGATTCTCCAAGGAGGGAGATTGCTAGGAAAGCGGCTGGAATGGCGAACCCGAGAACAAGGAGGTGAGAAATGAGGTGCCTTTTAGAAACCTTTCCCGATCACACGGTGTACCATCTTCTGGGTTTCTCATGCATGTTTTCGATGTAGGAAGGTGCCCTTGAACCTGGAGATTTGGGACCCATGGGATGGGTACCACGCAGCATTACTTTCAAGGGTCTGCGTTTGCTCACCCAACCTCACCAAACCTCTCAGCCCCAAGAGTGTCCACCCTTATGTCTCAATCAGCTGTGGGCCTAGATATGGTCAACCCAGGTGGCATCACAGCCCCTGAAAGAATTTTGTAAGAATTTCTCTCTCTTTCACTGTCTTTGTTTCACGGGTTTTTTAAAGTAATTGATTTTTATAATGGGGTTTAGCTGCTTTTCAGTGCTGTGTTTATGACGCTTTACACCCACGTGACTCACATACAGAGAGATTTCAATACATAGGTTTTAAGATTCTTACTAGTCAGATATATTTTTGAGCGGTGAATAGGGGGTGTTGAGTCCCGTTCACTGAGCAAGGAGTAGGTCTTGTCTATTACATATTGGGTTTATGGAACGGTATCTGAGCTAATTTGAAACCCCGGTTTTATGCATCACCGCACCTCACCTTTCCCGTTAAGCAGCCATAGTGTGTTTTCTAAACGTGTGACTCTCTTCTGTTTTGTAATTCAGTTCAAGTGTAGCGGTTTTTACATTCCCTCTATAAGTGATATCTTATGATAAGTGTCTTTTTCTGTGTGACTTATTTCACGTAGAATCGTCGTACCTATATCCACTCATCATGCTGCTACGAGCCTTTTGACGTAGATTTCATGGCTGAGTGATATTCCATTGTACATAAGGACCACAACTTCTTTATCCATTTTTCTCTTTCCTGGGATATTTAAGGTGTAACGAAGTGGAGGTTCTTGTCAACAGAGCAGCCGTAAACATTGGGATGCCTGTGTCTTGTTGATTTTTAGTTTTCCCAATTTATACGCCCATGAGTGGAAGTGCCCTATGCTCTCTAAGCTGAGTTTTCTAGATGTTTCAAGACACACCGTACACCTCTCCAGAGTGGCTGTTGGCAATTTACATCCCGCCCATCAGCGTAGCAAGGCTCCCGTTTCTCCATGGCCTGTCCTGCATTGCTGGTTTTGACACTTTATTCAGCATGGCCCTTTTGACCGATGGGAAGCGAGACTTCTTTGTAGCGCTGATTTGCCTTTCCAGGTTGCTTGGTTGGCCAAAAAGGGCGTATGCGTTTTTTCCTGAATATATTCAGGAAAAAACGCATACGCCCTTTTTGGCCAAGGGCATCATTGTCGAGGTTTTGCCGCTTTTCCTCTGCTTTAAAGGCGATTCGAATCTCCCTCCTGAAATCTGTTTCCTGCAATTCTGCCTTGCTTTCAAATCCTCTTCGTTGCCTTCCCTGAATATATTTGTGGACGAGAGTTATCATTTATAACTCTGCAGGTTTGTGAATTGCAGTGCCCCTGAGCTCCATTTTTCAACTCGCTTTCTTGGGAGCTGGCCGCAAAAGCGCAGGATTGCTTCAGGCCCTATTCTGCTTCCGGGGGGCAGGCTGAGCCTGTGGTTAATTCTTCTTTCTGATGGGAAAATAGAGTGACCTGTGCCTGTCCCAAGACCTAGAGCTAGTCTCTCATTGGTTCCCCCTCTTCCCGTTCATCCTCAGGACAAATTGCAACCTGTACGGAGTAGGAGGTTAAAGGTGCTGATTCTCCAAGGAGGGAGATTGCTAGGAAAGCGGCTGGAATGGCGAACCCGAGCACAAGGAGGTGAGAAATGAGGTGCCTTTTAGAAAACTTTCCCGATCACACGGTGTACCATCTTCTGGGTTTCTCATGCATGTTTTCGATGTAGGAAGGTGCCCTTGAACCTGGAGATTTGGGACCCATGGGATGGGTACCACGCAGCACTACTTTCAAGGGTCTGCGTTTGCTCACCCAACCTCACCAAACCTCTCAGCCCCAAGAGTGTCCACCCTTATGTCTCAATCAGCTGTGGGTCTAGATATGGTCAACCCAGGTGGCATCACAGCCCCTGAAAGAATTTTGTAAGAATTTCTCTCTCTTTCACTGTCTTTGTTTCACGGGTTTTTTAAAGTAATTGATTTTTATAATGGGGTTTAGCTGCTTTTCAGTGCTGTGTTTATGACGCTTTACCCCCACGTGACTCACTTACAGAGAGATTTCAATACATAGGTTTTAAGATTCTTACTAGTCAGATATATTCTTGGGCGGTGAATAGGGGGTGTTGAGTCCCGTTTACTGAGCAAGGAGTAGGTCTTGTCTATTACATATTGGGTTTATGGAACGGTATCTGAACTAATTTGAAACCCCGGTTTTATGCATCACCGCACCTCACCTTTCCCGTTAAGCAGCCATAGTGTGTTTTCTAAACGTGTGACTCTCTTCTGTTTTGTAATTCAGTTCAAGTGTAGCGGTTTTTACATTCCCTCTATAAGTGATATCTTATGATAAGTGTCTTTTTCTGTGTGACTTATTTCACGTAGAATCGTCGTACCTATATCCACTCATCATGCTGCTACGAGCCTTTTGACGTAGATTTCATGGCTGAGTGATATTCCATTGTACATAAGGACCACAACTTCTTTATCCATTTTTCTCTTTCCTGGGATATTTAAGGTGTAACGAAGTGGAGGTTCTTGTCAACAGAGCAGCCGTAAACATTGGGGTGCCTGTGTCTTGTTGATTTTTAGTTTTCCCAATTTATACGCCCATGAGTGGAAGTGCCCTATGCTCTCTAAGCTGAGTTTTCTAGATGTTTCAAGACACACCGTACACCTCTCCAGAGTGGCTGTTGGCAATTTACATCCCGCCCATCAGCGTAGCAAGGCTCCCGTTTCTCCATGGCCTGTCCTGCATTGTTGGTTTTGACACTTTATTCAGCATGGCCCTTTTGACCGATGGGAAGCGAGACTTCTTTGTAGCGCTGCTTTTCCTTTCCAGGTTGCTTTTTTGGCCAAAAAGGGCGTATGCGTTTTTCCCTGAATATATTCAGGAAAAAACGCATACGCCCTTTTTGGCCAAGGGCATCATTGTCGAGCTTTTGCTGCTTTTCCTGTGCTTTAAAGGCGATTCGAATCTCCCTCCTGAAATCTGTTTCCCGCAATTCTGCCTTGCTTTGAAATCCTCTTCGTTGCCTTCCCTCAATATATTTGTGGACGAGAGTTATCATTTATAACTCTGCAGGTTTGTGAATTGCAGTGCCCCTGAGCTCCATTTTTCAACTCGCTTTCTTGGGAGCTGGCCGCAAAAGCACAGGATTGCTTCAGGCCCTATTCTGCTTCCGGGCCGCAGGCTGAGCCTGTGGTTAATTCTTCTTTCTGATGGGAAAATAGAGTGACCTGTGCCTGTCCCAAGACCTAGAGCTAATCTCTCATTGGTTCCCCCTCTTCCCGTTCATCCTCAGGACAAATTGCAACCTGTACGGAACAGGAGGTTAAAGGTGCTGATTCTCCAAGGAGGGAGATTGCTAGGAAAGCAGCTGGAATGGCGAACCCGAGCACAAGGAGATGAGAAATGAGGTGCGTTTTAGAAACCTTTCCCGATCACACGGTGTACCATCTTCTGGGTTTCTCATGCATGTTTTCGATGTAGGAAGGTGCCCTTGAACCTGGAGATTTGGGACCCACGGGATGGGTACCACGCAGTATTGCTTTAAAGGGTCTGCGTTTGCTCACCCAACCTCACCAAACCTCTTAGCCCCAAGAGTGTCCACCCTTATGTCTCAATCAGCTGTGGGTCTAGATATGGTCAACCCAGGTGGCATCACAGCCCCTGAACGAATTTTGTAAGAATTTCTCTCTCTTTCACTGCCTTTGTTTCACGGGTTTTTAAAAGTAATTGATTTTTATAATGGGGTTTAGCTGCTTTTCAGTGCTGTGTTTATGACGCTTTACCCCCACGTGACTCACTTACAGAGAGATTTCAATACATAGGTTTTAAGATTCTTACTAGTCAGATATATTCTTGGGCGGTGAATAGGGGGTGTTGAGTCCCGTTCATTGAGCAAGGAGTAGGTCTTGTCTATTACATATTGGGTTTATGGAACGGTATCTGAGCTAATTTGAAACCCTGGTTTTATGCATCACCCCACCTCACCTTTCCCGTTAAGCAGCCATAGTGTGTTTTCTAAACGTGTGACTCTCTTCTGTTTTGTAATTCAGTTCAAGTGGAGCGGTTTTTACATTCTCTCTATAAGTGATATCTTATGATAAGTGTCTTTTTCTGTGTGACTTATTTCACGTAGAATCGTCATACCTAAATCCACTCATCATGCTGCACCGAGCCTTATGACGTTGATTTCATGGTTAAGTGATATTCCATTGTATATAAGGAACACAACTTATTTATCCATTTTTTCTCTTTCCTGGGATATTTAAGGTGTAACGAAGTGGAGGTTCTTGTCAACAGAGCAGCCCTAATCTTTGGGGTGCCTGTGTCTCGCTGACTTTTAGTTTTCCCAATTTATACGCCCATGAGTGGTAGTGCCCTATGCTCTCTAAGCTGAGTTTTTTAGATGTTTCAAGACACACCGTACACCTCTCCAGAGTGGCTGTTGGCAATTTACATCCCGCCCATCAGCGTAGCAAGGCTCCCGTTTCTCCATGGCCTGTCCTGCATTGCTGGTTTTGACACTTTATTCAGCATGGCCCTTTTGACCGATGGGAAGCGAGACTTCTTTGTAGCGCTGATTTGCCTTTCCAGGTTGCTTGTTTGGCCAAAAAGGGCGTATGCGTTTTTTCCTGAATATATTCAGGAAAAAACGCATACGCCTTTTTTGGCCAAGGGCATCATTGTCGAGCTTTTGCTGCTTTTCCTGTGCTTTAAAGGCGATTCGAATCTCCCTCCTGAAATCTGTTTCCCGCAATTCTGCCTTGCTTTGAAATCCTCTTCGTTGCCTTCCCTCAATATATTTGTGGACGAGAGTTATCATTTATAACTCTGCAGGTTTGTGAATTGCAGTGCCCCTGAGCTCCATTTTTCAACTCGCTTTCTTGGGAGCTGGCCGCAAAAGCACAGGATTGCTTCAGGCCCTATTCTGCTTCGGGGCCGCAGGCTGAGCCTGTGGTTAATTCTTCTTTCTGATGGGAAAATAGAGTGACCTGTGCCTGTCCCAAGACCTAGAGCTAATCTCTCATTGGTTCCCCCTCTTCCCGTTCATCCTCAGGACAAATTGCAACCTGTACGGAACAGGAGGTTAAAGGTGCTGATTCTCCAAGGAGGGAGATTGCTAGGAAAGCGGCTGGAATGGCGAACCCGAGCACAAGGAGATGAGAAATGAGGTGCGTTTTAGAAACCTTTCCCGATCACACGGTGTACCATCTTCTGGGTTTCTCATGCATGTTTTCGATGTAGGAAGGTGCCCTTGAACCTGGAGATTTGGGACCCACGGGATGGGTACCACGCAGTATTGCTTTAAAGGGTCTGCGTTTGCTCACCCAACCTCACCAAACCTCTTAGCCCCAAGAGTGTCCACCCTTATGTCTCAATCAGCTGTGGGTCTAGATATGGTCAACCCAGGTGGCATCACAGCCCCTGAACGAATTTTGTAAGAATTTCTCTCTCTTTCACTGCCTTTGTTTCACGGGTTTTTAAAAGTAATTGATTTTTATAATGGGGTTTAGCTGCTTTTCAGTGCTGTGTTTATGACGCTTTACCCCCACGTGACTCACTTACAGAGAGATTTCAATACATAGGTTTTAAAATTCTTACTAGTCAGATATATTCTTGGGCGGTGAATAGGGGGTGTTGAGTCCCGTTCATTGAGCAAGGAGTAGGTCTTGTCTATTACATATTGGGTTTATGGAACGGTATCTGAGCTAATTTGAAACCCTGGTTTTATGCATCACCCCACCTCACCTTTCCAGTTAAGCAGCCATAGTGTGTTTTCTAAACGTGTGACTCTCTTCTGTTTTGTAATTCAGTTCAAGTGTAGCGGTTTTTACATTCTCTCTATAAGTGATATCTTATGATAAGTGTCTTTTTCTGTGTGACTTATTTCACGTAGAATCGTCATACCTAAATCCACTCATCATGCTGCACCGAGCCTTATGACGTTGATTTCATGGTTAAGTGATATTCCATTGTATATAAGGACCACAACTTATTTATCCATTTTTTCTCTTTCCTGGGATATTTAAGGTGTAACGAAGTGGAGGTTCTTGTCAACAGAGCAGCCCTAATCTTTGGGGTGCCTGTGTCTTGCAGACTTTTAGTTTTCCCAATTTATACGCCCATGAGTGGTAGTGCCCTATGCTCTCTAAGCTGAGTTTTTTAGATGTTTCAAGACACACCGTACACCTCTCCAGAGTGGCTGTTGGCAATTTACATCCCGCCCATCAGCGTAGCAAGGCTCCCGTTTCTCCATGGCCTGTCCTGCATTGCTGGTTTTGACACTTTATTCAGCATGGCCCTTTTGACCGATGGGAAGCGAGACTTCTTTGTAGCGCTGATTTGACTTTCCAGGTTGCTTGGTTGGCCAAAAAGGGCGTATGCGTTTTTTCCTGAATATATTCAGGAAAAAACGCATACGCCCTTTTTGGCCAAGGGCATCATTGTCGAGGTTTTGCCGCTTTTCCTGTGCTTTAAAGCGATTCGAATCTCCCTCCTGAAATCTGTTTCCTGCAATTCTGCCTTGCTTTGAAATCCTCTTCGTTGCCTTCCCTCAATATATTTGTGGACGAGAGTTATCATTTATAACTCTGCAGGTTTGTGAATTGCAGTGCCCCTGAGCTCCATTTTTCAACTCGCTTTCTTGGGAGCTGGCCGCAAAAGCGCAGGATTGCTTCAGGCCCTATTCTGCTTCCGGGCGGCAGGCTGAGCCTGTGGTTAATTCTTCTTTCTGATGGGAAAATAGAGTGACCTGTGCCTGTCCCAAGACCTAGAGCTAGTCTCTCATTGGTTCCCCCTCTTCCCGTTCATCCTCAGGACAAATTGCAACCTGTACGGAGTAGGAGGTTAAAGGTGCTGATTCTCCAAGGAGGGAGATTGCTAGGAAAGCGGCTGGAATGGCGAACCCGAGAACAAGGAGGTGAGAAATGAGGTGCCTTTTAGAAACCTTTCCCGATCACACGGTGTACCATCTTCTGGGTTTCTCATGCATGTTTTCGATGTAGGAAGGTGCCCTTGAACCTGGAGATTTGGGACCCATGGGATGGGTACCACGCAGCATTACTTTCAAGGGTCTGCGTTTGCTCACCCAACCTCACCAAACCTCTCAGCCCCAAGAGTGTCCACCCTTATGTCTCAATCAGCTGTGGGCCTAGATATGGTCAACCCAGGTGGCATCACAGCCCCTGAAAGAATTTTGTAAGAATTTCTCTCTCTTTCACTGTCTTTGTTTCACGGGTTTTTTAAAGTAATTGATTTTTATAATGGGGTTTAGCTGCTTTTCAGTGCTGTGTTTATGACGCTTTACACCCACGTGACTCACATACAGAGAGATTTCAATACATAGGTTTTAAGATTCTTACTAGTCAGATATATTTTTGAGCGGTGAATAGGGGGTGTTGAGTCCCGTTCACTGAGCAAGGAGTAGGTCTTGTCTATTACATATTGGGTTTATGGAACGGTATCTGAGCTAATTTGAAACCCCGGTTTTATGCATCACCGCACCTCACCTTTCCCGTTAAGAAGCCATAGTGTGTTTTCTAAACGTGTGACTCTCTTCTGTTTTGTAATTCAGTTCAAGTGTAGCGGTTTTTACATTCCCTCTATAAGTGATATCTTATGATAAGTGTCTTTTTCTGTGTGACTTATTTCACGTAGAATCGTCGTACCTATATCCACTCATCATGCTGCTACGAGCCTTTTGACGTAGATTTCATGGCTGAGTGATATTCCATTGTACATAAGGACCACAACTTCTTTATCCATTTTTCTCTTTCCTGGGATATTTAAGGTGTAACGAAGTGGAGGTTCTTGTCAACAGAGCAGCCGTAAACATTGGGATGCCTGTGTCTTGTTGATTTTTAGTTTTCCCAATTTATACGCCCATGAGTGGAAGTGCCCTATGCTCTCTAAGCTGAGTTTTCTAGATGTTTCAAGACACACCGTACACCTCTCCAGAGTGGCTGTTGGCAATTTACATCCCGCCCATCAGCGTAGCAAGGCTCCCGTTTCTCCATGGCCTGTCCTGCATTGCTGGTTTTGACACTTTATTCAGCATGGCCCTTTTGACCGATGGGAAGCGAGACTTCTTTGTAGCGCTGATTTGCCTTTCCAGGTTGCTTGGTTGGCCAAAAAGGGCGTATGCGTTTTTTCCTGAATATATTCAGGAAAAAACGCATACGCCCTTTTTGGCCAAGGGCATCATTGTCGAGGTTTTGCCGCTTTTCCTCTGCTTTAAAGGCGATTCGAATCTCCCTCCTGAAATCTGTTTCCTGCAATTCTGCCTTGCTTTCAAATCCTCTTCGTTGCCTTCCCTCAATATATTTGTGGACGAGAGTTATCATTTATAACTCTGCAGGTTTGTGAATTGCAGTGCCCCTGAGCTCCATTTTTCAACTCGCTTTCTTGGGAGCTGGCCGCAAAAGCGCAGGATTGCTTCAGGCCCTATTCTGCTTCCGGGGGGCAGGCTGAGCCTGTGGTTAATTCTTCTTTCTGATGGGAAAATAGAGTGACCTGTGCCTGTCCCAAGACCTAGAGCTAGTCTCTCATTGGTTCCCCCTCTTCCCGTTCATCCTCAGGACAAATTGCAACCTGTACGGAGTAGGAGGTTAAAGGAGCTGATTCTCCAAGGAGGGAGATTGCTAGGAAAGCGGCTGGAATGGCGAACCCGAGCACAAGGAGGTGAGAAATGAGGTGCCTTTTAGAAACCTTTCCCGATCACACGGTGTACCATCTTCTGGGTTTCTCATGCATGTTTTCGATGTAGGAAGGTGCCCTTGAACCTGGAGATTTGGGACCCATGGGATGGGTACCACGCAGCACTACTTTCAAGGGTCTGCGTTTGCTCACCCAACCTCACCAAACCTCTCAGCCCCAAGAGTGTCCACCCTTATGTCTCAATCAGCTGTGGGTCTAGATATGGTCAACCCAGGTGGCATCACAGCCCCTGAAAGAATTTTGTAAGAATTTCTCTCTCTTTCACTGTCTTTGTTTCACGGTTTTTTTAAAGTAATTGATTTTTATAATGGGGTTTAGCTGCTTTTCAGTGCTGTGTTTATGACGCTTTACCCCCACGTGACTCACTTACAGAGAGATTTCAATACATAGGTTTTAAGATTCTTACTAGTCAGATATATTCTTGGGCGGTGAATAGGGGGTGTTGAGTCCCGTTTACTGAGCAAGGAGTAGGTCTTGTCTATTACATATTGGGTTTATGGAACGGTATCTGAACTAATTTGAAACCCCGGTTTTATGCATCACCGCACCTCACCTTTCCCGTTAAGCAGCCATAGTGTGTTTTCTAAACGTGTGACTCTCTTCTGTTTTGTAATTCAGTTCAAGTGTAGCGGTTTTTACATTCCCTCTCTAAGTGATATCTTATGATAAGTGTCTTTTTCTGTGTGACTTATTTCACGTAGAATCGTCGTACCTATATCCACTCATCATGCTGCTACGAGCCTTTTGACGTAGATTTCATGGCTGAGTGATATTCCATTGTACATAAGGACCACAACTTCTTTATCCATTTTTCTCTTTCCTGGGATATTTAAGGTGTAACGAAGTGGAGGTTCTTGTCAACAGAGCAGCCGTAAACATTGGGGTGCCTGTGTCTTGTTGATTTTTAGTTTTCCCAATTTATACGCCCATGAGTGGAAGTGCCCTATGCTCTCTAAGCTGAGTTTTCTAGATGTTTCAAGACACACCGTACACCTCTCCAGAGTGGCTGTTGGCAATTTACATCCCGCCCATCAGCGTAGCAAGGCTCCCGTTTCTCCATGGCCTGTCCTGCATTGTTGGTTTTGACACTTTATTCAGCATGGCCCTTTTGACCGATGGGAAGCGAGACTTCTTTGTAGCGCTGATTTGCCTTTCCAGGTTGCTTGTTTGGCCAAAAAGGGCGTATGCGTTTTTTCCTGAATATATTCAGGAAAAAACGCATACGCCTTTTTTGGCCAAGGGCATCATTGTCGAGCTTTTGCTGCTTTTCCTGTGCTTTAAAGGCGATTCGAATCTCCCTCCTGAAATCTGTTTCCCGCAATTCTGCCTTGCTTTGAAATCCTCTTCGTTGCCTTCCCTCAATATATTTGTGGACGAGAGTTATCATTTATAACTCTGCAGGTTTGTGAATTGCAGTGCCCCTGAGCTCCATTTTTCAACTCGCTTTCTTGGGAGCTGGCCGCAAAAGCACAGGATTGCTTCAGGCCCTATTCTGCTTCGGGGCCGCAGGCTGAGCCGGTGGTTAATTCTTCTTTCTGATGGGAAAATAGAGTGACCTGTGCCTGTCCCAAGACCTAGAGCTAATCTCTCATTGGTTCCCCCTCTTCCCGTTCATCCTCAGGACAAATTGCAACCTGTACGGAACAGGAGGTTAAAGGTGCTGATTCTCCAAGGAGGGAGATTGCTAGGAAAGCGGCTGGAATGGCGAACCCGAGCACAAGGAGATGAGAAATGAGGTGCGTTTTAGAAACCTTTCCCGATCACACGGTGTACCATCTTCTGGGTTTCTCATGCATGTTTTCGATGTAGGAAGGTGCCCTTGAACCTGGAGATTTGGGACCCACGGGATGGGTACCACGCAGTATTGCTTTAAAGGGTCTGCGTTTGCTCACCCAACCTCACCAAACCTCTTAGCCCCAAGAGTGTCCACCCTTATGTCTCAATCAGCTGTGGGTCTAGATATGGTCAACCCAGGTGGCATCACAGCCCCTGAACGAATTTTGTAAGAATTTCTCTCTCTTTCACTGCCTTTGTTTCACGGGTTTTTAAAAGTAATTGATTTTTATAATGGGGTTTAGCTGCTTTTCAGTGCTGTGTTTATGACGCTTTACCCCCACGTGACTCACTTACAGAGAGATTTCAATACATAGGTTTTAAAATTCTTACTAGTCAGATATATTCTTGGGCGGTGAATAGGGGGTGTTGAGTCCCGTTCATTGAGCAAGGAGTAGGTCTTGTCTATTACATATTGGGTTTATGGAACGGTATCTGAGCTAATTTGAAACCCTGGTTTTATGCATCACCCCACCTCACCTTTCCAGTTAAGCAGCCATAGTGTGTTTTCTAAACGTGTGACTCTCTTCTGTTTTGTAATTCAGTTCAAGTGTAGCGGTTTTTACATTCTCTCTATAAGTGATATCTTATGATAAGTGTCTTTTTCTGTGTGACTTATTTCACGTAGAATCGTCATACCTAAATCCACTCATCATGCTGCACCGAGCCTTATGACGTTGATTTCATGGTTAAGTGATATTCCATTGTATATAAGGACCACAACTTATTTATCCATTTTTTCTCTTTCCTGGGATATTTAAGGTGTAACGAAGTGGAGGTTCTTGTCAACAGAGCAGCCCTAATCTTTGGGGTGCCTGTGTCTTGCAGACTTTTAGTTTTCCCAATTTATACGCCCATGAGTGGTAGTGCCCTATGCTCTCTAAGCTGAGTTTTTTAGATGTTTCAAGACACACCGTACACCTCTCCAGAGTGGCTGTTGGCAATTTACATCCCGCCCATCAGCGTAGCAAGGCTCCCGTTTCTCCATGGCCTGTCCTGCATTGCTGGTTTTGACACTTTATTCAGCATGGCCCTTTTGACCGATGGGAAGCGAGACTTCTTTGTAGCGCTGATTTGACTTTCCAGGTTGCTTGGTTGGCCAAAAAGGGCGTATGCGTTTTTTCCTGAATATATTCAGGAAAAAACGCATACGCCCTTTTTGGCCAAGGGCATCATTGTCGAGGTTTTGCCGCTTTTCCTGTGCTTTAAAGCGATTCGAATCTCCCTCCTGAAATCTGTTTCCTGCAATTCTGCCTTGCTTTCAAATCCTCTTCGTTGCCTTCCCTCAATATATTTGTGGACGAGAGTTATCATTTATAACTCTGCAGGTTTGTGAATTGCAGTGCCCCTGAGCTCCATTTTTCAACTCGCTTTCTTGGGAGCTGGCCGCAAAAGCGCAGGATTGCTTCAGGCCCTATTCTGCTTCCGGGCGGCAGGCTGAGCCTGTGGTTAATTCTTCTTTCTGATGGGAAAATAGAGTGACCTGTGCCTGTCCCAAGACCTAGAGCTAGTCTCTCATTGGTTCCCCCTCTTCCCGTTCATCCTCAGGACAAATTGCAACCTGTACGGAGTAGGAGGTTAAAGGTGCTGATTCTCCAAGGAGGGAGATTGCTAGGAAAGCGGCTGGAATGGCGAACCCGAGAACAAGGAGGTGAGAAATGAGGTGCCTTTTAGAAACCTTTCCCGATCACACGGTGTACCATCTTCTGGGTTTCTCATGCATGTTTTCGATGTAGGAAGGTGCCCTTGAACCTGGAGATTTGGGACCCATGGGATGGGTACCACGCAGCATTACTTTCAAGGGTCTGCGTTTGCTCACCCAACCTCACCAAACCTCTCAGCCCCAAGAGTGTCCACCCTTATGTCTCAATCAGCTGTGGGCCTAGATATGGTCAACCCAGGTGGCATCACAGCCCCTGAAAGAATTTTGTAAGAATTTCTCTCTCTTTCACTGTCTTTGTTTCACGGGTTTTTTAAAGTAATTGATTTTTATAATGGGGTTTAGCTGCTTTTCAGTGCTGTGTTTATGACGCTTTACCCCCACGTGACTCACTTACAGAGAGATTTCAATACATAGGTTTTAAGATTCTTACTAGTCAGATATATTCTTGGGCGGTGAATAGGGGGTGTTGAGTCCCGTTTACTGAGCAAGGAGTAGGTCTTGTCTATTACATATTGGGTTTATGGAACGGTATCTGAACTAATTTGAAACCCCGGTTTTATGCATCACCGCACCTCACCTTTCCCGTTAAGCAGCCATAGTGTGTTTTCTAAACGTGTGACTCTCTTCTGTTTTGTAATTCAGTTCAAGTGTAGCGGTTTTTACATTCCCTCTATAAGTGATATCTTATGATAAGTGTCTTTTTCTGTGTGACTTATTTCACGTAGAATCGTCGTACCTATATCCACTCATCATGCTGCTACGAGCCTTTTGACGTAGATTTCATGGCTGAGTGATATTCCATTGTACATAAGGACCACAACTTCTTTATCCATTTTTCTCTTTCCTGGGATATTTAAGGTGTAACGAAGTGGAGGTTCTTGTCAACAGAGCAGCCGTAAACATTGGGGTGCCTGTGTCTTGTTGATTTTTAGTTTTCCCAATTTATACGCCCATGAGTGGAAGTGCCCTATGCTCTCTAAGCTGAGTTTTCTAGATGTTTCAAGACACACCGTACACCTCTCCAGAGTGGCTGTTGGCAATTTACATCCCGCCCATCAGCGTAGCAAGGCTCCCGTTTCTCCATGGCCTGTCCTGCATTGTTGGTTTTGACACTTTATTCAGCATGGCCCTTTTGACCGATGGGAAGCGAGACTTCTTTGTAGCGCTGATTTGCCTTTCCAGGTTGCTTGTTTGGCTAAAAAGGGCGTATGCGTTTTTTCCTGAATATATTCAGGAAAAAACGCATACGCCTTTTTTGGCCAAGGGCATCATTGTCGAGCTTTTGCTGCTTTTCCTGTGCTTTAAAGGCGATTCGAATCTCCCTCCTGAAATCTGTTTCCCGCAATTCTGCCTTGCTTTGAAATCCTCTTCGTTGCCTTCCCTCAATATATTTGTGGACGAGAGTTATCATTTATAACTCTGCAGGTTTGTGAATTGCAGTGCCCCTGAGCTCCATTTTTCAACTCGCTTTCTTGGGAGCTGGCCGCAAAAGCACAGGATTGCTTCAGGCCCTATTCTGCTTCGGGGCCGCAGGCTGAGCCTGTGGTTAATTCTTCTTTCTGATGGGAAAATAGAGTGACCTGTGCCTGTCCCAAGACCTAGAGCTAATCTCTCATTGGTTCCCCCTCTTCCCGTTCATCCTCAGGACAAATTGCAACCTGTACGGAACAGGAGGTTAAAGGTGCTGATTCTCCAAGGAGGGAGATTGCTAGGAAAGCGGCTGGAATGGCGAACCCGAGCACAAGGAGATGAGAAATGAGGTGCGTTTTAGAAACCTTTCCCGATCACACGGTGTACCATCTTCTGGGTTTCTCATGCATGTTTTCGATGTAGGAAGGTGCCCTTGAACCTGGAGATTTGGGACCCACGGGATGGGTACCACGCAGTATTGCTTTAAAGGGTCTGCGTTTGCTCACCCAACCTCACCAAACCTCTTAGCCCCAAGAGTGTCCACCCTTATGTCTCAATCAGCTGTGGGTCTAGATATGGTCAACCCAGGTGGCATCACAGCCCCTGAACGAATTTTGTAAGAATTTCTCTCTCTTTCACTGCCTTTGTTTCACGGGTTTTTAAAAGTAATTGATTTTTATAATGGGGTTTAGCTGCTTTTCAGTGCTGTGTTTATGACGCTTTACCCCCACGTGACTCACTTACAGAGAGATTTCAATACATAGGTTTTAAAATTCTTACTAGTCAGATATATTCTTGGGCGGTGAATAGGGGGTGTTGAGTCCCGTTCATTGAGCAAGGAGTAGGTCTTGTCTATTACATATTGGGTTTATGGAACGGTATCTGAGCTAATTTGAAACCCTGGTTTTATGCATCACCCCACCTCACCTTTCCAGTTAAGCAGCCATAGTGTGTTTTCTAAACGTGTGACTCTCTTCTGTTTTGTAATTCAGTTCAAGTGTAGCGGTTTTTACATTCTCTCTATAAGTGATATCTTATGATAAGTGTCTTTTTCTGTGTGACTTATTTCACGTAGAATCGTCATACCTAAATCCACTCATCATGCTGCACCGAGCCTTATGACGTTGATTTCATGGTTAAGTGATATTCCATTGTATATAAGGACCACAACTTATTTATCCATTTTTTCTCTTTCCTGGGATATTTAAGGTGTAACGAAGTGGAGGTTCTTGTCAACAGAGCAGCCCTAATCTTTGGGGTGCCTGTGTCTTGCAGACTTTTAGTTTTCCCAATTTATACGCCCATGAGTGGTAGTGCCCTATGCTCTCTAAGCTGAGTTTTTAGATGTTTCAAGACACACCGTACACCTCTCCAGAGTGGCTGTTGGCAATTTACATCCCGCCCATCAGCGTAGCAAGGCTCCCGTTTCTCCATGGCCTGTCCTGCATTGCTGGTTTTGACACTTTATTCAGCATGGCCCTTTTGACCGATGGGAAGCGAGACTTCTTTGTAGCGCTGATTTGACTTTCCAGGTTGCTTGGTTGGCCAAAAAGGGCGTATGCGTTTTTTCCTGAATATATTCAGGAAAAAACGCATACGCCCTTTTTGGCCAAGGGCATCATTGTCGAGGTTTTGCCGCTTTTCCTGTGCTTTAAAGCGATTCGAATCTCCCTCCTGAAATCTGTTTCCTGCAATTCTGCCTTGCTTTGAAATCCTCTTCGTTGCCTTCCCTCAATATATTTGTGGACGAGAGTTATCATTTATAACTCTGCAGGTTTGTGAATTGCAGTGCCCCTGAGCTCCATTTTTCAACTCGCTTTCTTGGGAGCTGGCCGCAAAAGCGCAGGATTGCTTCAGGCCCTATTCTGCTTCCGGGCGGCAGGCTGAGCCTGTGGTTAATTCTTCTTTCTGATGGGAAAATAGAGTGACCTGTGCCTGTCCCAAGACCTAGAGCTAGTCTCTCATTGGTTCCCCCTCTTCCCGTTCATCCTCAGGACAAATTGCAACCTGTACGGAGTAGGAGGTTAAAGGTGCTGATTCTCCAAGGAGGGAGATTGCTAGGAAAGCGGCTGGAATGGCGAACCCGAGAACAAGGAGGTGAGAAATGAGGTGCCTTTTAGAAACCTTTCCCGATCACACGGTGTACCATCTTCTGGGTTTCTCATGCATGTTTTCGATGTAGGAAGGTGCCCTTGAACCTGGAGATTTGGGACCCATGGGATGGGTACCACGCAGCATTACTTTCAAGGGTCTGCGTTTGCTCACCCAACCTCACCAAACCTCTCAGCCCCAAGAGTGTCCACCCTTATGTCTCAATCAGCTGTGGGCCTAGATATGGTCAACCCAGGTGGCATCACAGCCCCTGAAAGAATTTTGTAAGAATTTCTCTCTCTTTCACTGTCTTTGTTTCACGGGTTTTTTAAAGTAATTGATTTTTATAATGGGGTTTAGCTGCTTTTCAGTGCTGTGTTTATGACGCTTTACACCCACGTGACTCACATACAGAGAGATTTCAATACATAGGTTTTAAGATTCTTACTAGTCAGATATATTTTTGAGCGGTGAATAGGGGGTGTTGAGTCCCGTTCACTGAGCAAGGAGTAGGTCTTGTCTATTACATATTGGGTTTATGGAACGGTATCTGAGCTAATTTGAAACCCCGGTTTTATGCATCACCGCACCTCACCTTTCCCGTTAAGCAGCCATAGTGTGTTTTCTAAACGTGTGACTCTCTTCTGTTTTGTAATTCAGTTCAAGTGTAGCGGTTTTTACATTCCCTCTATAAGTGATATCTTATGATAAGTGTCTTTTTCTGTGTGACTTATTTCACGTAGAATCGTCGTACCTATATCCACTCATCATGCTGCTACGAGCCTTTTGACGTAGATTTCATGGCTGAGTGATATTCCATTGTACATAAGGACCACAACTTCTTTATCCATTTTTCTCTTTCCTGGGATATTTAAGGTGTAACGAAGTGGAGGTTCTTGTCAACAGAGCAGCCGTAAACATTGGGATGCCTGTGTCTTGTTGATTTTTAGTTTTCCCAATTTATACGCCCATGAGTGGAAGTGCCCTATGCTCTCTAAGCTGAGTTTTCTAGATGTTTCAAGACACACCGTACACCTCTCCAGAGTGGCTGTTGGCAATTTACATCCCGCCCATCAGCGTAGCAAGGCTCCCGTTTCTCCATGGCCTGTCCTGCATTGCTGGTTTTGACACTTTATTCAGCATGGCCCTTTTGACCGATGGGAAGCGAGACTTCTTTGTAGCGCTGATTTGCCTTTCCAGGTTGCTTGGTTGGCCAAAAAGGGCGTATGCGTTTTTTCCTGAATATATTCAGGAAAAAACGCATACGCCCTTTTTGGCCAAGGGCATCATTGTCGAGGTTTTGCCGCTTTTCCTCTGCTTTAAAGGCGATTCGAATCTCCCTCCTGAAATCTGTTTCCTGCAATTCTGCCTTGCTTTCAAATCCTCTTCGTTGCCTTCCCTCAATATATTTGTGGACGAGAGTTATCATTTATAACTCTGCAGGTTTGTGAATTGCAGTGCCCCTGAGCTCCATTTTTCAACTCGCTTTCTTGGGAGCTGGCCGCAAAAGCGCAGGATTGCTTCAGGCCCTATTCTGCTTCCGGGGGGCAGGCTGAGCCTGTGGTTAATTCTTCTTTCTGATGGGAAAATAGAGTGACCTGTGCCTGTCCCAAGACTTAGAGCTAGTCTCTCATTGGTTCCCCCTCTTCCCGTTCATCCTCAGGACAAATTGCAACCTGTACGGAGTAGGAGGTTAAAGGAGCTGATTCTCCAAGGAGGGAGATTGCTAGGAAAGCGGCTGGAATGGCGAACCCGAGCACAAGGAGGTGAGAAATGAGGTGCCTTTTAGAAAAATTTCCCGATCACACGGTGTACCATCTTCTGGGTTTCTCATGCATGTTTTCGATGTAGGAAGGTGCCCTTGAACCTGGAGATTTGGGACCCATGGGATGGGTACCACGCAGCACTACTTTCAAGGGTCTGCGTTTGCTCACCCAACCTCACCAAACCTCTCAGCCCCAAGAGTGTCCACCCTTATGTCTCAATCAGCTGTGGGTCTAGATATGGTCAACCCAGGTGGCATCACAGCCCCTGAAAGAATTTTGTAAGAATTTCTCTCTCTTTCACTGTCTTTGTTTCACGGGTTTTTTAAAGTAATTGATTTTTATAATGGGGTTTAGCTGCTTTTCAGTGCTGTGTTTATGACGCTTTACCCCCACGTGACTCACTTACAGAGAGATTTCAATACATAGGTTTTAAGATTCTTACTAGTCAGATATATTCTTGGGCGGTGAATAGGGGGTGTTGAGTCCCGTTTACTGAGCAAGGAGTAGGTCTTGTCTATTACATATTGGGTTTATGGAACGGTATCTGAACTAATTTGAAACCCCGGTTTTATGCATCACCGCACCTCACCTTTCCCGTTAAGCAGCCATAGTGTGTTTTCTAAACGTGTGACTCTCTTCTGTTTTGTAATTCAGTTCAAGTGTAGCGGTTTTTACATTCCCTCTCTAAGTGATATCTTATGATAAGTGTCTTTTTCTGTGTGACTTATTTCACGTAGAATCGTCGTACCTATATCCACTCATCATGCTGCTACGAGCCTTTTGACGTAGATTTCATGGCTGAGTGATATTCCATTGTACATAAGGACCACAACTTCTTTATCCATTTTTCTCTTTCCTGGGATATTTAAGGTGTAACGAAGTGGAGGTTCTTGTCAACAGAGCAGCCGTAAACATTGGGGTGCCTGTGTCTTGTTGATTTTTAGTTTTCCCAATTTATACGCCCATGAGTGGAAGTGCCCTATGCTCTCTAAGCTGAGTTTTCTAGATGTTTCAAGACACACCGTACACCTCTCCAGAGTGGCTGTTGGCAATTTACATCCCGCCCATCAGCGTAGCAAGGCTCCCGTTTCTCCATGGCCTGTCCTGCATTGTTGGTTTTGACACTTTATTCAGCATGGCCCTTTTGACCGATGGGAAGCGAGACTTCTTTGTAGCGCTGCTTTTCCTTTCCAGGTTGCTTTTTTGGCCAAAAAGGGCGTATGCGTTTTTCCCTGAATATATTCAGGAAAAAACGCATACGCCCTTTTTGGCCAAGGGCATCATTGTCGAGCTTTTGCTGCTTTTCCTGTGCTTTAAAGGCGATTCGAATCTCCCTCCTGAAATCTGTTTCCCGCAATTCTGCCTTGCTTTGAAATCCTCTTCGTTGCCTTCCCTCAATATATTTGTGGACGAGAGTTATCATTTATAACTCTGCAGGTTTGTGAATTGCAGTGCCCCTGAGCTCCATTTTTCAACTCGCTTTCTTGGGAGCTGGCCGCAAAAGCACAGGATTGCTTCAGGCCCTATTCTGCTTCCGGGCCGCAGGCTGAGCCTGTGGTTAATTCTTCTTTCTGATGGGAAAATAGAGTGACCTGTGCCTGTCCCAAGACCTAGAGCTAATCTCTCATTGGTTCCCCCTCTTCCCGTTCATCCTCAGGACAAATTGCAACCTGTACGGAACAGGAGGTTAAAGGTGCTGATTCTCCAAGGAGGGAGATTGCTAGGAAAGCAGCTGGAATGGCGAACCCGAGCACAAGGAGATGAGAAATGAGGTGCGTTTTAGAAACCTTTCCCGATCACACGGTGTACCATCTTCTGGGTTTCTCATGCATGTTTTCGATGTAGGAAGGTGCCCTTGAACCTGGAGATTTGGGACCCACGGGATGGGTACCACGCAGTATTGCTTTAAAGGGTCTGCGTTTGCTCACCCAACCTCACCAAACCTCTTAGCCCCAAGAGTGTCCACCCTTATGTCTCAATCAGCTGTGGGTCTAGATATGGTCAACCCAGGTGGCATCACAGCCCCTGAACGAATTTTGTAAGAATTTCTCTCTCTTTCACTGCCTTTGTTTCACGGGTTTTTAAAAGTAATTGATTTTTATAATGGGGTTTAGCTGCTTTTCAGTGCTGTGTTTATGACGCTTTACCCCCACGTGACTCACTTACAGAGAGATTTCAATACATAGGTTTTAAGATTCTTACTAGTCAGATATATTCTTGGGCGGTGAATAGGGGGTGTTGAGTCCCGTTCATTGAGCAAGGAGTAGGTCTTGTCTATTACATATTGGGTTTATGGAACGGTATCTGAGCTAATTTGAAACCCTGGTTTTATGCATCACCCCACCTCACCTTTCCAGTTAAGCAGCCATAGTGTGTTTTCTAAACGTGTGACTCTCTTCTGTTTTGTAATTCAGTTCAAGTGTAGCGGTTTTTACATTCTCTCTATAAGTGATATCTTATGATAAGTGTCTTTTTCTGTGTGACTTATTTCACGTAGAATCGTCATACCTAAATCCACTCATCATGCTGCACCGAGCCTTATGACGTTGATTTCATGGTTAAGTGATATTCCATTGTATATAAGGACCACAACTTATTTATCCATTTTTTCTCTTTCCTGGGATATTTAAGGTGTAACGAAGTGGAGGTTCTTGTCAACAGAGCAGCCCTAATCTTTGGGGTGCCTGTGTCTTGCAGACTTTTAGTTTTCCCAATTTATACGCCCATGAGTGGTAGTGCCCTATGCTCTCTAAGCTGAGTTTTTTAGATGTTTCAAGACACACCGTACACCTCTCCAGAGTGGCTGTTGGCAATTTACATCCCGCCCATCAGCGTAGCAAGGCTCCCGTTTCTCCATGGCCTGTCCTGCATTGCTGGTTTTGACACTTTATTCAGCATGGCCCTTTTGACCGATGGGAAGCGAGACTTCTTTGTAGCGCTGATTTGACTTTCCAGGTTGCTTGGTTGGCCAAAAAGGGCGTATGCGTTTTTTCCTGAATATATTCAGGAAAAAACGCATACGCCCTTTTTGGCCAAGGGCATCATTGTCGAGGTTTTGCCGCTTTTCCTGTGCTTTAAAGCGATTCGAATCTCCCTCCTGAAATCTGTTTCCTGCAATTCTGCCTTGCTTTGAAATCCTCTTCGTTGCCTTCCCTCAATATATTTGTGGACGAGAGTTATCATTTATAACTCTGCAGGTTTGTGAATTGCAGTGCCCCTGAGCTCCATTTTTCAACTCGCTTTCTTGGGAGCTGGCCGCAAAAGCGCAGGATTGCTTCAGGCCCTATTCTGCTTCCGGGCGGCAGGCTGAGCCTGTGGTTAATTCTTCTTTCTGATGGGAAAATAGAGTGACCTGTGCCTGTCCCAAGACCTAGAGCTAGTCTCTCATTGGTTCCCCCTCTTCCCGTTCATCCTCAGGACAAATTGCAACCTGTACGGAGTAGGAGGTTAAAGGTGCTGATTCTCCAAGGAGGGAGATTGCTAGGAAAGCGGCTGGAATGGCGAACCCGAGAACAAGGAGGTGAGAAATGAGGTGCCTTTTAGAAACCTTTCCCGATCACACGGTGTACCATCTTCTGGATTTCTCATGCATGTTTTCGATGTAGGAAGGTGCCCTTGAACCTGGAGATTTGGGACCCATGGGATGGGTACCACGCAGCATTACTTTCAAGGGTCTGCGTTTGCTCACCCAACCTCACCAAACCTCTCAGCCCCAAGAGTGTCCACCCTTATGTCTCAATCAGCTGTGGGCCTAGATATGGTCAACCCAGGTGGCATCACAGCCCCTGAAAGAATTTTGTAAGAATTTCTCTCTCTTTCACTGTCTTTGTTTCACGGGTTTTTAAAAGTAATTGATTTTTATAATGGGGTTTAGCTGCTTTTCAGTGCTGTGTTTATGACGCTTTACACACACGTGACTCACATACAGAGAGATTTCAATACATAGGTTTTAAGATTCTTACTAGTCAGATATATTTTTGAGCGGTGAATAGGGGGTGTTGAGTCCCGTTCACTGAGCAAGGTGTAGGTCTTGTCTATTACATATTGGGTTTATGGAACGGTATCTGAGCTAATTTGAAACCCCGGTTTTATGCATCACCGCACCTCACCTTTCCCGTTAAGCAGCCATAGTGTGTTTTCTAAACGTGTGACTCTCTTCTGTTTTGTAATTCAGTTCAAGTGTAGCGGTTTTTACATTCTCTCTATAAGTGATATCTTATGATAAGTGTCTTTTTCTTTGTGACTTATTTCACGTAGAATCGTCGTACCTATATCCACTCATCATGCTGCTACGAGCCTTTTGACGTAGATTTCATGGCTGAGTGATATTCCATTGTACATAAGGACCACAACTTCTTTATCCATTTTTCTCTTTCCTGGGATATTTAAGGTGTAACGAAGTGGAGGTTCTTGTCAACGGAGCAGCCGTAAACATTGGGATGCCTGTGTCTTGTTGATTTTTAGTTTTCCCAATTTATACGCCCATGAGTGGAAGTGCCCTATGCTCTCTAAGCTGAGTTTTCTAGATGTTTCAAGACACACCGTACACCTCTCCAGAGTGGCTGTTGGCAATTTACATCCCGCCCATCAGCGTAGCAAGGCTCCCGTTTCTCCATGGCCTGTCCTGCATTGCTGGTTTTGACACTTTATTCAGCATGGCCCTTTTGACCGATGGGAAGCGAGACTTCTTTGTAGCGCTGATTTGCCTTTCCAGGTTGCTTGGTTGGCCAAAAAGGGCGTATGCGTTTTTTCCTGAATATATTCAGGAAAAAACGCATACGCCCTTTTTGGCCAAGGGCATCATTGTCGAGGTTTTGCCGCTTTTCCTCTGCTTTAAAGGCGATTCGAATCTCCCTCCTGAAATCTGTTTCCTGCAATTCTGCCTTGCTTTCAAATCCTCTTCGTTGCCTTCCCTCAATATATTTGTGGACGAGAGTTATCATTTATAACTCTGCAGGTTTGTGAATTGCAGTGCCCCTGAGCTCCATTTTTCAACTCGCTTTCTTGGGAGCTGGCCGCAAAAGCGCAGGATTGCTTCAGGCCCTATTCTGCTTCCGGGGGGCAGGCTGAGCCTGTGGTTAATTCTTCTTTCTGATGGGAAAATAGAGTGACCTGTGCCTGTCCCAAGACCTAGAGCTAGTCTCTCATTGGTTCCCCCTCTTCCCGTTCATCCTCAGGACAAATTGCAACCTGTACGGAGTAGGAGGTTAAAGGTGCTGATTCTCCAAGGAGGGAGATTGCTAGGAAAGCGGCTGGAATGGCGAACCCGAGCACAAGGAGGTGAGAAATGAGGTGCCTTTTAGAAAACTTTCCCGATCACACGGTGTACCATCTTCTGGGTTTCTCATGCATGTTTTCGATGTAGGAAGGTGCCCGTGAACCTGGAGATTTGGGACCCATGGGATGGGTACCACGCAGCACTACTTTCAAGGATCTGCGTTTGCTCACCCAACCTCACCAAACCTCTCAGCCCCAAGAGTGTCCACCCTTATGTCTCAATCAGCTGTGGGTCTAGATATGGTCAACCCAGGTGGCATCACAGCCCCTGAAAGAATTTTGTAAGAATTTCTCTCTCTTTCACTGTCTTTGTTTCACGGGTTTTTTAAAGTAATTGATTTTTATAATGGGGTTTAGCTGCTTTTCAGTGCTGTGTTTATGACGCTTTACCCCCACGTGACTCACTTACAGAGAGATTTCAATACATAGGTTTTAAGATTCTTACTAGTCAGATATATTTTTGGGCGGTGAGTAGGGGGTGTTGAGTCCCGTTTACTGAGCAAGGAGTAGGTCTTGTCTATTACATATTGGGTTTATGGAACGGTATCTGAACTAATTTGAAACCCCGGTTTTATGCATCACCGCACCTCACCTTTCCCGTTAAGCAGCCATAGTGTGTTTTCTAAACGTGTGACTCTCTTCTGTTTTGTAATTCAGTTCAAGTGTAGCGGTTTTTACATTCCCTCTATAAGTGATATCTTATGATAAGTGTCTTTTTCTGTGTGACTTATTTCACGTAGAATCGTCGTACCTATATCCACTCATCATGCTGCTACGAGCCTTTTGACGTAGATTTCATGGCTGAGTGATATTCCATTGTACATAAGGACCACAACTTCTTTATCCATTTTTCTCTTTCCTGGGATATTTAAGGTGTAACAAAGTGGAGGTTCTTGTCAACAGAGCAGCCGTAAACATTGGGGTGCCTGTGTCTTGTTGATTTTTAGTTTTCCCAATTTATACGCCCATGAGTGGAAGTGCCCTATGCTCTCTAAGCTGAGTTTTCTAGATGTTTCAAGACACACCGTACACCTCTCCAGAGTGGCTGTTGGCAATTTACATCCCGCCCATCAGCGTAGCAAGGCTCCCGTTTCTCCATGGCCTGTCCTGCATTGTTGGTTTTGACACTTTATTCAGCATGGCCCTTTTGACCGATGGGAAGCGAGACTTCTTTGTAGCGCTGCTTTGCCTTTCCAGGTTGCTTTTTTGGCCAAAAAGGGCGTATGCGTTTTTCCCTGAATATATTCAGGAAAAAACGCATACGCCCTTTTTGGCCAAGGGCATCATTGTCGAGCTTTTGCTGCTTTTCCTGTGCTTTAAAGGCGATTCGAATCTCCCTCCTGAAATCTGTTTCCCGCAATTCTGCCTTGCTTTGAAATCCTCTTCGTTGCCTTCCCTCAATATATTTGTGGACGAGAGTTATCATTTATAACTCTGCAGGTTTGTGAATTGCAGTGCCCCTGAGCTTCATTTTTCAACTCGCTTTCTTGGGAGCTGGCCGCAAAAGCACAGGATTGCTTCAGGCCCTATTCTGCTTCGGGGCCGCAGGCTGAGCCTGTGGTTAATTCTTCTTTCTGATGGGAAAATAGAGTGACCTGTGCCTGTCCCAAGACCTAGAGCTAATCTCTCATTGGTTCCCCCTCTTCCCGTTCATCCTCAGGACAAATTGCAACCTGTACGGAACAGGAGGTTAAAGGTGCTGATTCTCCAAGGAGGGAGATTGCTAGGAAAGCGGCTGGAATGGCGAACCCGAGCACAAGGAGATGAGAAATGAGGTGCGTTTTAGAAACCTTTCCCGATCACACGGTGTACCATCTTCTGGGTTTCTCATGCATGTTTTCGATGTAGGAAGGTGCCCTTGAACCTGGAGATTTGGGACCCACGGGATGGGTACCACGCAGTATTGCTTTAAAGGGTCTGCGTTTGCTCACCCAACCTCACCAAACCTCTTAGCCCCAAGAGTGTCCACCCTTATGTCTCAATCAGCTGTGGGTCTAGATATGGTCAACCCAGGTGGCATCACAGCCCCTGAACGAATTTTGTAAGAATTTCTCTCTCTTTCACTGCCTTTGTTTCACGGGTTTTTAAAAGTAATTGATTTTTATAATGGGGTTTAGCTGCTTTTCAGTGCTGTGTTTATGACGCTTTACCCCCACGTGACTCACTTACAGAGAGATTTCAATACATAGGTTTTAAAATTCTTACTAGTCAGATATATTCTTGGGCGGTGAATAGGGGGTGTTGAGTCCCGTTCATTGAGCAAGGAGTAGGTCTTGTCTATTACATATTGGGTTTATGGAACGGTATCTGAGCTAATTTGAAACCCTGGTTTTATGCATCACCCCACCTCACCTTTCCAGTTAAGCAGCCATAGTGTGTTTTCTAAACGTGTGACTCTCTTCTGTTTTGTAATTCAGTTCAAGTGTAGCGGTTTTTACATTCTCTCTATAAGTGATATCTTATGATAAGTGTCTTTTTCTGTGTGACTTATTTCACGTAGAATCGTCATACCTAAATCCACTCATCATGCTGCACCGAGCCTTATGACGTTGATTTCATGGTTAAGTGATATTCCATTGTATATAAGGACCACAACTTATTTATCCATTTTTTCTCTTTCCTGGGATATTTAAGGTGTAACGAAGTGGAGGTTCTTGTCAACAGAGCAGCCCTAATCTTTGGGGTGCCTGTGTCTTGCAGACTTTTAGTTTTCCCAATTTATACGCCCATGAGTGGTAGTGCCCTATGCTCTCTAAGCTGAGTTTTTTAGATGTTTCAAGACACACCGTACACCTCTCCAGAGTGGCTGTTGGCAATTTACATCCCGCCCATCAGCGTAGCAAGGCTCCCGTTTCTCCATGGCCTGTCCTGCATTGCTGGTTTTGACACTTTATTCAGCATGGCCCTTTTGACCGATGGGAAGCGAGACTTCTTTGTAGCGCTGATTTGCCTTTGCAGGTTGCTTGGTTGGCCAAAAAGGGCGTATGCGTTTTTTCCTGAATATATTCAGGAAAAAACGCATACGCCCTTTTTGGCCAAGGGCATCATTGTCGAGGTTTTGCCGCTTTTCCTGTGCTTTAAAGCGATTCGAATCTCCCTCCTGAAATCTGTTTCCTGCAATTCTGCCTTGCTTTCAAATCCTCTTCGTTGCCTTCCCTCAATATATTTGTGGACGAGAGTTATCATTTATAACTCTGCAGGTTTGTGAATTGCAGTGCCCCTGAGCTCCATTTTTCAACTCGCTTTCTTGGGAGCTGGCCGCAAAAGCGCAGGATTGCTTCAGGCCCTATTCTGCTTCCGGGCGGCAGGCTGAGCCTGTGGTTAATTCTTCTTTCTGATGGGAAAATAGAGTGAGCTGTGCCTGTCCCAAGACCTAGAGCTAGTCTCTCATTGGTTCCCCCTCTTCCCGTTCATCCTCAGGACAAATTGCAACCTGTACGGAGTAGGAGGTTAAAGGTGCTGATTCTCCAAGGAGGGAGATTGCTAGGAAAGCGGCTGGAATGGCGAACCCGAGCACAAGGAGATGAGAAATGAGGTGCGTTTTAGAAACCTTTCCCGATCACACGGTGTACCATCTTCTGGGTTTCTCATGCATGTTTTCGATGTAGGAAGGTGCCCTTGAACCTGGAGATTTGGGACCCATGGGATGGGTACCACGCAGCATTACTTTCAAGGGTCTGCGTTTGCTCACCCAACCTCACCAAACCTCTCAGCCCCAAGAGTGTCCACCCTTATGTCTCAATCAGCTGTGGGCCTAGATATGGTCAACCCAGGTGGCATCACAGCCCCTGAAAGAATTTTGTAAGAATTTCTCTCTCTTTCACTGTCTTTGTTTCACGGGTTTTTTAAAGTAATTGATTTTTATAATGGGGTTTAGCTGCTTTTCAGTGCTGTGTTTATGACGCTTTACACCCACGTGACTCACATACAGAGAGATTTCAATACATAGGTTTTAAGATTCTTACTAGTCAGATATATTTTTGAGCGGTGAATAGGGGGTGTTGAGTCCCGTTCACTGAGCAAGGTGTAGGTCTTGTCTATTACATATTGGGTTTATGGAACGGTATCTGAGCTAATTTGAAACCCCGGTTTTATGCATCACCGCACCTCACCTTTCCCGTTAAGCAGCCATAGTGTGTTTTCTAAACGTGTGACTCTCTTCTGTTTTGTAATTCAGTTCAAGTGTAGCGGTTTTTACATTCCCTCTATAAGTGATATCTTATGATAAGTGTCTTTTTCTGTGTGACTTATTTCACGTAGAATCGTCGTACCTATATCCACTCATCATGCTGCTACGAGCCTTTTGACGTAGATTTCATGGCTGAGTGATATTCCATTGTACATAAGGACCACAACTTCTTTATCCATTTTTCTCTTTCCTGGGATATTTAAGGTGTAACGAAGTGGAGGTTCTTGTCAACAGAGCAGCCGTAAACATTGGGATGCCTGTGTCTTGTTGATTTTTAGTTTTCCCAATTTATACGCCCATGAGTGGAAGTGCCCTATGCTCTCTAAGCTGAGTTTTCTAGATGTTTCAAGACACACCGTACACCTCTCCAGAGTGGCTGTTGGCAATTTACATCCCGCCCATCAGCGTAGCAAGGCTCCCGTTTCTCCATGGCCTGTCCTGCATTGCTGGTTTTGACACTTTATTCAGCATGGCCCTTTTGACCGATGGGAAGCGAGACTTCTTTGTAGCGCTGATTTGCCTTTCCAGGTTGCTTGGTTGGCCAAAAAGGGCGTATGCGTTTTTTCCTGAATATATTCAGGAAAAAACGCATACGCCCTTTTTGGCCAAGGGCATCATTGTCGAGGTTTTGCCGCTTTTTCTCTGCTTTAAAGGCGATTCGAATCTCCCTCCTGAAATCTGTTTCCTGCAATTCTGCCTTGCTTTCAAATCCTCTTCGTTGCCTTCCCTCAATATATTTGTGGACGAGAGTTATCATTTATAACTCTGCAGGTTTGTGAATTGCAGTGCCCCTGAGCTCCATTTTTCAACTCGCTTTCTTGGGAGCTGGCCGCAAAAGCGCAGGATTGCTTCAGGCCCTATTCTGCTTCCGGGGGGCAGGCTGAGCCTGTGGTTAATTCTTCTTTCTGATGGGAAAATAGAGTGACCTGTGCCTGTCCCAAGACCTAGAGCTAGTCTCTCATTGGTTCCCCCTCTTCCCGTTCATCCTCAGGACAAATTGCAACCTGTACGGAGTAGGAGGTTAAAGGTGCTGATTCTCCAAGGAGGGAGATTGCTAGGAAAGCGGCTGGAATGGCGAACCCGAGCACAAGGAGGTGAGAAATGAGGTGCCTTTTAGAAAACTTTCCCGATCACACGGTGTACCATCTTCTGGGTTTCTCATGCATGTTTTCGATGTAGGAAGGTGCCCTTGAACCTGGAGATTTGGGACCCATGGGATGGGTACCACGCAGCACTACTTTCAAGGGTCTGCGTTTGCTCACCCAACCTCACCAAACCTCTCAGCCCCAAGAGTGTCCACCCTTATGTCTCAATCAGCTGTGGGTCTAGATATGGTCAACCCAGGTGGCATCACAGCCCCTGAAAGAATTTTGTAAGAATTTCTCTCTCTTTCACTGTCTTTGTTTCACGGGTTTTTTAAAGTAATTGATTTTTATAATGGGGTTTAGCTGCTTTTCAGTGCTGTGTTTATGACGCTTTACCCCCACGTGACTCACTTACAGAGAGATTTCAATACATAGGTTTTAAGATTCTTACTAGTCAGATATATTCTTGGGCGGTGAATAGGGGGTGTTGAGTCCCGTTTACTGAGCAAGGAGTAGGTCTTGTCTATTACATATTGGGTTTATGGAACGGTATCTGAACTAATTTGAAACCCCGGTTTTATGCATCACCGCACCTCACCTTTCCCGTTAAGCAGCCATAGTGTGTTTTCTAAACGTGTGACTCTCTTCTGTTTTGTAATTCAGTTCAAGTGTAGCGGTTTTTACATTCCCTCTATAAGTGATATCTTATGATAAGTGTCTTTTTCTGTGTGACTTATTTCATGTAGAATCGTCGTACCTATATCCACTCATCATGCTGCTACGAGCCTTTTGACGTAGATTTCATGGCTGAGTGATATTCCATTGTACATAAGGACCACAACTTCTTTATCCATTTTTCTCTTTCCTGGGATATTTAAGGTGTAACGAAGTGGAGGTTCTTGTCAACAGAGCAGCCGTAAACATTGGGGTGCCTGTGTCTTGTTGATTTTTAGTTTTCCCACTTTATACGCCCATGAGTGGAAGTGCCCTATGCTCTCTAAGCTGAGTTTTCTAGATGTTTCAAGACACACCGTACACCTCTCCAGAGTGGCTGTTGGCAATTTACATCCCGCCCATCAGCGTAGCAAGGCTCCCGTTTCTCCATGGCCTGTCCTGCATTGTTGGTTTTGACACTTTATTCAGCATGGCCCTTTTGACCGATGGGAAGCGAGACTTCTTTGTAGCGCTGCTTTGCCTTTCCAGGTTGCTTTTTTGGCCAAAAAGGGCGTATGCGTTTTTCCCTGAATATATTCAGGAAAAAACGCATACGCCCTTTTTGGCCAAGGGCATCATTGTCGAGCTTTTGCTGCTTTTCCTGTGCTTTAAAGGCGATTCGAATCTCCCTCCTGAAATCTGTTTTCCGCAATTCTGCCTTGCTTTGAAATCCTCTTCGTTGCCTTCCCTCAATATATTTGTGGACGAGAGTTATCATTTATAACTCTGCAGGTTTGTGAATTGCAGTGCCCCTGAGCTCCATTTTTCAACTCGCTTTCTTGGGAGCTGGCCGCAAAAGCACAGGATTGCTTCAGGCCCTATTCTGCTTCCGGGCCGCAGGCTGAGCCTGTGGTTAATTCTTCTTTCTGATGGGAAAATAGAGTGACCTGTGCCTGTCCCAAGACCTAGAGCTAATCTCTCATTGGTTCCCCCTCTTCCCGTTCATCCTCAGGACAAATTGCAACCTGTACGGAACAGGAGGTTAAAGGTGCTGATTCTCCAAGGAGGGAGATTGCTAGGAAAGCGGCTGGAATGGCGAACCCGAGCACAAGGAGATGAGAAATGAGGTGCGTTTTAGAAACCTTTCCCGATCACACGGTGTACCATCTTCTGGGTTTCTCATGCATGTTTTCGATGTAGGAAGGTGCCCTTGAACCTGGAGATTTGGGACCCACGGGATGGGTACCACGTAGTATTGCTTTAAAGGGTCTGCGTTTGCTCACCCAACCTCACCAAACCTCTTAGCCCCAAGAGTGTCCACCCTTATGTCTCAATCAGCTGTGGGTCTAGATATGGTCAACCCAGGTGGCATCACAGCCCCTGAACGAATTTTGTAAGAATTTCTCTCTCTTTCACTGCCTTTGTTTCACGGGTTTTTAAAAGTAATTGATTTTTATAATGGGGTTTAGCTGCTTTTCAGTGCTGTGTTTATGACGCTTTACCCCCACGTGACTCACTTACAGAGAGATTTCAATACATAGGTTTTAAGATTCTTACTAGTCAGATATATTCTTGGGCGGTGAATAAGGGGTGTTGAGTCCCGTTCATTGAGCAAGGAGTAGGTCTTGTCTATTACATATTGGGTTTATGGAACGGTATCTGAGCTAATTTGAAACCCTGGTTTTATGCATCACCCCACCTCACCTTTCCCGTTAAGCAGCCATAGTGTGTTTTCTAAACGTGTGACTCTCTTCTGTTTTGTAATTCAGTTCAAGTGTAGCGGTTTTTACATTCTCTCTATAAGTGATATCTTATGATAAGTGTCTTTTTCTGTGTGACTTATTTCACGTAGAATCGTCATACCTAAATCCACTCATCATGCTGCACCGAGCCTTATGACGTTGATTTCATGGTTAAGTGATATTCCATTGTATATAAGGACCACAACTTATTTATCCATTTTTTCTCTTTCCTGGGATATTTAAGGTGTAACGAAGTGGAGGTTCTTGTCAACAGAGCAGCCCTAATCTTTGGGGTGCCTGTGTCTCGCTGACTTTTAGTTTTCCCAATTTATACGCCCATGAGTGGTAGTGCCCTATGCTCTCTAAGCTGAGTTTTTTAGATGTTTCAAGACACACCGTACACCTCTCCAGAGTGGCTGTTGGCAATTTATATCCCGCCCATCAGCGTAGCAAGGCTCCCGTTTCTCCATGGCCTGTCCTGCATTGCTGGTTTTGACACTTTATTCAGCATGGCCCTTTTGACCGATGGGAAGCGAGACTTCTTTGTAGCGCTGATTTGCCTTTCCAGGTTGCTTGTTTGGCCAAAAAGGGCGTATGCGTTTTTTCCTGAATATATTCAGGAAAAAACGCATACGCCTTTTTTGGCCAAGGGCATCATTGTCGAGCTTTTGCTGCTTTTCCTGTGCTTTAAAGGCGATTCGAATCTCCCTCCTGAAATCTGTTTCCCGCAATTCTGCCTTGCTTTGAAATCCTCTTCGTTGCCTTCCCTCAATATATTTGTGGACGAGAGTTATCATTTATAACTCTGCAGGTTTGTGAATTGCAGTGCCCCTGAGCTCCATTTTTCAACTCGCTTTCTTGGGAGCTGGCCGCAAAAGCACAGGATTGCTTCAGGCCCTATTCTGCTTCGGGGCCGCAGGCTGAGCCTGTGGTTAATTCTTCTTTCTGATGGGAAAATAGAGTGACCTGTGCCTGTCCCAAAACCTAGAGCTAATCTCTCATTGGTTCCCCCTCTTCCCGTTCATCCTCAGGACAAATTGCAACCTGTACGGAACAGGAGGTTAAAGGTGCTGATTCTCCAAGGAGGGAGATTGCTAGGAAAGCGGCTGGAATGGCGAACCCGAGCACAAGGAGATGAGAAATGAGGTGCGTTTTAGAAACCTTTCCCGATCACACGGTGTACCATCTTCTGGGTTTCTCATGCATGTTTTCGATGTAGGAAGTTGCCCTTGAACCTGGAGATTTGGGACCCACGGGATGGGTACCACGCAGTATTGCTTTAAAGGGTCTGCGTTTGCTCACCCAACCTCACCAAACCTCTTAGCCCCAAGAGTGTCCACCCTTATGTCTCAATCAGCTGTGGGTCTAGATATGGTCAACCCAGGTGGCATCACAGCCCCTGAACGAATTTTGTAAGAATTTCTCTCTCTTTCACTGCCTTTGTTTCACGGGTTTTTAAAAGTAATTGATTTTTATAATGGGGTTTAGCTGCTTTTCAGTGCTGTGTTTATGACGCTTTACCCCCACGTGACTCACTTACAGAGAGATTTCAATACATAGGTTTTAAAATTCTTACTAGTCAGATATATTCTTGGGCGGTGAATAGGGGGTGTTGAGTCCCGTTCATTGAGCAAGGAGTAGGTCTTGTCTATTACATATTGGGTTTATGGAACGGTATCTGAGCTAATTTGAAACCCTGGTTTTATGCATCACCCCACCTCACCTTTCCAGTTAAGCAGCCATAGTGTGTTTTCTAAACGTGTGACTCTCTTCTGTTTTGTAATTCAGTTCAAGTGTAGCGGTTTTTACATTCTCTCTATAAGTGATATCTTATGATAAATGTCGTTTTCTGTGTGACTTATTTCACGTAAAATCGTCATACCTAAATCCACTCATCATGCTGCACCGAGCCTTATGACGTTGATTTCATGGTTAAGTGATATTCCATTGTATATAAGGACCACAACTTATTTATCCATTTTTTCTCTTTCCTGGGATATTTAAGGTGTAACGAAGTGGAGGTTCTTGTCAACAGAGCAGCCCTAATCTTTGGGGTGCCTGTGTCTTGCAGACTTTTAGTTTTCCCAATTTATACGCCCATGAGTGGTAGTGCCCTATGCTCTCTAAGCTGAGTTTTTTAGATGTTTCAAGACACACCGTACACCTCTCCAGAGTGGCTGTTGGCAATTTACATCCCGCCCATCAGCGTAGCAAGGCTCCCGTTTCTCCATGGCCTGTCCTGCATTGCTGGTTTTGACACTTTATTCAGCATGGCCCTTTTGACCGATGGGAAGCGAGACTTCTTTGTAGCGCTGATTTGACTTTCCAGGTTGCTTGGTTGGCCAAAAAGGGCGTATGCGTTTTTTCCTGAATATATTCAGGAAAAAACGCATACGCCCTTTTTGGCCAAGGGCATCATTGTCGAGGTTTTGCCGCTTTTCCTGTGCTTTAAAGCGATTCGAATCTCCCTCCTGAAATCTGTTTCCTGCAATTCTGCCTTGCTTTCAAATCCTCTTCGTTGCCTTCCCTCAATATATTTGTGGACGAGAGTTATCATTTATAACTCTGCAGGTTTGTGAATTGCAGTGCCCCTGAGCTCCATTTTTCAACTCGCTTTCTTGGGAGCTGGCCGCAAAAGCGCAGGATTGCTTCAGGCCCTATTCTGCTTCCGGGCGGCAGGCTGAGCCTGTGGTTAATTCTTCTTTCTGATGGGAAAATAGAGTGACCTGTGCCTGTCCCAAGACCTAGAGCTAGTCTCTCATTGGTTCCCCCTCTTCCCGTTCATCCTCAGGACAAATTGCAACCTGTACGGAGTAGGAGGTTAAAGGTGCTGATTCTCCAAGGAGGGAGATTGCTAGGAAAGCGGCTGGAATGGCGAACCCGAGAACAAGGAGGTGAGAAATGAGGTGCCTTTTAGAAACCTTTCCCGATCACACGGTGTACCATCTTCTGGGTTTCTCATGCATGTTTTCGATGTAGGAAGGTGCCCTTGAACCTGGAGATTTGGGACCCATGGGATGGGTACCACGCAGCATTACTTTCAAGGGTCTGCGTTTGCTCACCCAACCTCACCAAACCTCTCAGCCCCAAGAGTGTCCACCCTTATGTCTCAATCAGCTGTGGGCCTAGATATGGTCAACCCAGGTGGCATCACAGCCCCTGAAAGAATTTTGTAAGAATTTCTCTCTCTTTCACTGTCTTTGTTTCACGGGTTTTTAAAAGTAATTGATTTTTATAATGGGGTTTAGCTGCTTTTCAGTGCTGTGTTTATGACGCTTTACACCCACTTGACTCACATACAGAGAGATTTCAATACTTAGGTTTTAAGATTCTTACTAGTCAGATATATTTTTGAGCGGTGAATAGGGGGTGTTGAGTCCCGTTTACTGAGCAAGGAGTAGGTCTTGTCTATTACATATTGGGTTTATGGAACGGTATCTGAGCTAATTTGAAACCCCGGTATTATGCATCACCGCACCTCACCTTTCCCGTTAAGCAGCCATAGTGTGTTTTCTAAACGTGTGACTCTCTTCTGTTTTGTAATTCAGTTCAAGTGTAGCGGTTTTTACATTCCCTCTCTAAGTGATATCTTATGATAAGTGTCTTTTTCTGTGTGACTTATTTCACGTAGAATCGTCGTACCTATATCCACTCATCATGCTGCTACGAGCCTTTTGACGTAGATTTCATGGCTGAGTGATATTCCATTGTACATGAGGACCACAACTTCTTTATCCATTTTTCTCTTTCCTGGGATATTTAAGGTGTAACGAAGTGGAGGTTCTTGTCAACAGAGCAGCCGTAAACATTGGGGTGCCTGTGTCTTGTTGATTTTTAGTTTTCCCAATTTATACGCCCATGAGTGGAAGTGCCCTATGCTCTCTAAGCTGAGTTTTCTAGATATTTCAAGACACACCGTACACCTCTCCAGAGTGGCTGTTGGCAATTTACATCCCGCCCATCAGCGTAGCAAGGCTCCCGTTTCTCCATGGCCTGTCCTGCATTGTTGGTTTTGAAACTTTATTCAGCATGGCCCTTTTGACCGATGGGAAGCGAGACTTCTTTGTAGCGCTGATTTGCCTTTCCAGGTTGCTTGTTTGGCCAAAAAGGGCGTATGCGTTTTTTCCTGAATATATTCAGGAAAAAACGCATACGCCCTTTTTGGCCAAGGGCATCATTGTCGAGCTTTTGCTGCTTTTCCTGTGCTTTAAAGGCGATTCAAATCTCCCTCCTGAAATCTGTTTCCCGCAATTCTGCCTTGCTTTGAAATCCTCTTCGTTGCCTTCCCTCAGTATATTTGTGGACGAGAGTTATCATTTATAACTCTGCAGGTTTGTGAATTGCAGTGCCCCTGAGTTCCATTTTTCAACTCGCTTTCTTGGGAGCTGGCCGCAAAAGCGCAGGATTGCTTCAGGCCCTATTCTGCTTCCGGGCCGCAGGCTGAGCCTGTGGTTAATTCTTCTTTCTGATGGGAAAATAGAGTGACCTGTGCCTGTCCCAAGACCTAGAGCTAATCTCTCATTGGTTCCCCCTCTTCCCGTTCATCCTCAGGACAAATTGCAACCTGTACGGAACAGGAGGTTAAAGGTGCTGATTCTCCAAGGAGGGAGATTGCTAGGAAAGCGGCTGGAATGGCGAACCCGAGCACAAGGAGATGAGAAATGAGGTGCGTTTTAGAAACCTTTCCCGATCACACGGTGTACCATCTTCTGGGTTTCTCATGCATGTTTTCGATGTAGGAAGGTGCCCTTGAACCTGGAGATTTGGGACCCACGGGATGGGTACCACGCAGTATTGCTTTAAAGGGTCTGCGTTTGCTCACCCAACCTCACCAAACCTCTTAGCCCCAAGAGTGTCCACCCTTATGTCTCAATCAGCTGTGGGTCTAGATATGGTCAACCCAGGTGGCATCACAGCCCCTGAACGAATTTTGTAAGAATTTCTCTCTCTTTCACTGCCTTTGTTTCACGGGTTTTTAAAAGTAATTGATTTTTATAATGGGGTTTAGCTGCTTTTCAGTGCTGTGTTTATGACGCTTTACCCCCACGTGACTCACTTACAGAGAGATTTCAATACATAGGTTTTAAGATTCTTACTAGTCAGATATATTCTTGGGCGGTGAATAGGGGGTGTTGAGTCCCGTTCATTGAGCAAGGAGTAGGTCTTGTCTATTACATATTGGGTTTATGGAACGGTATCTGAGCTAATTTGAAACCCTGGTTTTATGCATCACCCCACCTCACCTTTCCCGTTAAGCAGCCATAGTGTGTTTTCTAAACGTGTGACTCTCTTCTGTTTTGTAATTCAGTTCAAGTGTAGCGGTTTTTACATTCTCTCTATAAGTGATATCTTATGATAAGTGTCTTTTTCTGTGTGACTTATTTCACGTAGAATCGTCATACCTAAATCCACTCATCATGCTGCACCGAGCCTTATGACGTTGATTTCATGGTTAAGTGATATTCCATTGTATATAAGGACCACAACTTATTTATCCATTTTTTCTCTTTCCTGGGATATTTAAGGTGTAACGAAGTGGAGGTTCTTGTCAACAGAGCAGCCCTAATCTTTGGGGTGCCTGTGTCTTGCAGACTTTTAGTTTTCCCAATTTATACGCCCATGAGTGGTAGTGCCCTATGCTCTCTAAGCTGAGTTTTTTAGATGTTTCAAGACACACCGTACACCTCTCCAGAGTGGCTGTTGGCAATTTACATCCCGCCCATCAGCGTAGCAAGGCTCCCGTTTCTCCATGGCCTGTCCTGCATTGCTGGTTTTGACACTTTATTCAGCATGGCCCTTTTGACCGATGGGAAGCGAGACTTCTTTGTAGCGCTGATTTGACTTTCCAGGTTGCTTGGTTGGCCAAAAAGGGCGTATGCGTTTTTTCCTGAATATATTCAGGAAAAAACGCATACGCCCTTTTTGGCCAAGGGCATCATTGTCGAGGTTTTGCCGCTTTTCCTGTGCTTTAAAGCGATTCGAATCTCCCTCCTGAAATCTGTTTCCTGCAATTCTGCCTTGCTTTCAAATCCTCTTCGTTGCCTTCCCTCAATATATTTGTGGACGAGAGTTATCATTTATAACTCTGCAGGTTTGTGAATTGCAGTGCCCCTGAGCTCCATTTTTCAACTCGCTTTCTTGGGAGCTGGCCGCAAAAGCGCAGGATTGCTTCAGGCCCTATTCTGCTTCCGGGCGGCAGGCTGAGCCTGTGGTTAATTCTTCTTTCTGATGGGAAAATAGAGTGACCTGTGCCTGTCCCAAGACCTAGAGCTAGTCTCTCATTGGTTCCCCCTCTTCCCGTTCATCCTCAGGACAAATTGCAACCTGTACGGAGTAGGAGGTTAAAGGTGCTGATTCTCCAAGGAGGGAGATTGCTAGGAAAGCGGCTGGAATGGCGAACCCGAGAACAAGGAGGTGAGAAATGAGGTGCCTTTTAGAAACCTTTCCCGATCACACGGTGTACCATCTTCTGGGTTTCTCATGCATGTTTTCGATGTAGGAAGGTGCCCTTGAACCTGGAGATTTGGGACCCATGGGATGGGTACCACGCAGCATTACTTTCAAGGGTCTGCGTTTGCTCACCCAACCTCACCAAACCTCTCAGCCCCAAGAGTGTCCACCCTTATGTCTCAATCAGCTGTGGGCCTAGATATGGTCAACCCAGGTGGCATCACAGCCCCTGAAAGAATTTTGTAAGAATTTCTCTCTCTTTCACTGTCTTTGTTTCACGGGTTTTTAAAAGTAATTGATTTTTATAATGGGGTTTAGCTGCTTTTCAGTGCTGTGTTTATGACGCTTTACACCCACGTGACTCACATACAGAGAGATTTCAATACATAGGTTTTAAGATTCTTACTAGTCAGATATATTTTTGAGCGGTGAATAGGGGGTGTTGAGTCCCGTTCACTGAGCAAGGTGTAGGTCTTGTCTATTACATATTGGGTTTATGGAACGGTATCTGAGCTAATTTGAAACCCCGGTTTTATGCATCACCGCACCTCACCTTTCCCGTTAAGCAGCCATAGTGTGTTTTCTAAACGTGTGACTCTCTTCTGTTTTGTAATTCAGTTCAAGTGTAGCGGTTTTTACATTCTCTCTATAAGTGATATCTTATGATAAGTGTCTTTTTCTGTGTGACTTATTTCACGTAGAATCGTCGTACCTATATCCACTCATCATGCTGCTACGAGCCTTTTGACGTAGATTTCATGGCTGAGTGATATTCCATTGTACATAAGGACCACAACTTCTTTATCCATTTTTCTCTTTCCTGGGATATTTAAGGTGTAACGAAGTGGAGGTTCTTGTCAACGGAGCAGCCGTAAACATTGGGATGCCTGTGTCTTGTTGATTTTTAGTTTTCCCAATTTATACGCCCATGAGTGGAAGTGCCCTATGCTCTCTAAGCTGAGTTTTCTAGATGTTTCAAGACACACCGTACACCTCTCCAGAGTGGCTGTTGGCAATTTACATCCCGCCCATCAGCGTAGCAAGGCTCCCGTTTCTCCATGGCCTGTCCTGCATTGCTGGTTTTGACACTTTATTCAGCATGGCCCTTTTGACCGATGGGAAGCGAGACTTCTTTGTAGCGCTGATTTGCCTTTCCAGGTTGCTTGGTTGGCCAAAAAGGGCGTATGCGTTTTTTCCTGAATATATTCAGGAAAAAACGCATACGCCCTTTTTGGCCAAGGGCATCATTGTCGAGGTTTTGCCGCTTTTCCTCTGCTTTAAAGGCGATTCGAATCTCCCTCCTGAAATCTGTTTCCTGCAATTCTGCCTTGCTTTCAAATCCTCTTCGTTGCCTTCCCTCAATATATTTGTGGACGAGAGTTATCATTTATAACTCTGCAGGTTTGTGAATTGCAGTGCCCCTGAGCTCCATTTTTCAACTCGCTTTCTTGGGAGCTGGCCGCAAAAGCGCAGGATTGCTTCAGGCCCTATTCTGCTTCCGGGGGGCAGGCTGAGCCTGTGGTTAATTCTTCTTTCTGATGGGAAAATAGAGTGACCTGTGCCTGTCCCAAGACCTAGAGCTAGTCTCTCATTGGTTCCCCCTCTTCCCGTTCATCCTCAGGACAAATTGCAACCTGTACGGAGTAGGAGGTTAAAGGTGCTGATTCTCCAAGGAGGGAGATTGCTAGGAAAGCGGCTGGAATGGCGAACCCGAGCACAAGGAGGTGAGAAATGAGGTGCCTTTTAGAAAACTTTCCCGATCACACGGTGTACCATCTTCTGGGTTTCTCATGCATGTTTTCGATGTAGGAAGGTGCCCTTGAACCTGGAGATTTGGGACCCATGGGATGGGTACCACGCAGCACTACTTTCAAGGGTCTGCGTTTGCTCACCCAACCTCACCAAACCTCTCAGCCCCAAGAGTGTCCACCCTTATGTCTCAATCAGCTGTGGGTCTAGATATGGTCAACCCAGGTGGCATCACAGCCCCTGAAAGAATTTTGTAAGAATTTCTCTCTCTTTCACTGTCTTTGTTTCACGGGTTTTTTAAAGTAATTGATTTTTATAATGGGGTTTAGCTGCTTTTCAGTGCTGTGTTTATGACGCTTTACCCCCACGTGACTCACTTACAGAGAGATTTCAATACATAGGTTTTAAGATTCTTACTAGTCAGATATATTCTTGGGCGGTGAGTAGGGGGTGTTGAGTCCCGTTTACTGAGCAAGGAGTAGGTCTTGTCTATTACATATTGGGTTTATGGAACGGTATCTGAACTAATTTGAAACCCCGGTTTTATGCATCACCGCACCTCACCTTTCCCGTTAAGCAGCCATAGTGTGTTTTCTAAACGTGTGACTCTCTTCTGTTTTGTAATTCAGTTCAAGTGTAGCGGTTTTTACATTCCCTCTATAAGTGATATCTTATGATAAGTGTCTTTTTCTGTGTGACTTATTTCACGTAGAATCGTCGTACCTATATCCACTCATCATGCTGCTACGAGCCTTTTGACGTAGATTTCATGGCTGAGTGATATTCCATTGTACATAAGGACCACAACTTCTTTATCCATTTTTCTCTTTCCTGGGATATTTAAGGTGTAACAAAGTGGAGGTTCTTGTCAACAGAGCAGCCGTAAACATTGGGGTGCCTGTGTCTTGTTGATTTTTAGTTTTCCCAATTTATACGCCCATGAGTGGAAGTGCCCTATGCTCTCTAAGCTGAGTTTTCTAGATGTTTCAAGACACACCGTACACCTCTCCAGAGTGGCTGTTGGCAATTTACATCCCGCCCATCAGCGTAGCAAGGCTCCCGTTTCTCCATGGCCTGTCCTGCATTGTTGGTTTTGACACTTTATTCAGCATGGCCCTTTTGACCGATGGGAAGCGAGACTTCTTTGTAGCGCTGCTTTGCCTTTCCAGGTTGCTTTTTTGGCCAAAAAGGGCGTATGCGTTTTTCCCTGAATATATTCAGGAAAAAACGCATACGCCCTTTTTGGCCAAGGGCATCATTGTCGAGCTTTTGCTGCTTTTCCTGTGCTTTAAAGGCGATTCGAATCTCCCTCCTGAAATCTGTTTCCCGCAATTCTGCCTTGCTTTGAAATCCTCTTCGTTGCCTTCCCTCAATATATTTGTGGACGAGAGTTATCATTTATAACTCTGCAGGTTTGTGAATTGCAGTGCCCCTGAGCTTCATTTTTCAACTCGCTTTCTTGGGAGCTGGCCGCAAAAGCACAGGATTGCTTCAGGCCCTATTCTGCTTCGGGGCCGCAGGCTGAGCCTGTGGTTAATTCTTCTTTCTGATGGGAAAATAGAGTGACCTGTGCCTGTCCCAAGACCTAGAGCTAATCTCTCATTGGTTCCCCCTCTTCCCGTTCATCCTCAGGACAAATTGCAACCTGTACGGAACAGGAGGTTAAAGGTGCTGATTCTCCAAGGAGGGAGATTGCTAGGAAAGCGGCTGGAATGGCGAACCCGAGCACAAGGAGATGAGAAATGAGGTGCGTTTTAGAAACCTTTCCCGATCACACGGTGTACCATCTTCTGGGTTTCTCATGCATGTTTTCGATGTAGGAAGGTGCCCTTGAACCTGGAGATTTGGGACCCACGGGATGGGTACCACGCAGTATTGCTTTAAAGGGTCTGCGTTTGCTCACCCAACCTCACCAAACCTCTTAGCCCCAAGAGTGTCCACCCTTATGTCTCAATCAGCTGTGGGTCTAGATATGGTCAACCCAGGTGGCATCACAGCCCCTGAACGAATTTTGTAAGAATTTCTCTCTCTTTCACTGCCTTTGTTTCACGGGTTTTTAAAAGTAATTGATTTTTATAATGGGGTTTAGCTGCTTTTCAGTGCTGTGTTTATGACGCTTTACCCCCACGTGACTCACTTACAGAGAGATTTCAATACATAGGTTTTAAAATTCTTACTAGTCAGATATATTCTTGGGCGGTGAATAGGGGGTGTTGAGTCCCGTTCATTGAGCAAGGAGTAGGTCTTGTCTATTACATATTGGGTTTATGGAACGGTATCTGAGCTAATTTGAAACCCTGGTTTTATGCATCACCCCACCTCACCTTTCCAGTTAAGCAGCCATAGTGTGTTTTCTAAACGTGTGACTCTCTTCTGTTTTGTAATTCAGTTCAAGTGTAGCGGTTTTTACATTCTCTCTATAAGTGATATCTTATGATAAGTGTCTTTTTCTGTGTGACTTATTTCACGTAGAATCGTCATACCTAAATCCACTCATCATGCTGCACCGAGCCTTATGACGTTGATTTCATGGTTAAGTGATATTCCATTGTATATAAGGACCACAACTTATTTATCCATTTTTTCTCTTTCCTGGGATATTTAAGGTGTAACGAAGTGGAGGTTCTTGTCAACAGAGCAGCCCTAATCTTTGGGGTGCCTGTGTCTTGCAGACTTTTAGTTTTCCCAATTTATACGCCCATGAGTGGTAGTGCCCTATGCTCTCTAAGCTGAGTTTTTTAGATGTTTCAAGACACACCGTACACCTCTCCAGAGTGGCTGTTGGCAATTTACATCCCGCCCATCAGCGTAGCAAGGCTCCCGTTTCTCCATGGCCTGTCCTGCATTGCTGGTTTTGACACTTTATTCAGCATGGCCCTTTTGACCGATGGGAAGCGAGACTTCTTTGTAGCGCTGATTTGCCTTTGCAGGTTGCTTGGTTGGCCAAAAAGGGCGTATGCGTTTTTTCCTGAATATATTCAGGAAAAAACGCATACGCCCTTTTTGGCCAAGGGCATCATTGTCGAGGTTTTGCCGCTTTTCCTGTGCTTTAAAGCGATTCGAATCTCCCTCCTGAAATCTGTTTCCTGCAATTCTGCCTTGCTTTCAAATCCTCTTCGTTGCCTTCCCTCAATATATTTGTGGACGAGAGTTATCATTTATAACTCTGCAGGTTTGTGAATTGCAGTGCCCCTGAGCTCCATTTTTCAACTCGCTTTCTTGGGAGCTGGCCGCAAAAGCGCAGGATTGCTTCAGGCCCTATTCTGCTTCCGGGCGGCAGGCTGAGCCTGTGGTTAATTCTTCTTTCTGATGGGAAAATAGAGTGAGCTGTGCCTGTCCCAAGACCTAGAGCTAGTCTCTCATTGGTTCCCCCTCTTCCCGTTCATCCTCAGGACAAATTGCAACCTGTACGGAGTAGGAGGTTAAAGGTGCTGATTCTCCAAGGAGGGAGATTGCTAGGAAAGCGGCTGGAATGGCGAACCCGAGCACAAGGAGATGAGAAATGAGGTGCGTTTTAGAAACCTTTCCCGATCACACGGTGTACCATCTTCTGGGTTTCTCATGCATGTTTTCGATGTAGGAAGGTGCCCTTGAACCTGGAGATTTGGGACCCATGGGATGGGTACCACGCAGCATTACTTTCAAGGGTCTGCGTTTGCTCACCCAACCTCACCAAACCTCTCAGCCCCAAGAGTGTCCACCCTTATGTCTCAATCAGCTGTGGGCCTAGATATGGTCAACCCAGGTGGCATCACAGCCCCTGAAAGAATTTTGTAAGAATTTCTCTCTCTTTCACTGTCTTTGTTTCACGGGTTTTTTAAAGTAATTGATTTTTATAATGGGGTTTAGCTGCTTTTCAGTGCTGTGTTTATGACGCTTTACACCCACGTGACTCACATACAGAGAGATTTCAATACATAGATTTTAAGATTCTTACTAGTCAGATATATTTTTGAGCGGTGAATAGGGGGTGTTGAGTCCCGTTCACTGAGCAAGGTGTAGGTCTTGTCTATTACATATTGGGTTTATGGAACGGTATCTGAGCTAATTTGAAACCCCGGTTTTATGCATCACCGCACCTCACCTTTCCCGTTAAGCAGCCATAGTGTGTTTTCTAAACGTGTGACTCTCTTCTGTTTTGTAATTCAGTTCAAGTGTAGCGGTTTTTACATTCCCTCTATAAGTGATATCTTATGATAAGTGTCTTTTTCTGTGTGACTTATTTCACGTAGAATCGTCGTACCTATATCCACTCATCATGCTGCTACGAGCCTTTTGACGTAGATTTCATGGCTGAGTGATATTCCATTGTACATAAGGACCACAACTTCTTTATCCATTTTTCTCTTTCCTGGGATATTTAAGGTGTAACGAAGTGGAGGTTCTTGTCAACAGAGCAGCCGTAAACATTGGGATGCCTGTGTCTTGTTGATTTTTAGTTTTCCCAATTTATACGCCCATGAGTGGAAGTGCCCTATGCTCTCTAAGCTGAGTTTTCTAGATGTTTCAAGACACACCGTACACCTCTCCAGAGTGGCTGTTGGCAATTTACATCCCGCCCATCAGCGTAGCAAGGCTCCCGTTTCTCCATGGCCTGTCCTGCATTGCTGGTTTTGACACTTTATTCAGCATGGCCCTTTTGACCGATGGGAAGCGAGACTTCTTTGTAGCGCTGATTTGCCTTTCCAGGTTGCTTGGTTGGCCAAAAAGGGCGTATGCGTTTTTTCCTGAATATATTCAGGAAAAAACGCATACGCCCTTTTTGGCCAAGGGCATCATTGTCGAGGTTTTGCCGCTTTTCCTCTGCTTTAAAGGCGATTCGAATCTCCCTCCTGAAATCTGTTTCCTGCAATTCTGCCTTGCTTTCAAATCCTCTTCGTTGCCTTCCCTCAATATATTTGTGGACGAGAGTTATCATTTATAACTCTGCAGGTTTGTGAATTGCAGTGCCCCTGAGCTCCATTTTTCAACTCGCTTTCTTGGGAGCTGGCCGCAAAAGCGCAGGATTGCTTCAGGCCCTATTCTGCTTCCGGGGGGCAGGCTGAGCCTGTGGTTAATTCTTCTTTCTGATGGGAAAATAGAGTGACCTGTGCCTGTCCCAAGACCTAGAGCTAGTCTCTCATTGGTTCCCCCTCTTCCCGTTCATCCTCAGGACAAATTGCAACCTGTACGGAGTAGGAGGTTAAAGGTGCTGATTCTCCAAGGAGGGAGATTGCTAGGAAAGCGGCTGGAATGGCGAACCCGAGCACAAGGAGGTGAGAAATGAGGTGCCTTTTAGAAAACTTTCCCGATCACACGGTGTACCATCTTCTGGGTTTCTCATGCATGTTTTCGATGTAGGAAGGTGCCCTTGAACCTGGAGATTTGGGACCCATGGGATGGGTACCACGCAGCACTACTTTCAAGGGTCTGCGTTTGCTCACCCAACCTCACCAAACCTCTCAGCCCCAAGAGTGTCCACCCTTATGTCTCAATCAGCTGTGGGTCTAGATATGGTCAACCCAGGTGGCATCACAGCCCCTGAAAGAATTTTGTAAGAATTTCTCTCTCTTTCACTGTCTTTGTTTCACGGGTTTTTTAAAGTAATTGATTTTTATAATGGGGTTTAGCTGCTTTTCAGTGCTGTGTTTATGACGCTTTACCCCCACGTGACTCACTTACAGAGAGATTTCAATACATAGGTTTTAAGATTCTTACTAGTCAGATATATTCTTGGACGGTGAATAGGGGGTGTTGAGTCCCGTTTACTGAGCAAGGAGTAGGTCTTGTCTATTACATATTGGGTTTATGGAACGGTATCTGAACTAATTTGAAACCCCGGTTTTATGCATCACCGCACCTCACCTTTCCCGTTAAGCAGCCATAGTGTGTTTTCTAAACGTGTGACTCTCTTCTGTTTTGTAATTCAGTTCAAGTGTAGCGGTTTTTACATTCCCTCTATAAGTGATATCTTATGATAAGTGTCTTTTTCTGTGTGACTTATTTCATGTAGAATCGTCGTACCTATATCCACTCATCATGCTGCTACGAGCCTTTTGACGTAGATTTCATGGCTGAGTGATATTCCATTGTACATAAGGACCACAACTTCTTTATCCATTTTTCTCTTTCCTGGGATATTTAAGGTGTAACGAAGTGGAGGTTCTTGTCAACAGAGCAGCCGTAAACATTGGGGTGCCTGTGTCTTGTTGATTTTTAGTTTTCCCACTTTATACGCCCATGAGTGGAAGTGCCCTATGCTCTCTAAGCTGAGTTTTCTAGATGTTTCAAGACACACCGTACACCTCTCCAGAGTGGCTGTTGGCAATTTACATCCCGCCCATCAGCGTAGCAAGGCTCCCGTTTCTCCATGGCCTGTCCTGCATTGTTGGTTTTGACACTTTATTCAGCATGGCCCTTTTGACCGATGGGAAGCGAGACTTCTTTGTAGCGCTGCTTTGCCTTTCCAGGTTGCTTTTTTGGCCAAAAAGGGCGTATGCGTTTTTCCCTGAATATATTCAGGAAAAAACGCATACGCCCTTTTTGGCCAAGGGCATCATTGTCGAGCTTTTGCTGCTTTTCCTGTGCTTTAAAGGCGATTCGAATCTCCCTCCTGAAATCTGTTTCCCGCAATTCTGCCTTGCTTTGAAATCCTCTTCGTTGCCTTCCCTCAATATATTTGTGGACGAGAGTTATCATTTATAACTCTGCAGGTTTGTGAATTGCAGTGCCCCTGAGCTCCATTTTTCAACTCGCTTTCTTGGGAGCTGGCCGCAAAAGCACAGGATTGCTTCAGGCCCTATTCTGCTTCCGGGCCGCAGGCTGAGCCTGTGGTTAATTCTTCTTTCTGATGGGAAAATAGAGTGACCTGTGCCTGTCCCAAGACCTAGAGCTAATCTCTCATTGGTTCCCCCTCTTCCCGTTCATCCTCAGGACAAATTGCAACCTGTACGGAACAGGAGGTTAAAGGTGCTGATTCTCCAAGGAGGGAGATTGCTAGGAAAGCGGCTGGAATGGCGAACCCGAGCACAAGGAGATGAGAAATGAGGTGCGTTTTAGAAACCTTTCCCGATCACACGGTGTACCATCTTCTGGGTTTCTCATGCATGTTTTCGATGTAGGAAGGTGCCCTTGAACCTGGAGATTTGGGACCCACGGGATGGGTACCACGTAGTATTGCTTTAAAGGGTCTGCGTTTGCTCACCCAACCTCACCAAACCTCTTAGCCCCAAGAGTGTCCACCCTTATGTCTCAATCAGCTGTGGGTCTAGATATGGTCAACCCAGGTGGCATCACAGCCCCTGAACGAATTTTGTAAGAATTTCTCTCTCTTTCACTGCCTTTGTTTCACGGGTTTTTAAAAGTAATTGATTTTTATAATGGGGTTTAGCTGCTTTTCAGTGCTGTGTTTATGACGCTTTACCCCCACGTGACTCACTTACAGAGAGATTTCAATACATAGGTTTTAAGATTCTTACTAGTCAGATATATTCTTGGGCGGTGAATAAGGGGTGTTGAGTCCCGTTCATTGAGCAAGGAGTAGGTCTTGTCTATTACATATTGGGTTTATGGAACGGTATCTGAGCTAATTTGAAACCCTGGTTTTATGCATCACCCCACCTCACCTTTCCCGTTAAGCAGCCATAGTGTGTTTTCTAAACGTGTGACTCTCTTCTGTTTTGTAATTCAGTTCAAGTGTAGCGGTTTTTACATTCTCTCTATAAGTGATATCTTATGATAAGTGTCTTTTTCTGTGTGACTTATTTCACGTAGAATCGTCATACCTAAATCCACTCATCATGCTGCACCGAGCCTTATGACGTTGATTTCATGGTTAAGTGATATTCCATTGTATATAAGGACCACAACTTATTTATCCATTTTTTCTCTTTCCTGGGATATTTAAGGTGTAACGAAGTGGAGGTTCTTGTCAACAGAGCAGCCCTAATCTTTGGGGTGCCTGTGTCTCGCTGACTTTTAGTTTTCCCAATTTATACGCCCATGAGTGGTAGTGCCCTATGCTCTCTAAGCTGAGTTTTTTAGATGTTTCAAGACACACCGTACACCTCTCCAGAGTGGCTGTTGGCAATTTATATCCCGCCCATCAGCGTAGCAAGGCTCCCGTTTCTCCATGGCCTGTCCTGCATTGCTGGTTTTGACACTTTATTCAGCATGGCCCTTTTGACCGATGGGAAGCGAGACTTCTTTGTAGCGCTGATTTGCCTTTCCAGGTTGCTTGTTTGGCCAAAAAGGGCGTATGCGTTTTTTCCTGAATATATTCAGGAAAAAACGCATACGCCTTTTTTGGCCAAGGGCATCATTGTCGAGCTTTTGCTGCTTTTCCTGTGCTTTAAAGGCGATTCGAATCTCCCTCCTGAAATCTGTTTCCCGCAATTCTGCCTTGCTTTGAAATCCTCTTCGTTGCCTTCCCTCAATATATTTGTGGACGAGAGTTATCATTTATAACTCTGCAGGTTTGTGAATTGCAGTGCCCCTGAGCTCCATTTTTCAACTCGCTTTCTTGGGAGCTGGCCGCAAAAGCACAGGATTGCTTCAGGCCCTATTCTGCTTCGGGGCCGCAGGCTGAGCCTGTGGTTAATTCTTCTTTCTGATGGGAAAATAGAGTGACCTGTGCCTGTCCCAAAACCTAGAGCTAATCTCTCATTGGTTCCCCCTCTTCCCGTTCATCCTCAGGACAAATTGCAACCTGTACGGAACAGGAGGTTAAAGGTGCTGATTCTCCAAGGAGGGAGATTGCTAGGAAAGCGGCTGGAATGGCGAACCCGAGCACAAGGAGATGAGAAATGAGGTGCGTTTTAGAAACCTTTCCCGATCACACGGTGTACCATCTTCTGGGTTTCTCATGCATGTTTTCGATGTAGGAAGTTGCCCTTGAACCTGGAGATTTGGGACCCACGGGATGGGTACCACGCAGTATTGCTTTAAAGGGTCTGCGTTTGCTCACCCAACCTCACCAAACCTCTTAGCCCCAAGAGTGTCCACCCTTATGTCTCAATCAGCTGTGGGTCTAGATATGGTCAACCCAGGTGGCATCACAGCCCCTGAACGAATTTTGTAAGAATTTCTCTCTCTTTCACTGCCTTTGTTTCACGGGTTTTTAAAAGTAATTGATTTTTATAATGGGGTTTAGCTGCTTTTCAGTGCTGTGTTTATGACGCTTACCCCCACGTGACTCACTTACAGAGAGATTTCAATACATAGGTTTTAAAATTCTTACTAGTCAGATATATTCTTGGGCGGTGAATAGGGGGTGTTGAGTCCCGTTCATTGAGCAAGGAGTAGGTCTTGTCTATTACATATTGGGTTTATGGAACGGTATCTGAGCTAATTTGAAACCCTGGTTTTATGCATCACCCCACCTCACCTTTCCAGTTAAGCAGCCATAGTGTGTTTTCTAAACGTGTGACTCTCTTCTGTTTTGTAATTCAGTTCAAGTGTAGCGGTTTTTACATTCTCTCTATAAGTGATATCTTATGATAAATGTCGTTTTCTGTGTGACTTATTTCACGTAAAATCGTCATACCTAAATCCACTCATCATGCTGCACCGAGCCTTATGACGTTGATTTCATGGTTAAGTGATATTCCATTGTATATAAGGACCACAACTTATTTATCCATTTTTTCTCTTTCCTGGGATATTTAAGGTGTAACGAAGTGGAGGTTCTTGTCAACAGAGCAGCCCTAATCTTTGGGGTGCCTGTGTCTTGCAGACTTTTAGTTTTCCCAATTTATACGCCCATGAGTGGTAGTGCCCTATGCTCTCTAAGCTGAGTTTTTTAGATGTTTCAAGACACACCGTACACCTCTCCAGAGTGGCTGTTGGCAATTTACATCCCGCCCATCAGCGTAGCAAGGCTCCCGTTTCTCCATGGCCTGTCCTGCATTGCTGGTTTTGACACTTTATTCAGCATGGCCCTTTTGACCGATGGGAAGCGAGACTTCTTTGTAGCGCTGATTTGACTTTCCAGGTTGCTTGGTTGGCCAAAAAGGGCGTATGCGTTTTTTCCTGAATATATTCAGGAAAAAACGCATACGCCCTTTTTGGCCAAGGGCATCATTGTCGAGGTTTTGCCGCTTTTCCTGTGCTTTAAAGCGATTCGAATCTCCCTCCTGAAATCTGTTTCCTGCAATTCTGCCTTGCTTTCAAATCCTCTTCGTTGCCTTCCCTCAATATATTTGTGGACGAGAGTTATCATTTATAACTCTGCAGGTTTGTGAATTGCAGTGCCCCTGAGCTCCATTTTTCAACTCGCTTTCTTGGGAGCTGGCCGCAAAAGCGCAGGATTGCTTCAGGCCCTATTCTGCTTCCGGGCGGCAGGCTGAGCCTGTGGTTAATTCTTCTTTCTGATGGGAAAATAGAGTGACCTGTGCCTGTCCCAAGACCTAGAGCTAGTCTCTCATTGGTTCCCCCTCTTCCCGTTCATCCTCAGGACAAATTGCAACCTGTACGGAGTAGGAGGTTAAAGGTGCTGATTCTCCAAGGAGGGAGATTGCTAGGAAAGCGGCTGGAATGGCGAACCCGAGAACAAGGAGGTGAGAAATGAGGTGCCTTTTAGAAACCTTTCCCGATCACACGGTGTACCATCTTCTGGGTTTCTCATGCATGTTTTCGATGTAGGAAGGTGCCCTTGAACCTGGAGATTTGGGACCCATGGGATGGGTACCACGCAGCATTACTTTCAAGGGTCTGCGTTTGCTCACCCAACCTCACCAAACCTCTCAGCCCCAAGAGTGTCCACCCTTATGTCTCAATCAGCTGTGGGCCTAGATATGGTCAACCCAGGTGGCATCACAGCCCCTGAAAGAATTTTGTAAGAATTTCTCTCTCTTTCACTGTCTTTGTTTCACGGGTTTTTAAAAGTAATTGATTTTTATAATGGGGTTTAGCTGCTTTTCAGTGCTGTGTTTATGACGCTTTACACCCACTTGACTCACATACAGAGAGATTTCAATACTTAGGTTTTAAGATTCTTACTAGTCAGATATATTTTTGAGCGGTGAATAGGGGGTGTTGAGTCCCGTTTACTGAGCAAGGAGTAGGTCTTGTCTATTACATATTGGGTTTATGGAACGGTATCTGAGCTAATTTGAAACCCCGGTATTATGCATCACCGCACCTCACCTTTCCCGTTAAGCAGCCATAGTGTGTTTTCTAAACGTGTGACTCTCTTCTGTTTTGTAATTCAGTTCAAGTGTAGCGGTTTTTACATTCCCTCTCTAAGTGATATCTTATGATAAGTGTCTTTTTCTGTGTGACTTATTTCACGTAGAATCGTCGTACCTATATCCACTCATCATGCTGCTACGAGCCTTTTGACGTAGATTTCATGGCTGAGTGATATTCCATTGTACATGAGGACCACAACTTCTTTATCCATTTTTCTCTTTCCTGGGATATTTAAGGTGTAACGAAGTGGAGGTTCTTGTCAACAGAGCAGCCGTAAACATTGGGGTGCCTGTGTCTTGTTGATTTTTAGTTTTCCCAATTTATACGCCCATGAGTGGAAGTGCCCTATGCTCTCTAAGCTGAGTTTTCTAGATATTTCAAGACACACCGTACACCTCTCCAGAGTGGCTGTTGGCAATTTACATCCCGCCCATCAGCGTAGCAAGGCTCCCGTTTCTCCATGGCCTGTCCTGCATTGTTGGTTTTGAAACTTTATTCAGCATGGCCCTTTTGACCGATGGGAAGCGAGACTACTTTGTAGCGCTGATTTGCCTTTCCAGGTTGCTTGTTTGGCCAAAAAGGGCGTATGCGTTTTTTCCTGAATATATTCAGGAAAAAACGCATACGCCCTTTTTGGCCAAGGGCATCATTGTCGAGCTTTTGCTGCTTTTCCTGTGCTTTAAAGGCGATTCAAATCTCCCTCCTGAAATCTGTTTCCCGCAATTCTGCCTTGCTTTGAAATCCTCTTCGTTGCCTTCCCTCAGTATATTTGTGGACGAGAGTTATCATTTATAACTCTGCAGGTTTGTGAATTGCAGTGCCCCTGAGTTCCATTTTTCAACTCGCTTTCTTGGGAGCTGGCCGCAAAAGCGCAGGATTGCTTCAGGCCCTATTCTGCTTCCGGGCCGCAGGCTGAGCCTGTGGTTAATTCTTCTTTCTGATGGGAAAATAGAGTGACCTGTGCCTGTCCCAAGACCTAGAGCTAATCTCTCATTGGTTCCCCCTCTTCCCGTTCATCCTCAGGACAAATTGCAACCTGTACGGAACAGGAGGTTAAAGGTGCTGATTCTCCAAGGAGGGAGATTGCTAGGAAAGCGGCTGGAATGGCGAACCCGAGCACAAGGAGATGAGAAATGAGGTGCGTTTTAGAAACCTTTCCCGATCACACGGTGTACCATCTTCTGGGTTTCTCATGCATGTTTTCGATGTAGGAAGGTGCCCTTGAACCTGGAGATTTGGGACCCACGGGATGGGTACCACGCAGTATTGCTTTAAAGGGTCTGCGTTTGCTCACCCAACCTCACCAAACCTCTTAGCCCCAAGAGTGTCCACCCTTATGTCTCAATCAGCTGTGGGTCTAGATATGGTCAACCCAGGTGGCATCACAGCCCCTGAACGAATTTTGTAAGAATTTCTCTCTCTTTCACTGCCTTTGTTTCACGGGTTTTTAAAAGTAATTGATTTTTATAATGGGGTTTAGCTGCTTTTCAGTGCTGTGTTTATGACGCTTTACCCCCACGTGACTCACTTACAGAGAGATTTCAATACATAGGTTTTAAGATTCTTACTAGTCAGATATATTCTTGGGCGGTGAATAGGGGGTGTTGAGTCCCGTTCATTGAGCAAGGAGTAGGTCTTGTCTATTACATATTGGGTTTATGGAACGGTATCTGAGCTAATTTGAAACCCTGGTTTTATGCATCACCCCACCTCACCTTTCCCGTTAAGCAGCCATAGTGTGTTTTCTAAACGTGTGACTCTCTTCTGTTTTGTAATTCAGTTCAAGTGTAGCGGTTTTTACATTCTCTCTATAAGTGATATCTTATGATAAGTGTCTTTTTCTGTGTGACTTATTTCACGTAGAATCGTCATACCTAAATCCACTCATCATGCTGCACCGAGCCTTATGACGTTGATTTCATGGTTAAGTGATATTCCATTGTATATAAGGACCACAACTTATTTATCCATTTTTTCTCTTTCCTGGGATATTTAAGGTGTAACGAAGTGGAGGTTCTTGTCAACAGAGCAGCCCTAATCTTTGGGGTGCCTGTGTCTTGCAGACTTTTAGTTTTCCCAATTTATACGCCCATGAGTGGTAGTGCCCTATGCTCTCTAAGCTGAGTTTTTTAGATGTTTCAAGACACACCGTACACCTCTCCAGAGTGGCTGTTGGCAATTTACATCCCGCCCATCAGCGTAGCAAGGCTCCCGTTTCTCCATGGCCTGTCCTGCATTGCTGGTTTTGACACTTTATTCAGCATGGCCCTTTTGACCGATGGGAAGCGAGACTTCTTTGTAGCGCTGATTTGACTTTCCAGGTTGCTTGGTTGGCCAAAAAGGGCGTTTGCGTTTTTTCCTGAATATATTCAGGAAAAAACGCATACGCCCTTTTTGGCCAAGGGCATCATTGTCGAGGTTTTGCCGCTTTTCCTGTGCTTTAAAGCGATTCGAATCTCCCTCCTGAAATCTGTTTCCTGCAATTCTGCCTTGCTTTCAAATCCTCTTCGTTGCCTTCCCTCAATATATTTGTGGACGAGAGTTATCATTTATAACTCTGCAGGTTTGTGAATTGCAGTGCCCCTGAGCTCCATTTTTCAACTCGCTTTCTTGGGAGCTGGCCGCAAAAGCGCAGGATTGCTTCAGGCCCTATTCTGCTTCCGGGCGGCAGGCTGAGCCTGTGGTTAATTCTTCTTTCTGATGGGAAAATAGAGTGACCTGTGCCTGTCCCAAGACCTAGAGCTAGTCTCTCATTGGTTCCCCCTCTTCCCGTTCATCCTCAGGACAAATTGCAACCTGTACGGAGTAGGAGGTTAAAGGTGCTGATTCTCCAAGGAGGGAGATTGCTAGGAAAGCGGCTGGAATGGCGAACCCGAGAACAAGGAGGTGAGAAATGAGGTGCCTTTTAGAAACCTTTCCCGATCACACGGTGTACCATCTTCTGGGTTTCTCATGCATGTTTTCGATGTAGGAAGGTGCCCTTGAACCTGGAGATTTGGGACCCATGGGATGGGTACCACGCAGCATTACTTTCAAGGGTCTGCGTTTGCTCACCCAACCTCACCAAACCTCTCAGCCCCAAGAGTGTCCACCCTTATGTCTCAATCAGCTGTGGGCCTAGATATGGTCAACCCAGGTGGCATCACAGCCCCTGAAAGAATTTTGTAAGAATTTCTCTCTCTTTCACTGTCTTTGTTTCACGGGTTTTTAAAAGTAATTGATTTTTATAATGGGGTTTAGCTGCTTTTCAGTGCTGTGTTTATGACGCTTTACACCCACGTGACTCACATACAGAGAGATTTCAATACATAGGTTTTAAGATTCTTACTAGTCAGATATATTTTTGAGCGGTGAATAGGGGGTGTTGAGTCCCGTTCACTGAGCAAGGTGTAGGTCTTGTCTATTACATATTGGGTTTATGGAACGGTATCTGAGCTAATTTGAAACCCCGGTTTTATGCATCACCGCACCTCACCTTTCCCGTTAAGCAGCCATAGTGTGTTTTCTAAACGTGTGACTCTCTTCTGTTTTGTAATTCAGTTCAAGTGTAGCGGTTTTTACATTCTCTCTATAAGTGATATCTTATGATAAGTGTCTTTTTCTGTGTGACTTATTTCACGTAGAATCGTCGTACCTATATCCACTCATCATGCTGCTACGAGGCTTTTGACGTAGATTTCATGGCTGAGTGATATTCCATTGTACATAAGGACCACAACTTCTTTATCCATTTTTCTCTTTCCTGGGATATTTAAGGTGTAACGAAGTGGAGGTTCTTGTCAACAGAGCAGCCGTAAACATTGGGGTGCCTGTGTCTTGCTGATTTTTAGTTTTCCCAATTTATACGCCGATGAGTGGAAGTGCCCTATGCTGTCTAAGCTGAGTTTTCTAGATGTTTCAAGACACACCGTACACCACTCCAGAGTGGCTGTGGGCAATTTACATCCCTCCCATCAGCGTAGCAATGCTCCCGTTTCTCCATGGCCTGTCCTGCATTTCTGGTTTTGACATTTTATTCAGCATGGCCCTTTTGACCGATGGAAGCGAGACTTCTTTGTAGTGCTCATTAGCCTGTCCGGCTTGCTTGGTTGGCCAAAAAGGGCGTATACGTTTTTTCCTGAATATATTCAGGAAAAAACGCATACGCCCTTTTTGGCCAAGGGCATCATTGTCGAGGTTTTGCCGCTTTTCCTGTGCTTTAAAGGCGATTCGAATCTCCCTCCTGAAATCTGTTGCCTGCAATTCTGCCTTGCTTTCAAATCCTCTTCGTTGGCCTTCCCTCAATATATTTGTGGACGAGAGTTATCATTTATAACTCTGCAGGTTTGTGAATTGCAGTGCCCCTGAGCTCCATTTTTCAACTCGCTTTCTTGGGAGCTGTCCGCAAAAGCGCAGGATTGCTTCAGGCCCTATTCTGCTTCCGGGCGGCAGGCTGAGCCTGTGGTTAATTCTTCTTTCTGATTGGAAAATAGAGTGACCTGTGCCTGTCCCAACACCTAGAGCTAGTCTCTCATTGCCTCCTCCTCTTCCCGTTCATCCTCAGGACAAATTGCAACCTGTACGGAATAGGAGGTTAAAGGTGCTGATTCTCCAAGGAGGGAGATTGCTAGGAAAGCGGCTGGAATGGCGAACCCGAGCACAAGGAGATGAGAAATGAGGTGCGTTTTAGAAACCTTTCCCGATCACACGGTGTACCATCTTCTGGGTTTCTCATGCATGTTTTCGATGTAGGAAGGTGCCCTTGAACCTGGAGATTTGGGACCCACGGGATGGGTACCACGCAGTATTGCTTTAAAGGGTCTGCGTTTGCTCACCCAACCTCACCAAACCTCTTAGCCCCAAGAGTGTCCACCCTTATGTCTCAATCAGCTGTGGGTCTAGATATGGTCAACCCAGGTGGCATCACAGCCCCTGAACGAATTTTGTAAGAATTTCTCTCTCTTTCACTGCCTTTGTTTCACGGGTTTTTAAAAGTAATTGATTTTTATAATGGGGTTTAGCTGCTTTTCATTGCTGTGTTTATGACGCTTTACCCCCACGTGACTCACTTACAGAGAGATTTCAATACATAGGTTTTAAGATTCTTACTAGTCAGATATATTCTTGGGCGGTGAATAGGGGGTGTTGAGTCCCGTTCATTGAGCAAGGAGTAGGTCTTGTCTATTACATATTGGGTTTATGGAACGGTATCTGAGCTAATTTGAAACCCTGGTTTTATGCATCACCCCACCTCACCTTTCCCGTTAAGCACCCATCGTGTGTTTTCTAAACGTGTGACTCTCTTCTGTTTTGTAATGCAGTTCAAGTGTAGCGGTTTTTACATTCTCTCTATAAGTGATATCTTATGATAAGTGTCTTTTTCTGTGTGACTGATTTCACGTAGAATCGTCGTACCTAAATCCACTCATCATGCTGCTAGGAGCCTTATGACGTAGATTTCATGGCTGAGTGATATTCCATTCTACATAAGGACCACAACTTCTTTATCCATTTTTCTCTTTCCTGCGATATTTAAGGTGTAACAAAGTGGAGGTTCTTGTCAACAGAGCAGCCGTAAACATTCGGGTGCCTGTGTCTTGTTGATTTTTAGTATTCCCAATTTATACGCCCATGAGTGGAAGTGCCCTATGCTCTCTAAGCTGAGTTTTTTAGATGTTTCAAGACACACCGTACACCTCTCCAGAGTGGCTGTTGGCAATTTACATCCCGCCCATCAGCGTAGCAAGGCTCCCGTTTCTCCATGGCCTGTCCTGCATTGCTGGTTTTGACACTTTATTCAGCATGGCCCTTTTGACCGATGGGAAGCGAGACTTCTTTGTAGCGCTGATTTGCATTTCCAGGTTGCTTGGTTGGCCAAAAAGGGCGTATGCGTTTTTTCCTGAATATATTCAGGAAAAAACGCATACGCCCTTTTTGGCCAAGGGCATCATTGTCGAGGTTTTGCCGCTTTTCCTGTGCTTTAAAGGCGATTCGAATCTCCCTCCTGAAATCTGTTTCCTGCAATTCTGCCTTGCTTTCAAATCCTCTTCGTTGCCTTCCCTCAATATATTTGTGGACGAGAGTTATCATTTATAACTCTGCAGGTTTGTGAATCGCAGTGCCCCTGAGCTCCATTTTTCAACTCGCTTTCTTGGGAGCTGGCCGCAAAAGTGCAGGATTGCTTCAGGCCCTATTCTGCTTCCGGGCGGCAGGCTGAGCCTGTGGTTAATTCTTCTTTCTGATGGGAAAATAGAGTGACCTGTGCCTGTCCCAACACCTAGAGCTAGTCTCTCATTGGTTCCCCCTCTTCCCGTTCATCCTCAGGACAAATTGCAACCTGTACGGAACAGGAGGTTAAAGGTGCTGATTCTCCAAGGAGGGAGATTGCTAGGAAAGCGGCTGGAATGGCAAACCCGAGCACAAGGAGGTGAGAAATGAGGTGCGTTTTACAAACCTTTCCTGATCACACGGTGTACCATCTTCTGGGTTTCTCATGCATGTTTTCGATGTAGGAAGGTGCCCTTGAACCTGGAGATTTGGGACCCATGGGATGGGTACCACGCAGTATTACTTTAAAGGGTCTGCGTTTCCTCACCCAACCTCACCAAACCTCTCAGCCCCAAGAGTGTCCACCCTTATGTCTCAGTCAGCTGTGGGTCTAGATATGGTCAACCCAGGTGGCATCACAGCCCCTGAAAGAATTTTGTAAGAATTTCTCTCTCTTTCACTGTCTTTGTTTCACGGGTTTTTAAAAGTAATTGATTTTTATAAGGGGGTTTAGCTGCTTTTCAGTGATGTGTTTATGACGCTTTACACCCACTTGACTCACATACAGAGAGATTTCAATACATAGGTTTTAAGATTCTTACTAGTCAGATATATTTTTGAGCGGTGAATAGGGGGTGTTGAGTCCCGTTCACTGAGCAAGGAGTAGGTCTTGTCTATTACATATTGGGTTTATGGAACGGTATCTGAGCTAATTTGAAACCCTGGTTTTATGCATCACCCCACCTCACCTTTCCCGTTAAGCACCCATCGTGTGTTTTCTAAACGTGTGACTCTCTTCTGTTTTGTAATGCAGTTCAAGTGTAGCGGTTTTTACATTCCCTCTATAAGTGATATCTTATGATAAGTGTCTTTTTCTGTGTGACTTATTTCACGTAGAATCGTCTTACCTAAATCCACTCATCATGCTGCTCTTAGCCTTATGACGTTGATTTCATGGCTGAGTGATATTCCATTGTGCATAAGGACCACAACTTCTTTATCCATTTATCTCTTTCCTGGGATATTTAAGGTTTAACGAAGTGCAGGTTCTTGTCAACAGAGCAGCCCTAAACTTTGGGGTGCCTGTGTCTTGCTGATTTTTACTTTTCCCAATTTATACGCCAATAAGTGGAAGTGCCCTATGCTCTCTAAGCTGAGTTTTTTAGATGTTTCAGGACACACCGTACACCACTCCAGAGTGGCTGTGGGCAATTTACATCCCTCCCATCAGCGTAGCAATGCTCCCGTTTCTCCATGGCCTGTCCTGCATTTCTGGTTTTGACATTTTATTCAGCATGGCCCTTTTGACCGATGGAAGCGAGACTTCTTTGTAGTGCTCATTAGCCTGTCCGGCTTGCTTGGTTGGCCAAAAAGGGCGTATACGTTTTTTCCTGAATATATTCAGGAAAAAACGCATACGCCCTTTTTGGCCAAGGGCATCATTGTCGAGGTTTTGCCGCTTTTCCTGTGCTTTAAAGGCGATTCGAATCTCCCTCCTGAAATCTGTTGCCTGCAATTCTGCCTTGCTTTCAAATCCTCTTCGTTGGCCTTCCCTCAATATATTTGTGGACGAGAGTTATCATTTATAACTCTGCAGGTTTGTGAATTGCAGTGCCCCTGAGCTCCATTTTTCAACTCGCTTTCTTGGGAGCTGTCCGCAAAAGCGCAGGATTGCTTCAGGCCCTATTCTGCTTCCGGGCGGCAGGCTGAGCCTGTGGTTAATTCTTCTTTCTGATTGGAAAATAGAGTGACCTGTGCCTGTCCCAACACCTAGAGCTAGTCTCTCATTGCCTCCTCCTCTTCCCGTTCATCCTCAGGACAAATTGCAACCTGTACGGAACAGGAGGTTAAAGGTGCTGATTCTCCAAGGAGGGAGATTGCTAGGAAAGCGGCTGGAATGGCGAACCCGAGCACAAGGAGATGAGAAATGAGGTGCGTTTTAGAAACCTTTCCCGATCACACGGTGTACCATCTTCTGGGTTTCTCATGCATGTTTTCGATGTAGGAAGGTGCCCTTGAACCTGGAGATTTGGGACCCACGGGATGGGTACCACGCAGTATTGCTTTAAAGGGTCTGCGTTTGCTCACCCAACCTCACCAAACCTCTTAGCCCCAAGAGTGTCCACCCTTATGTCTCAATCAGCTGTGGGTCTAGATATGGTCAACCCAGGTGGCATCACAGCCCCTGAACGAATTTTGTAAGAATTTCTCTCTCTTTCACTGCCTTTGTTTCACGGGTTTTTAAAAGTAATTGATTTTTATAATGGGGTTTAGCTGCTTTTCATTGCTGTGTTTATGACGCTTTACCCCCACGTGACTCACTTACAGAGAGATTTCAATACATAGGTTTTAAGATTCTTACTAGTCAGATATATTCTTGGGCGGTGAATAGGGGGTGTTGAGTCCCGTTCATTGAGCAAGGAGTAGGTCTTGTCTATTACATATTGGGTTTATGGAACGGTATCTGAGCTAATTTGAAACCCTGGTTTTATGCATCACCCCACCTCACCTTTCCCGTTAAGCACCCATCGTGTGTTTTCTAAACGTGTGACTCTCTTCTGTTTTGTAATGCAGTTCAAGTGTAGCGGTTTTTACATTCTCTCTATAAGTGATATCTTATGATAAGTGTCTTTTTCTGTGTGACTGATTTCACGTAGAATCGTCGTACCTAAATCCACTCATCATGCTGCTAGGAGCCTTATGACGTAGATTTCATGGCTGAGTGATATTCCATTCTACATAAGGACCACAACTTCTTTATCCATTTTTCTCTTTCCTGCGATATTTAAGGTGTAACAAAGTGGAGGTTCTTGTCAACAGAGCAGCCGTAAACATTCGGGTGCCTGTGTCTTGTTGATTTTTAGTATTCCCAATTTATACGCCCATGAGTGGAAGTGCCCTATGCTCTCTAAGCTGAGTTTTTTAGATGTTTCAAGACACACCGTACACCTCTCCAGAGTGGCTGTTGGCAATTTACATCCCGCCCATCAGCGTAGCAAGGCTCCCGTTTCTCCATGGCCTGTCCTGCATTGCTGGTTTTGACACTTTATTCAGCATGGCCCTTTTGACCGATGGGAAGCGAGACTTCTTTGTAGCGCTGATTTGCATTTCCAGGTTGCTTGGTTGGCCAAAAAGGGCGTATGCGTTTTTTCCTGAATATATTCAGGAAAAAACGCATACGCCCTTTTTGGCCAAGGGCATCATTGTCGAGGTTTTGCCGCTTTTCCTGTGCTTTAAAGGCGATTCGAATCTCCCTCCTGAAATCTGTTTCCTGCAATTCTGCCTTGCTTTCAAATCCTCTTCGTTGCCTTCCCTCAATATATTTGTGGACGAGAGTTATCATTTATAACTCTGCAGGTTTGTGAATCGCAGTGCCCCTGAGCTCCATTTTTCAACTCGCTTTCTTGGGAGCTGGCCGCAAAAGCGCAGGATTGCTTCAGGCCCTATTCTGCTTCCGGGCGGCAGGCTGAGCCTGTGGTTAATTCTTCTTTCTGATGGGAAAATAGAGTGACCTGTGCCTGTCCCAACACCTAGAGCTAGTCTCTCATTGGTTCCCCCTCTTCCCGTTCATCCTCAGGACAAATTGCAACCTGTACGGAACAGGAGGTTAAAGGTGCTGATTCTCCAAGTAGGGAGATTGCTAGGAAAGCGGCTGGAATGGCGACCCCGAGCACAAGGAGGTGAGAAATGAGGTGCGTTTTACAAACCTTTCCTGATCACACGGTGTACCATCTTCTGGGTTTCTCATGCATGTTTTCGATGTAGGAAGGTGCCCTTGAACCTGGAGATTTGGGACCCATGGGATGGGTACCACGCAGTATTACTTTAAAGGGTCTGCGTTTCCTCACCCAACCTCACCAAACCTCTCAGCCCCAAGAGTGTCCACCCTTATGTCTCAGTCAGCTGTGGGTCTAGATATGGTCAACCCAGGTGGCATCACAGCCCCTGAAAGAATTTTGTAAGAATTTCTCTCTCTTTCACTGTCTTTGTTTCACGGGTTTTTAAAAGTAATTGATTTTTATAAGGGGGTTTAGCTGCTTTTCAGTGCTGTGTTTATGACGCTTTACACCCACTTGACTCACATACAGAGAGATTTCAATACATAGGTTTTAAGATTCTTACTAGTCAGATATATTTTTGAGCGGTGAATAGGGGGTGTTGAGTCCCGTTCACTGAGCAAGGAGTAGGTCTTGTCTATTACATATTGGGTTTATGGAACGGTATCTGAGCTAATTTGAAACCCTGGTTTTATGCATCACCCCACCTCACCTTTCCCGTTAAGCACCCATCGTGTGTTTTCTAAACGTGTGACTCTCTTCTGTTTTGTAATGCAGTTCAAGTGTAGCGGTTTTTACATTCCCTCTATAAGTGATATCTTATGATAAGTCTCTTTTTCTGTGTGACTTATTTCACGTAGAATCGTCTTACCTAAATCCACTCATCATGCTGCTCTTAGCCTTATGACGTTGATTTCATGGCTGAGTGATATTCCATTGTGCATAAGGACCACAACTTCTTTATCCATTTATCTCTTTCCTGGGATATTTAAGGTTTAACGAAGTGCAGGTTCTTGTCAACAGAGCAGCCCTAAACTTTGGGGTGCCTGTGTCTTGCTGATTTTTACTTTTCCCAATTTATACGCCAATAAGTGGAAGTGCCCTATGCTCTCTAAGCTGAGTTTTTTAGATGTTTCAGGACACACCGTACACCACTCCAGAGTGGCTGTGGGCAATTTACATCCCTCCCATCAGCGTAGCAATGCTCCCGTTTCTCCATGGCCTGTCCTGCATTTCTGGTTTTGACATTTTATTCAGCATGGCCCTTTTGACCGATGGAAGCGAGACTTCTTTGTAGTGCTCATTAGCCTGTCCGGCTTGCTTGGTTGGCCAAAAAGGGCGTATACGTTTTTTCCTGAATATATTCAGGAAAAAACGCATACGCCCTTTTTGGCCAAGGGCATCATTGTCGAGGTTTTGCCGCTTTTCCTGTGCTTTAAAGGCGATTCGAATCTCCCTCCTGAAATCTGTTGCCTGCAATTCTGCCTTGCTTTCAAATCCTCTTCGTTGGCCTTCCCTCAATATATTTGTGGACGAGAGTTATCATTTATAACTCTGCAGGTTTGTGAATTGCAGTGCCCCTGAGCTCCATTTTTCAACTCGCTTTCTTGGGAGCTGTCCGCAAAAGCGCAGGATTGCTTCAGGCCCTATTCTGCTTCCGGGCGGCAGGCTGAGCCTGTGGTTAATTCTTCTTTCTGATTGGAAAATAGAGTGACCTGTGCCTGTCCCAACACCTAGAGCTAGTCTCTCATTGCCTCCTCCTCTTCCCGTTCATCCTCAGGACAAATTGCAACCTGTACGGAACAGGAGGTTAAAGGTGCTGATTCTCCAAGGAGGGAAATTGCTAGGAAAGCGGCTGGAATGGTGAACCCGAGCACAAGGAGGTGAGAAATGAGGTGCGTTTTAGAAACCTTTCCCGATCACACGGTGTACCATCTTCTGGGTTTCTCTTGCATGTTTTCGATGTAGGAAGATGCCCTTGAACCTGGAGATTTGGGACCCATGGGATGGGTACCACGCAGTATTACTTAAAAGGGTCTGCGTTTGCTCACCCAACCTCACCAAAACTCTCAGCCCCAAGAGTGTCCACCCTTATGTCTCAGTCAGCTGTGGGTCTAGATATGGTCAACCCAGGTGGCATCACAGCCCCTGAACGAATTTTGTAAGAATTTCTCTCTCTTTCACTGTCTTTCTTTCACGGGTTTTTAAAAGTACTTGACTTTTATAATGGGGTTTAGCTGCTTTTCAGTGCTGTGTTTATGACGCTTTACCCCCACGTGACTCACTTACAGAGAGATTTCAATACATAGGTTTTAAGATTCTTACTAGTCAGATATATTCTTGGGCGGTGAATAGGGGGTGTTGAGTCCCGTTCACTGAGCAAGGAGTAGGTCTTGTCTATTACATATTGGGCTTATGGAACGGTATCTGAGCTAATTTGAAACCCTGGTTTTATGCATCACCCCACCTCACCTTTCCCGTTAAGCACCGATCGTGTGTTTTCTAAACGTGTGACTCTCTTCTGTTTTGTAATGCAGTTCAAGTGTAGCGGTTTTTACATTCTCTCTATAAGTGATATCTTATGATAAGTGTCTTTTTCTGTGTGACTGATTTCACGTAGAATCGTCGTACCTAAATCCACTCATCATGCTGCTAGGAGCCTTATGACGTAGATTTCATGGCTGAGTGATATTCCATTCTACATAAGGACCACAACTTCTTTATCCATTTTTCTCTTTCCTGCGATATTTAAGGTGTAACAAAGTGGAGGTTCTTGTCAACAGAGCAGCCGTAAACATTCGGGTGCCTGTGTCTTGTTGATTTTTAGTATTCCCAATTTATACGCCCATGAGTGGAAGTGCCCTATGCTCTCTAAGCTGAGTTTTTTAGATGTTTCAAGACACACCGTACACCTCTCCAGAGTGGCCGTTGGCAATTTACATCCCGCCCATCAGCGTAGCAAGGCTCCCGTTTCTCCATGGCCTGTCCTGCATTGCTGGTTTTGACACTTTATTCAGCATGGCCCTTTTGACCGATGGGAAGCGAGACTTCTTTGTAGCGCTGATTTGCATTTCCAGGTTGCTTGGTTGGCCAAAAAGGGCGTATGCGTTTTTTCCTGAATATATTCAGGAAAAAACGCATACGCCCTTTTTGGCCAAGGGCATCATTGTCGAGGTTTTGCCGCTTTTCCTGTGCTTTAAAGGCGATTCGAATCTCCCTCCTGAAATCTGTTTCCTGCAATTCTGCCTTGCTTTCAAATCCTCTTCGTTGCCTTCCCTCAATATATTTGTGGACAAGAGTTATCATTTATAACTCTGCAGGTTTGTGAATCGCAGTGCCCCTGAGCTCCATTTTTCAACTCGCTTTCTTGGGAGCTGTCCGCAAAAGCGCAGGATTGCTTCAGGCCCTATTCTGCTTCCGGGCGGCAGGCTGAGCCTGTGGTTAATTCTTCTTTCTGATGGGAAAATAGAGTGACCTGTGCCTGTCCCAACACCTAGAGCTAGTCTCTCATTGGTTCCCCCTCTTCCCGTTCATCCTCAGGACAAATTGCAACCTGTACGGAACAGGAGGTTAAAGGTGCTGATTCTCCAAGATGGGAGATTGCTAGGAAAGCGGCTGGAATGGCGAACCCGAGCACAAGGAGATGAGAAATGAGGTGCGTTTTAGAAACCTTTCCCGATCACACGGTGTACCATCTTCTGGGTTTCTCATGCATGTTTTCGATGTAGGAAGGTGCCCTTGAACCTGGAGATTTGGGACCCATGGGATGGGTACCACGCAGTATTACTTTAAAGGGTCTGCGTTTCCTCACCCAACCTCACCAAACCTCTCAGCCCCAAGAGTGTCCACCCTTATGTCTCAGTCAGCTGTGGGTCTAGATATGGTCAACCCAGGTGGCATCACAGCCCCTGAAAGAATTTTGTAAGAATTTCTCTCTCTTTCACTGTCTTTGTTTCACGGGTTTTTAAAAGTAATTGATTTTTATAATGGGGTTTAGCTGCTTTTCATTGCTGTGTTTATGACGCTTTACCCCCACGTGACTCACTTACAGAGAGATTTCAATACATAGGTTTTAAGATTCTTACTAGTCAGATATATTCTTGGGCGGTGAATAGGGGGTGTTGAGTCCCGTTCACTGAGCAAGGAGTAGGTCTTGTCTATTACATATTGGGCTTATGGAACGGTATCTGAGCTAATTTGAAACCCTGGTTTTATGCATCACCCCACCTCACCTTTCCCGTTAAGCACCCATCGTGTGTTTTCTAAACGTGTGACTCTCTTCTGTTTTGTAATGCAGTTCAAGTGTAGCGGTTTTTACATTCCCTCTATAAGTGATATCTTATGATAAGTCTCTTTTTCTGTGTGACTTATTTCACGTAGAATCGTCTTACCTAAATCCACTCATCATGCTGCTCTTAGCCTTATGACGTTGATTTCATGGCTGAGTGATATTCCATTGTGCATAAGGACCACAACTTCTTTATCCATTTATCTCTTTCCTGGGATATTTAAGGTTTAACGAAGTGCAGGTTCTTGTCAACAGAGCAGCCCTAAACTTTGGGGTGCCTGTGTCTTGCTGATTTTTAGTTTTCCCAATTTATACGCCCATGAGTGGTAGTGCCCTATGCTCTCTAAGCTGAGTTTTTTAGATGTTTCAAGACACACCGTACACCTCTCCAGAGTGGCTGTTGGCAATTTACATCCCGCCCATCAGCGTAGCAAGGCTCCCGTTTCTCCATGGCCTGTCCTGCATTGCTGGTTTTGACACTTTATTCAGCATGGCCCTTTTGACCGATGGGAAGCGAGACTTCTTTGTAGCGCTGATTTGCCTTTCCAGGTTGCTTGTTTGGCCAAAAAGGGCGTATGCGTTTTTTCCTGAATATATTCAGGAAAAAACGCATACGCCTTTTTTGGCCAAGGGCATCATTGTCGAGCTTTTGCTGCTTTTCCTGTGCTTTAAAGGCGATTCGAATCTCCCTCCTGAAATCTGTTTCCCGCAATTCTGCCTTGCTTTGAAATCCTCTTCGTTGCCTTCCCTCAATATATTTGTGGACGAGAGTTATCATTTATAACTCTGCAGGTTTGTGAATTGCAGTGCCCCTGAGCTCCATTTTTCAACTCGCTTTCTTGGGAGCTGGCCGCAAAAGCACAGGATTGCTTCAGGCCCTATTCTGCTTCGGGGCCGCAGGCTGAGCCTGTGGTTAATTCTTCTTTCTGATGGGAAAATAGAGTGACCTGTGCCTGTCCCAAGACCTAGAGCTAATCTCTCATTGGTTCCCCCTCTTCCCGTTCATCCTCAGGACAAATTGCAAACTGTACGGAACAGGAGGTTAAAGGTGCTGATTCTCCAAGGAGGGAGATTGCTAGGAAAGCGGCTGGAATGGCGAACCCGAGCACAAGGAGATGAGAAATGAGGTGCGTTTTAGAAACCTTTCCCGATCACACGGTGTACCATCTTCTGGGTTTCTCATGCATGTTTTCGATGTAGGAAGTTGCCCTTGAACCTGGAGATTTGGGACCCACGGGATGGGTACCACGCAGTATTGCTTTAAAGGGTCTGCGTTTGCTCACCCAACCTCACCAAACCTCTTAGCCCCAAGAGTGTCCACCCTTATGTCTCAATCAGCTGTGGGTCTAGATATGGTCAACCCAGGTGGCATCACAGCCCCTGAACGAATTTTGTAAGAATTTCTCTCTCTTTCACTGCCTTTGTTTCACGGGTTTTTAAAAGTAATTGATTTTTATAATGGGGTTTAGCTGCTTTTCAGTGCTGTGTTTATGACGCTTTACCCCCACGTGACTCACTTACAGAGAGATTTCAATACATAGGTTTTAAAATTCTTACTAGTCAGATATATTCTTGGGCGGTGAATAGGGGGTGTTGAGTCCCGTTCATTGAGCAAGGAGTAGGTCTTGTCTATTACATATTGGGTTTATGGAACGGTATCTGAGCTAATTTGAAACCCTGGTTTTATGCATCACCCCACCTCACCTTTCCAGTTAAGCAGCCATAGTGTGTTTTCTAAACGTGTGACTCTCTTCTGTTTTGTAATTCAGTTCAAGTGTAGCGGTTTTTACATTCCCTCTATAAGTGATATCTTATGATAAATGTCTTTTTATGTGTGACTTATTTCACGTAGAATCGTCATACCTAAATCCACTCATCATGCTGCACCGAGCCTTATGACGTTGATTTCATGGTTAAGTGATATTCCATTGTATATAAGGACCACAACTTATTTATCCATTTTTTCTCTTTCCTGGGATATTTAAGGTGTAACGAAGTGGAGGTTCTTGTCAACAGAGCAGCCCTAATCTTTGGGGTGCCTGTGTCTTGCAGACTTTTAGTTTTCCCAATTTATACGCCCATGAGTGGTAGTGCCCTATGCTCTCTAAGCTGAGTTTTTTAGATGTTTCAAGACACACCGTACACCTCTCCAGAGTGGCTGTTGGCAATTTACATCCCGCCCATCAGCGTAGCAAGGCTCCCGTTTCTCCATGGCCTGTCCTGCATTGCTGGTTTTGACACTTTATTCAGCATGGCCCTTTTGACCGATGGGAAGCGAGACTTCTTTGTAGCGCTGATTTGACTTTCCAGGTTGCTTGGTTGGCCAAAAAGGGCGTATGCGTTTTTTCCTGAATATATTCAGGAAAAAACGCATACGCCCTTTTTGGCCAAGGGCATCATTGTCGAGGTTTTGCCGCTTTTCCTGTGCTTTAAAGGCGATTCGAATCTCCCTCCTGAAATCTGTTTCCTGCAATTCTGCCTTGCTTTCAAATCCTCTTCGTTGCCTTCCCTCAATATATTTGTGGACGAGAGTTATCAGTTATAACTCTGCAGGTTTGTGAATTGCAGTGCCCCTGAGCTCCATTTTTCAACTCGCTTTCTTGGGAGCTGGCCGCAAAAGCGCAGGATTGCTTCAGGCCCTATTCTGCTTCCGGGCGGCAGGCTGAGCCTGTGGTTAATTCTTCTTTCTGATGGGAAAATAGAGTGACCTGTGCCTGTCCCAAGACTTAGAGCTAGTCTCTCATTGGTTCCCCCTCTTCCCGTTCATCCTCAGGACAAATTGCAACCTGTACGGAATAGGAGGTTAAAGGTGCTGATTCTCCAAGGAGGGAGATTGCTAGGAAAGCGGCTGGAATGGCGAACCCGAGCACAAGGAGGTGAGAAATGAGGTGCCTTTTAGAAACCTTTCCCGATCACACGGTGTACCATCTTCTGGGTTTCTCATGCATGTTTTCGATGTAGGAAGGTGCCCTTGAACCTGGAGATTTGGGACCCATGGGATGGGTACCACGCAGCATTACTTTCAAGGGTCTGCGTTTGCTCACCCAACCTCACCAAACCTCTCAGCCCCAAGAGTGTCCACCCTTATGTCTCAATCAGCTGTGGGCCTAGATATGGTCAACCCAGGTGGCATCACAGCCCCTGAAAGAATTTTGTAAGAATTTCTCTCTCTTTCACTGTCTTTGTTTCACGGGTTTTTAAAAGTAATTGATTTTTATAATGGGGTTTAGCTGCTTTTCAGTGCTGTGTTTATGACGCTTTACACCCACTTGACTCACATACAGAGAGATTTCAATACATAGGTTTTAAGATTCTTACTAGTCAGATATATTTTTGAGCGGTGAATAGGGGGTGTTGAGTCCCGTTTACTGAGCAAGGAGTAGGTCTTGTCTATTACATATTGGGTTTATGGAACGGTATCTGAGCTAATTTGAAACCCCGGTATTATGCATCACCGCACCTCACCTTTCCCATTAAGCAGCCATAGTGTGTTTTCTAAACGTGTGACTCTCTTCTGTTTTGTAATTCAGTTCAAGTGTAGCGGTTTTTACATTCCCTCTCTAAGTGATATCTTATGATAAGTGTCTTTTTCTGTGTGACTTATTTCACGTAGAATCGTCGTACCTATATCCACTCATCATGCTGCTACGAGCCTTTTGACGTAGATTTCATGGCTGAGTGATATTCCATTGTACATAAGGACCACAACTTCTTTATCCATTTTTCTCTTTCCTGGGATATTTAAGGTGTAACGAAGTGGAGGTTCTTGTCAACAGAGCAGCCGTAAACATTGGGGTGCCTGTGTCTTGTTGATTTTTAGTTTTCCCAATTTATACGCCCATGAGTGGAAGTGCCCTATGCTCTCTAAGCTGAGTTTTCTAGATATTTCAAGACACACCGTACACCTCTCCAGAGTGGCTGTTGGCAATTTACATCCCGCCCATCAGCGTAGCAAGGCTCCCGTTTCTCCATGGCCTGTCCTGCATTGCTGGTTTTGACACTTTATTCAGCATGGCCCTTTTGACCGATGGGAAGCGAGACTTCTTTGTAGCGCTGATTTGCCTTTCCAGGTTGCTTGTTTGGCCAAAAAGGGCGTATGCGTTTTTTCCTGAATATATTCAGGAAAAAACGCATACGCCCTTTTTGGCCAAGGGCATCATTGTCGAGCTTTTGCTGCTTTTCCTGTGCTTTAAAGGCGATTCAAATCTCCCTCCTGAAATCTGTTTCCCGCAATTCTGCCTTGCTTTGAAATCCTCTTCTTTGCCTTCCCTCAGTATATTTGTGGACGAGAGTTATCATTTATAACTCTGCAGGTTTGTGAATTGCAGTGCCCCTGATTCCATTTTTCAACTCGCTTTCTTGGGAGCTGTCCGCAAAAGCGCAGGATTGCTTCAGGCCCTATTCTGCTTCCGGGTGGAAGGCTGAGCCTGTGGTTAATTCTTCTTTCTGATGGGAAAATAGAGTGACCTGTGCCTGTCCCAAGACCTAGAGCTAATCTCTCATTGGTTCCCCCTCTTCCCGTTCATCCTCAGGACAAATTGCAACCTGTACGGAACAGGAGGTTAAAGGTGCTGATTCTCCAAGATGGGAGATTGCTAGGAAAGTGGCTGGAATGGTGAACCCGAGCACAAGGAGGTGAGAAATGAGGTGCGTTTTAGAAACCTTTCCCGATCACACGGTGTACCATCTTCTGGGTTTCTCATGCATGTTTTCGATGTAGGAAGGTGACCTTGAACCTGGAGATTTGGGACCCAAGGGATGGGTACCACGCAGTATTGCTTTAAAGGGTCTGTGTTTGCTCACCCAACCTCACCAAACCTCTTAGCCCCAAGAGTGTCCACCCTTATGTCTCAATCAGCTGTGGGTCTAGATATGGTCAACACAGGTGGCATCACAGCCTCTGAACGAATTTTGTAAGAATTTCTCTCTCTTTCACTGCCTTTGTTTCACGGGTTTTTAAAAGTACTTGATTTTTATAATGGGGTTTAGCTGCTTTTCAGTGCTGTGTTTATGACGCTTTACCCCCACGTGACTCACTTACAGAGAGATTTCAATACATAGGTTTTAAGATTCTTACTAGTCAGATATATTCTTGCGCGGTGAATAGGGGGTGTTGAGTCCCGTTCATTGAGCAAGGAGTAGGTCTTGTCTATTACATATTGGGTTTATGGAACGGTATCTGAGCTAATTTGAAACCCTGGTTTTATGCATCACCCCACCTCACCTTTCCCGTTAAGCAGACATAGTGTGTTTTCTAAACGTGTGACTCTCTTCTGTTTTGTAATTCAGTTCAAGTGTAGCGGTTTTTACATTCCCTCTATAAGTGATATGATAAGTGTCTTTTTCTATGTGACTTATTTCACGTAGAATCGTCGTACCTAAATCCACTCATCATGCTGCTAGGAGCCTTATGACGTAGATTTCATGGCTGAGTGATATTCCATTGTACATAAGGACCACAACTTCTTTATCCATTTTTCTCTTTCCTGGGATATTTAAGGTTTAACGAAGTGCAGGTTCTTGTCAACAGAGCAGCCCTAAACTTTGGGGTGCCTGTGTCTTGCTGATTTTTACTTTTCCCAATTTATACGCCAATAAGTGGAAGTGCCCTATGCTCTCTAAGCTGAGTTTTTTTAGATGTTTCAGGACACACCGTACACCACTCCAGAGTGGCTGTGGGCAATTTACATCCCTCCCATCAGCGTAGCAATGCTCCCGTTTCTCCATGGCCTGTCCTGCATTTCTGGTTTTGACATTTTATTCAGCATGGCTCTTTTGACCGATGGAAGCGAGACTTCTTTGTAGTGCTCATTAGCCTGTCCGGCTTGCTTGGTTGGCCAAAAAGGGCGTATACGTTTTTTCCTGAATATATTCAGGAAAAAACGCATTCGCCCTTTTTGGCCAAGGGCATCATTGTCGAGGTTTTGCCGCTTTTCCTGTGCTTTAAAGGCGATTCGAATCTCCCTCCTGAAATCTGTTGCCTGCAATTCTGCCTTGCTTTCAAATCCTCTTCGTTGGCCTTCCCTCAATATATTTGTGGACGAGAGTTATCATTTATAACTCTGCAGGTTTGTGAATTGCAGTGCCCCTGAGCTCCATTTTTCAACTCGCTTTCTTGGGAGCTGTCCGCAAAAGCGCAGGATTGCTTCAGGCCCTATTCTGCTTCCGGGCGGCAGGCTGAGCCTGTGGTTAATTCTTCTTTCTGATTGGAAAATAGAGTGACCTGTGCCTGTCCCAACACCTAGAGCTAGTCTCTCATTGCCTCCTCCTCTTCCCGTTCATCCTCAGGACAAATTGCAACCTGTACGGAACAGGAGGTTAAAGGTGCTGATTCTCCAAGGAGGGAAATTGCTAGGAAAGCGGCTGGAATGGTGAACCCGAGCACAAGGAGGTGAGAAATGAGGTGCGTTTTAGAAACCTTTCCCGATCACACGGTGTACCATCTTCTGGGTTTCTCTTGCATGTTTTCGATGTAGGAAGATGCCCTTGAACCTGGAGATTTGGGACCCATGGGATGGGTACCACGCAGTATTACTTAAAAGGGTCTGCGTTTGCTCACCCAACCTCACCAAAACTCTCAGCCCCAAGAGTGTCCACCCTTATGTCTCAGTCAGCTGTGGGTCTAGATATGGTCAACCCAGGTGGCATCACAGCCCCTGAACGAATTTTGTAAGAATTTCTCTCTCTTTCACTGTCTTTCTTTCACGGGTTTTTAAAAGTACTTGACTTTTATAATGGGGTTTAGCTGCTTTTCAGTGCTGTGTTTATGACGCTTTACCCCCACGTGACTCACTTACAGAGAGATTTCAATACATAGGTTTTAAGATTCTTACTAGTCAGATATATTCTTGGGCGGTGAATAGGGGGTGTTGAGTCCCGTTCACTGAGCAAGGAGTAGGTCTTGTCTATTACATATTGGGCTTATGGAACGGTATCTGAGCTAATTTGAAACCCTGGTTTTATGCATCACCCCACCTCACCTTTCCCGTTAAGCACCCATCGTGTGTTTTCTAAACGTGTGACTCTCTTCTGTTTTGTAATGCAGTTCAAGTGTAGCGGTTTTTACATTCTCTCTATAAGTGATATCTTATGATAAGTGTCTTTTTCTGTGTGACTGATTTCACGTAGAATCGTCGTACCTAAATCCACTCATCATGCTGCTAGGAGCCTTATGACGTAGATTTCATGGCTGAGTGATATTCCATTCTACATAAGGACCACAACTTCTTTATCCATTTTTCTCTTTCCTGCGATATTTAAGGTGTAACAAAGTGGAGGTTCTTGTCAACAGAGCAGCCGTAAACATTCGGGTGCCTGTGTCTTGTTGATTTTTAGTATTCCCAATTTATACGCCCATGAGTGGAAGTGCCCTATGCTCTCTAAGCTGAGTTTTTTAGATGTTTCAAGACACACCGTACACCTCTCCAGAGTGGCTGTTGGCAATTTACATCCCGCCCATCAGCGTAGCAAGGCTCCCGTTTCTCCATGGCCTGTCCTGCATTGCTGGTTTTGACACTTTATTCAGCATGGCCCTTTTGACCGATGGGAAGCGAGACTTCTTTGTAGCGCTGATTTGCATTTCCAGGTTGCTTGGTTGGCCAAAAAGGGCGTATGCGTTTTTTCCTGAATATATTCAGGAAAAAACGCATACGCCCTTTTTGGCCAAGGGCATCATTGTCGAGGTTTTGCCGCTTTTCCTGTGCTTTAAAGGCGATTCGAATCTCCCTCCTGAAATCTGTTTCCTGCAATTCTGCCTTGCTTTCAAATCCTCTTCGTTGCCTTCCCTCAATATATTTGTGGACGAGAGTTATCATTTATAACTCTGCAGGTTTGTGAATCGCAGTGCCCCTGAGCTCCATTTTTCAACTCGCTTTCTTGGGAGCTGGCCGCAAAAGCGCAGGATTGCTTCAGGCCCTATTCTGCTTCCGGGCGGCAGGCTGAGCCTGTGGTTAATTCTTCTTTCTGATGGGAAAATAGAGTGACATGTGCCTGTCCCAACACCTAGAGCTAGTCTCTCATTGGTTCCCCCTCTTCCCGTTCATCCTCAGGACAAATTGCAACCTGTACGGAACAGGAGGTTAAAGGTGCTGATTCTCCAAGGAGGGAGATTGCTAGGAAAGCGGCTGGAATGGCGAACCCGAGCACAAGGAGGTGAGAAATGAGGTGCGTTTTACAAACCTTTCCTGATCACACGGTGTACCATCTTCTGGGTTTCTCATGCATGTTTTCGATGTAGGAAGGTGCCCTTGAACCTGGAGATTTGGGACCCATGGAATGGGTACCACGCAGTATTACTTTAAAGGGTCTGCGTTTCCTCACCCAACCTCAACAAACCTCTCAGCCCCAAGAGTGTCCACCCTTATGTCTCAGTCAGCTGTGGGTCTAGATATGGTCAACCCAGGTGGCATCACAGCCCCTGAACGAATTTTGTAAGAATTTCTCTCTCTTTCACTGTCTTTGTTTCACGGGTTTTTAAAAGTAATTGATTTTTATAATGGGGTTTAGCCGCTTTTCAGTGCTGTGTTTATGCCGCTTTACACCCACGTGACTCACTTACAGAGAGATTTCAATACATAGGTTTTAAGATTCCTACTAGTCAGATATATTCTTGGGCGGCGAATAGGGGGTGTTGAGTCCCGTTCACTGAGCAAGGAGTAGGTCTTGTCTATTACATATTGGGTTTATGGAACGGTATCTGAGCTAATTTGAAACCCTTGTTTTATGCATCACCCCACCTCACCTTTCCCGTTAAGCAGCCATCGTGTGTTTTCTAAACGTGTGACTCTCTTCTGTTTTGTAATGCAGTTCAAGTGTAGCGGTTTTTACATTCCCTCTATAAGTGATATCTTATGATAAGTGTCTTTTTCTGTGTGACTTATTTCACGTAGAATCGTCTTACCTAAATCCACTCATCATGCTGCTCTTAGCCTTATGACGTTGATTTCATGGCTGAGTGATATTCCATTGTGCATAAGGACCACAACTTCTTTATCCATTTATCTCTTTCCTGGGATATTTAAGGTTTAACGAAGTGCAGGTTCTTGTCAACAGAGCAGCCCTAAACTTTGGGGTGCCTGTGTCTTGCTGATTTTTACTTTTCCCAATTTATACGCCAATAAGTGGAAGTGCCCTATGCTCTCTAAGCTGAGTTTTTTAGATGTTTCAGGACACACCGTACACCACTCCAGAGTGGCTGTGGGCAATTTACATCCCTCCCATCAGCGTAGCAATGCTCCCGTTTCTCCATGGCCTGTCCTGCATTGCTGGTTTTGACACTTTATTCAGCATGGCCCTTTTGACCGATGGGAAGCGAGACTTCTTTGTAGCGCTGATTTGCCTTTCCAGGTTGCTTGTTTGGCCAAAAAGGGCGTATGCGTTTTTTCCTGAATATATTCAGGAAAAAACGCATACGCCTTTTTTGGCCAAGGGCATCATTGTCGAGCTTTTGCTGCTTTTCCTGTGCTTTAAAGGCGATTCGAATCTCCCTCCTGAAATCTGTTTCCCGCAATTCTGCCTTGCTTTGAAATCCTCTTCGTTGCCTTCCCTCAATATATTTGTGGACGAGAGTTATCATTTATAACTCTGCAGGTTTGTGAATTGCAGTGCCCCTGAGCTCCATTTTTCAACTCGCTTTCTTGGGAGCTGGCCGCAAAAGCACAGGATTGCTTCAGGCCCTATTCTGCTTCGGGGCCGCAGGCTGAGCCTGTGGTTAATTCTTCTTTCTGATGGGAAAATAGAGTGACCTGTGCCTGTCCCAAGACCTAGAGCTAATCTCTCATTGGTTCCCCCTCTTCCCGTTCATCCTCAGGACAAATTGCAACCTGTACGGAACAGGAGGTTAAAGGTGCTGATTCTCCAAGGAGGGAGATTGCTAGGAAAGCGGCTGGAATGGCGAACCCGAGCACAAGGAGATGAGAAATGAGGTGCGTTTTAGAAACCTTTCCCGATCACACGGTGTACCATCTTCTGGGTTTCTCATGCATGTTTTCGATGTAGGAAGTTGCCCTTGAACCTGGAGATTTGGGACCCACGGGATGGGTACCACGCAGTATTGCTTTAAAGGGTCTGCGTTTGCTCACCCAACCTCACCAAACCTCTTAGCCCCAAGAGTGTCCACCCTTATGTCTCAATCAGCTGTGGGTCTAGATATGGTCAACCCAGGTGGCATCACAGCCCCTGAACGAATTTTGTAAGAATTTCTCTCTCTTTCACTGCCATTGTTTCACGGGTTTTTAAAAGTAATTGATTTTTATAATGGGGTTTAGCTGCTTTTCAGTGCTGTGTTTATGACGCTTTACCCCCACGTGACTCACTTACAGAGAGATTTCAATACATAGGTTTTAAAATTCTTACTAGTCAGATATATTCTTGGGCGGTGAATAGGGGGTGTTGAGTCCCGTTCATTGAGCAAGGAGTAGGTCTTGTCTATTACATATTGGGTTTATGGAACGGTATCTGAGCTAATTTGAAACCCTGGTTTTATGCATCACCCCACCTCACCTTTCCAGTTAAGCAGCCATAGTGTGTTTTCTAAACGTGTGACTCTCTTCTGTTTTGTAATTCAGTTCAAGTGTAGCGGTTTTTACATTCTCTCTATAAGTGATATCTTATGATAAATGTCTTTTTATTTGTGACTTATTTCACGTAGAATCGTCATACCTAAATACACTCATCATGCTGCACCGAGCCTTATGACGTTGATTTCATGGTTAAGTGATATTCCATTGTATATAAGGACCACAACTTATTTATCCATTTTTTCTCTTTCCTGGGATATTTAAGGTGTAACGAAGTGGAGGTTCTTGTCAACAGAGCAGCCCTAATCTTTGGGGTGCCTGTGTCTTGCAGACTTTTAGTTTTCCCAATTTATACGCCCATGAGTGGTAGTGCCCTATGCTCTCTAAGCTGAGTTTTTTAGATGTTTCAAGACACACCGTACACCTCTCCAGAGTGGCTGTTGGCAATTTACATCCCGCCCATCAGCGTAGCAAGGCTCCCGTTTCTCCATGGCCTGTCCTGCATTGCTGGTTTTGACACTTTATTCAGCATGGCCCTTTTGACCGATGGGAAGCGAGACTTCTTTGTAGCGCTGATTTGACTTTCCAGGTTGCTTGGTTGGCCAAAAAGGGCGTATGCGTTTTTTCCTGAATATATTCAGGAAAAAACGCATACGCCCTTTTTGGCCAAGGGCATCATTGTCGAGGTTTTGCCGCTTTTCCTGTGCTTTAAAGCGATTCGAATCTCCCTCCTGAAATCTGTTTCCTGCAATTCTGCCTTGCTTTCAAATCCTCTTCGTTGCCTTCCCTCAATATATTTGTGGACGAGAGTTATCAGTTATAACTCTGCAGGTTTGTGAATTGCAGTGCCCCTGAGCTCCATTTTTCAACTCGCTTTCTTGGGAGCTGGCCGCAAAAGCGCAGGATTGCTTCAGGCCCTATTCTGCTTCCGGGCGGCAGGCTGAGCCTGTGGTTAATTCTTCTTTCTGATGGGAAAATAGAGTGACCTGTGCCTGTCCCAAGACCTAGAGCTAGTCTCTCATTGGTTCCCCCTCTTCCCGTTCATCCTCAGGACAAATTGCAACCTGTACGGAATAGGAGGTTAAAGGTGCTGATTCTCCAAGGAGGGAGATTGCTAGGAAAGCGGCTGGAATGGCGAACCCGAGCACAAGGAGGTGAGAAATGAGGTGCCTTTTAGAAACCTTTCCCGATCACACGGTGTACCATCTTCTGGGTTTCTCATGCATGTTTTCGATGTAGGAAGGTGCCCCTGAACCTGGAGATTTGGGACCCATGGGATGGGTACCACGCAGCATTACTTTCAAGGGTCTGCGTTTGCTCACCCAACCTCACCAAACCTCTCAGCCCCAAGAGTGTCCACCCTTATGTCTCAATCAGCTGTGGGCCTAGATATGGTCAACCCAGGTGGCATCATAGCCCCTGAAAGAATTTTGTAAGAATTTCTCTCTCTTTCACTGTCTTTGTTTCACGGGTTTTTAAAAGTAATTGATTTTTATAATGGGGTTTAGCTGCTTTTCAGTGCTGTGTTTATGACGCTTTACACCCACTTGACTCACATACAGAGAGATTTCAATACTTAGGTTTTAAGATTCTTACTAGTCAGATATATTTTTGAGCGGTGAATAGGGGGTGTTGAGTCCCGTTTACTGAGCAAGGAGTAGGTCTTGTCTATTACATATTGGGTTTATGGAACGGTATCTGAGCTAATTTGAAACCCCGGTATTATGCATCACCGCACCTCACCTTTCCCGTTAAGCAGCCATAGTGTGTTTTCTAAACGTGTGACTCTCTTCTGTTTTGTAATTCAGTTCAAGTGTAGCGGTTTTTACATTCCCTCTCTAAGTGATATCTTATGATAAGTGTCTTTTTCTGTGTGACTTATTTCACGTAGAATCGTCGTACCTATATCCACTCATCATGCTGCTACGAGCCTTTTGACGTAGATTTCATGGCTGAGTGATATTCCATTGTACATAAGGACCACAACTTCTTTATCCATTTTTCTCTTTCCTGGGATATTTAAGGTGTAACGAAGTGGAGGTTCTTGTCAACAGAGCAGCCGTAAACATTGGGGTGCCTGTGTCTTGTTGATTTTTAGTTTTCCCAATTTATACGCCCATGAGTGGAAGTGCCCTATGCTCTCTAAGCTGAGTTTTCTAGATATTTCAAGACACACCGTACACCTCTCCAGAGTGGCTGTTGGCAATTTACATCCCGCCCATCAGCGTAGCAAGGCTCCCGTTTCTCCATGGCCTGTCCTGCATTGCTGGTTTTGACACTTTATTCAGCATGGCCCTTTTGACCGATGGGAAGCGAGACTTCTTTGTAGCGCTGATTTGCCTTTCCAGGTTGCTTGTTTGGCCAAAAAGGGCGTATGCGTTTTTTCCTGAATATATTCAGGAAAAAACGCATACGCCCTTTTTGGCCAAGGGCATCATTGTCGAGCTTTTGCTGCTTTTCCTGTGCTTTAAAGGCGATTCAAATCTCCCTCCTGAAATCTGTTTCCCGCAATTCTGCCTTGCTTTGAAATCCTCTTCTTTGCCTTCCCTCACTATATTTGTGGACGAGAGTTATCATTTATAACTCTGCAGGTTTGTGAATTGCAGTGCCCCTGAGTTCCATTTTTCAACTCGCTTTCTTGGGAGCTGTCCGCAAAAGCGCAGGATTGCTTCAGGCCCTATTCTGCTTCCGGGCGGCAGGCTGAGCCTGTGGTTAATTCTTCTTTCTGATGGGAAAATAGAGTGACCTGTGCCTGTCCCAAGACCTAGAGCTAATCTCTCATTGGTTCCCCCTCTTCCCGTTCATCCTCAGGACAAATTGCAACCTGTACGGAACAGGAGGTTAAAGGTGCTGATTCTCCAAGATGGGAGATTGCTAGGAAAGTGGCTGGAATGGTGAACCCGAGCACAAGGAGGTGAGAAATGAGGTGCGTTTTAGAAACCTTTCCCGATCACACGGTGTACCATCTTCTGGGTTTCTCATGCATGTTTTCGATGTAGGAAGGTGCCCTTGAACCTGGAGATTTGGGACCCACGGGATGGGTACCACGCAGTATTGCTTTAAAGGGTCTGTGTTTGCTCACCCAACCTCACCAAACCTCTTAGCCCCAAGAGTGTACACCCTTATGTCTCAATCAGCTGTGGGTCTAGATATGGTCAACACAGGTGGCATCACAGCCTCTGAACGAATTTTGTAAGAATTTCTCTCTCTTTCACTGCCTTTGTTTCACGGGTTTTTAAAAGTACTTGATTTTTATAATGGGGTTTAGCTGCTTTTCAGTGCTGTGTTTATGACGCTTTACCCCCACGTGACTCACTTACAGAGAGATTTCAATACATAGGTTTTAAGATTCTTACTAGTCAGATATATTCTTGCGCGGTGAATAGGGGGTGTTGAGTCCCGTTCATTGAGCAAGGAGTAGGTCTTGTCTATTACATATTGGGTTTATGGAACGGTATCTGAGCTAATTTGAAACCCTGGTTTTATGCATCACCCCACCTCACCTTTCCCGTTAAGCAGACATAGTGTGTTTTCTAAACGTGTGACTCTCTTCTGTTTTGTAATTCAGTTCAAGTGTAGCGGTTTTTACATTCCCTCTATAAGTGATATGATAAGTGTCTTTTTCTATGTGACTTATTTCACGTAGAATCGTCGTACCTAAATCCACTCATCATGCTGCTAGGAGCCTTATGACGTAGATTTCATGGCTGAGTGATATTCCATTGTACATAAGGACCACAACTTCTTTATCCATTTTTCTCTTTCCTGGGATATTTAAGGTTTAACGAAGTGCAGGTTCTTGTCAACAGAGCAGCCCTAAACTTTGGGGTGCCTGTGTCTTGCTGATTTTTACTTTTCCCAATTTATACGCCAATAAGTGGAAGTGCCCTATGCTCTCTAAGCTGAGTTTTTTAGATGTTTCAGGACACACCGTACACCACTCCAGAGTGGCTGTGGGCAATTTACATCCCTCCCATCAGCGTAGCAATGCTCCCGTTTCTCCATGGCCTGTCCTGCATTTCTGGTTTTGACATTTTATTCAGCATGGCCCTTTTGACCGATGGAAGCGAGACTTCTTTGTAGTGCTCATTAGCCTGTCCGGCTTGCTTGGTTGGCCAAAAAGGGCGTATACGTTTTTTCCTGAATATATTCAGGAAAAAACGCATACGCCCTTTTTGGCCAAGGGCATCATTGTCGAGGTTTTGCCGCTTTTCCTGTGCTTTAAAGGCGATTCGAATCTCCCTCCTGAAATCTGTTGCCTGCAATTCTGCCTTGCTTTCAAATCCTCTTCGTTGGCCTTCCCTCAATATATTTGTGGACGAGAGTTATCATTTATAACTCTGCAGGTTTGTGAATTGCAGTGCCCCTGAGCTCCATTTTTCAACTCGCTTTCTTGGGAGCTGTCCGCAAAAGCGCAGGATTGCTTCAGGCCCTATTCTGCTTCCGGGCGGCAGGCTGAGCCTGTGGTTAATTCTTCTTTCTGATTGGAAAATAGAGTGACCTGTGCCTGTCCCAACACCTAGAGCTAGTCTCTCATTGCCTCCTCCTCTTCCCGTTCATCCTCAGGACAAATTGCAACCTGTACGGAACAGGAGGTTAAAGGTGCTGATTCTCCAAGATGGGAGATTGCTAGGAAAGCGGCTGGAATGGTGAACCCGAGCACAAGGAGGTGAGAAATGAGGTGCGTTTTAGAAACCTTTCCCGATCACACGGTGTACCATCTTCTGGGTTACTCTTGCATGTTTTCGATGTAGGAAGGTGCCCTTGAACCTGGAGATTTGGGACCCATGGGATGGGTACCACGCAGTATTACTTAAAAGGGTCTGCGTTTGCTCACCCAACCTCACCAAAACTCTCAGCCCCAAGAGTGTCCACCCTTATGTCTCAGTCAGCTGTGGGTCTAGATATGGTCAACCTAGGTGGCATCACAGCCCCTGAACGAATTTTGTAAGAATTTCTCTCTCTTTCACTGTCTTTGTTTCACGGGTTTTTAAAAGTACTTGACTTTTATAATGGGGTTTAGCTGCTTTTCAGTGCTGTGTTTATGACGCTTTACCCCCACGTGACTCACTTACAGAGAGATTTCAATACATAGGTTTTAAGATTCTTACTAGTCAGATATATTCTTGGGCGGTGAATAGGGGGTGTTGAGTCCCGTTCACTGAGCAAGTAGTAGGTCTTGTCTATTACATATTGGGCTTATGGAACGGTATCTGAGCTAATTTGAAACCCTGGTTTTATGCATCACCCCACCTCACCTTTCCCGTTAAGCACCCATCGTGTGTTTTCTAAACGTGTGACTCTCTTCTGTTTTGTAATGCAGTTCAAGTGTAGCGGTTTTTACATTCCCTCTATAAGTGATATCTTATGATAAGTGTCTTTTTCTGTGTGACTGATTTCACGTAGAATCGTCGTACCTAAATCCACTCATCATGCTGCTAGGAGCCTTATGACGTAGATTTCATGGCTGAGTGATATTCCATTCTACATAAGGACCACAACTTCTTTATCCATTTTTCTCTTTCCTGCGATATTTAAGGTGTAACAAAGTGGAGGTTCTTGTCAACAGAGCAGCCGTAAACATGCGGGTGCCTGTGTCTTGTTGATTTTTAGTATTCCCAATTTATACGCCCATGAGTGGAAGTGCCCTATGCTCTCTAAGCTGAGTTTTTTAGATGTTTCAAGACACACCGTACACCTCTCCAGAGTGGCTGTTGGCAATTTACATCCCGCCCATCAGCGTAGCAAGGCTCCCGTTTCTCCATGGCCTGTCCTGCATTGCTGGTTTTGACACTTTATTCAGCATGGCCCTTTTGACCGATGGGAAGCGAGACTTCTTTGTAGCGCTGATTTGCATTTCCAGGTTGCTTGGTTGGCCAAAAAGGGCGTATGCGTTTTTTCCTGAATATATTCAGGAAAAAACGCATACGCCCTTTTAGGCCAAGGGCATCATTGTCGAGGTTTTGCCGCTTTTCCTGTGCTTTAAAGGCGATTCGAATCTCCCTCCTGAAATCTGTTTCCTGCAATTCTGCCTTGCTTTCAAATCCTCTTCGTTGCCTTCCCTCAATATATTTGTGGACGAGAGTTATCATTTATAACTCTGCAGGTTTGTGAATCGCAGTGCCCCTGAGCTCCATTTTTCAACTCGCTTTCTTGGGAGCTGGCCGCAAAAGCGCAGGATTGCTTCAGGCCCTATTCTGCTTCCGGGCGGCAGGCTGAGCCTGTGGTTAATTCTTCTTTCTGATGGGAAAATAGAGTGACCTGTGCCTGTCCCAACACCTAGAGCTAGTCTCTCATTGGTTCCCCCTCTTCCCGTTCATCCTCAGGACAAATTGCAACCTGTACGGAACAGGAGGTTAAAGGTGCTGATTCTCCAAGGAGGGAGATTGCTAGGAAAGCGGCTGGAATGGCGACCCCGAGCACAAGGAGGTGAGAAATGAGGTGCGTTTTACAAACCTTTCCTGATCACACGGTGTACCATCTTCTGGGTTTCTCATGCATGTTTTCGATGTAGGAAGGTGCCCTTGAACCTGGAGATTTGGGACCCATGGGATGGGTACCACGCAGTATTACTTTAAAGGGTCTGCGTTTCCTCACCCAACCTCAACAAACCTCTCAGCCCCAAGAGTGTCCACCCTTATGTCTCAGTCAGCTGTGGGTCTAGATATGGTCAACCCAGGTGGCATCACAGCCCCTGAAAGAATTTTGTAAGAATTTCTCTCTCTTTCACTGTCTTTGTTTCACGGGTTTTTAAAAGTAATTGATTTTTATAAGGGGGTTTAGCTGCTTTTCAGTGCTGTGTTTATGACGCTTTACACCCACTTGACTCACATACAGAGAGATTTCAATACATAGGTTTTAAGATTCTTACTAGTCAGATATATTTTTGAGCGGTGAATAGGGGGTGTTGAGTCCCGTTCACTGAGCAAGGAGTAGGTCTTGTCTATTACATATTGGGTTTATGGAACGGTATCTGAGCTAATTTGAAACCCTGGTTTTATGCATCACCCCACCTCACCTTTCCCGTTAAGCACCCATCGTGTGTTTTCTAAACGTGTGACTCTCTTCTGTTTTGTAATGCAGTTCAAGTGTAGCGGTTTTTACATTCCCTCTATAAGTGATATCTTATGATAAGTGTCTTTTTCTGTGTGACTTATTTCACGTAGAATCGTCTTACCTAAATCCACTCATCATGCTGCTCTTAGCCTTATGACGTTGATTTCATGGCTGAGTGATATTCCATTGTGCATAAGGACCACAACTTCTTTATCCATTTATCTCTTTCCTGGGATATTTAAGGTTTAACGAAGTGCAGGTTCTTGTCAACAGAGCAGCCCTAAACTTTGGGGTGCCTGTGTCTTGCTGATTTTTACTTTTCCCAATTTATACGCCAATAAGTGGAAGTGCCCTATGCTCTCTAAGCTGAGTTTTTTAGATGTTTCAGGACACACCGTACACCACTCCAGAGTGGCTGTGGGCAATTTACATCCCTCCCATCAGCGTAGCAATGCTCCCGTTTCTCCATGGCCTGTCCTGCATTTCTGGTTTTGACATTTTATTCAGCATGGCCCTTTTGACCGATGGAAGCGAGACTTCTTTGTAGTGCTCATTAGCCTGTCCGGCTTGCTTGGTTGGCCAAAAAGTGCGTATACGTTTTTTCCTGAATATATTCAGGAAAAAACGCATACGCCCTTTTTGGCCAAGGGCATCATTGTCGAGGTTTTGCCGCTTTTCCTGTGCTTTAAAGGCGATTCGAATCTCCCTCCTGAAATCTGTTGCCTGCAATTCTGCCTTGCTTTCAAATCCTCTTCGTTGGCCTTCCCTCAATATATTTGTGGACGAGAGTTATCATTTATAACTCTGCAGGTTTGTGAATTGCAGTGCCCCTGAGCTCCATTTTTCAACTCGCTTTCTTGGGAGCTGTCCGCAAAAGCGCAGGATTGCTTCAGGCCCTATTCTGCTTCCGGGCGGCAGGCTGAGCCTGTGGTTAATTCTTCTTTCTGATTGGAAAATAGAGTCACCTGTGCCTGTCCCAACACCTAGAGCTAGTCTCTCATTGCCTCCTCCTCTTCCCGTTCATCCTCAGGACAAATTGCAACCTGTACGGAACAGGAGGTTAAAGGTGCTGATTCTCCAAGGAGGGAAATTGCTAGGAAAGCGGCTGGAATGGTGAACCCGAGCACAAGGAGGTGAGAAATGAGGTGCGTTTTAGAAACCTTTCCCGATCACACGGTGTACCAACTTCTGGGTTTCTCTTGCATGTTTTCGATGTAGGAAGATGCCCTTGAACCTGGAGATTTGGGACCCATGGGATGGGTACCACGCAGTATTACTTAAAAGGGTCTGCGTTTGCTCACCCAACCTCACCAAAACTCTCAGCCCCAAGAGTGTCCACCCTTATGTCTCAGTCAGCTGTGGGTCTAGATATGGTCAACCCAGGTGGCATCACAGCCCCTGAACGAATTTTGTAAGAATTTCTCTCTCTTTCACTGTCTTTCTTTCACGGGTTTTTAAAAGTACTTGACTTTTATAATGGGGTTTAGCTGCTTTTCAGTGCTGTGTTTATGACGCTTTACCCCCACGTGACTCACTTACAGAGAGATTTCAATACATAGGTTTTAAAATTCTTACTAGTCAGATATATTCTTGGGCGGTGAATAGGGGGTGTTGAGTCCCGTTCACTGAGCAAGGAGTAGGTCTTGTCTATTACATATTGGGCTTATGGAACGGTATCTGAGCTAATTTGAAACCCTGGTTTATGCATCACCCCACCTCACCTTTCCCGTTAAGCACCCATCGTGTGTTTTCTAAACGTGTGACTCTCTTCTGTTTTGTAATGCAGTTCAAGTGTAGCGGTTTTTACATTCCCTCTATAAGTGATATCTTATGATAAGTGTCTTTTTCTGTGTGACTGATTTCACGTAGAATCGTCGTACCTAAATCCACTCATCATGCTGCTAGGAGCCTTATGACGTAGATTTCATGGCTGAGTGATATTCCATTCTACATAAGGACCACAACTTCTTTATCCATTTTTCTCTTTCCTGCGATATTTAAGGTGTAACAAAGTGGAGGTTCTTGTCAACAGAGCAGCCGTAAACATGCGGGTGCCTGTGTCTTGTTGATTTTTAGTATTCCCAATTTATACGCCCATGAGTGGAAGTGCCCTATGCTCTCTAAGCTGAGTTTTTTAGATGTTTCAAGACACACCGTACACCTCTCCAGAGTGGCTGTTGGCAATTTACATCCCGCCCATCAGCGTAGCAAGGCTCCCGTTTCTCCATGGCCTGTCCTGCATTGCTGGTTTTGACACTTTATTCAGCATGGCCCTTTTGACCGATGGGAAGCGAGACTTCTTTGTAGCGCTGATTTGCATTTCCAGGTTGCTTGGTTGGCCAAAAAGGGCGTATGCGTTTTTTCCTGAATATATTCAGGAAAAAACGCATACGCCCTTTTTGGCCAAGGGCATCATTGTCCAGGTTATGCCGCTTTTCCTGTGCTTTAAAGGCGATTCGAATCTCCCTCCTGAAATCTGTTTCCTGCAATTCTGCCTTGCTTTCAAATCCTCTTCGTTGCCTTCCCTCAATATATTTGTGGACGAGAGTTATCATTTATAACTCTGCAGGTTTGTGAATCGCAGTGCCCCTGAGCTCCATTTTTCAACTCGCTTTCTTGGGAGCTGGCCGCAAAAGCGCAGGATTGCTTCAGGCCCTTTTCTGCTTCCGGGCGGCAGGCTGAGCCTGTGGTTAATTCTTCTTTCTGATGGGAAAATAGAGTGACCTGTGCCTGTCCCAACACCTAGAGCTAGTCTCTCATTGGTTCCCCCTCTTCCCGTTCATCCTCAGGACAAATTGCAACCTGTAGGGAACAGGAGGTTAAAGGTGCTGATTCTCCAACGAGGGAGATTGCTAGGAAAGCGGCTGGAATGGCGAACCCGAGCACAAGGAGGTGAGAAATGAGGTGCGTTTTACAAACCTTTCCTGATCACACGGTGTACCATCTTCTGGGTTTCTCTTGCATGTTTTCGATGTAGGAAGATGCCCTTGAACCTGGAGATTTGGGACCCATGGGATGGGTACCACGCAGTATTACTTAAAAGGGTCTGCGTTTGCTCACCCAACCTCACCAAAACTCTCAGCCCCAAGAGTGTCCACCCTTATGTCTCAGTCAGCTGTGGGTCTAGATATGGTCAACCCAGGTGGCATCACAGCCCCTGAACGAATTTTGTAAGAATTTCTCTCTCTTTCACTGTCTTTCTTTCACGGGTTTTTAAAAGTACTTGACTTTTATAATGGGGTTTAGCTGCTTTTCAGTGCTGTGTTTATGACGCTTTACCCCCACGTGACTCACTTACAGAGAGATTTCAATACATAGGTTTTAAGATTCTTACTAGTCAGATATATTCTTGGGCGGTGAATAGGGGGTGTTGAGTCCCGTTCACTGAGCAAGGAGTAGGTCTTGTCTATTACATATTGGGCTTATGGAACGGTATCTGAGCTAATTTGAAACCCTGGTTTTATGCATCACCCCACCTCACCTTTCCCGTTAAGCACCGATCGTGTGTTTTCTAAACGTGTGACTCTCTTCTGTTTTGTAATGCAGTTCAAGTGTAGCGGTTTTTACATTCTCTCTATAAGTGATATCTTATGATAAGTGTCTTTTTCTGTGTGACTGATTTCACGTAGAATCGTCGTACCTAAATCCACTCATCATGCTGCTAGGAGCCTTATGACGTAGATTTCATGGCTGAGTGATATTCCATTCTACATAAGGACCACAACTTCTTTATCCATTTTTCTCTTTCCTGCGATATTTAAGGTGTAACAAAGTGGAGGTTCTTGTCAACAGAGCAGCCGTAAACATTCGGGTGCCTGTGTCTTGTTGATTTTTAGTATTCCCAATTTATACGCCCATGAGTGGAAGTGCCCTATGCTCTCTAAGCTGAGTTTTTTAGATGTTTCAAGACACACCGTACACCTCTCCAGAGTGGCCGTTGGCAATTTACATCCCGCCCATCAGCGTAGCAAGGCTCCCGTTTCTCCATGGCCTGTCCTGCATTGCTGGTTTTGACACTTTATTCAGCATGGCCCTTTTGACCGATGGGAAGCGAGACTTCTTTGTAGCGCTGATTTGCATTTCCAGGTTGCTTGGTTGGCCAAAAAGGGCGTATGCGTTTTTTCCTGAATATATTCAGGAAAAAACGCATACGCCCTTTTTGGCCAAGGGCATCATTGTCGAGGTTTTGCCGCTTTTCCTGTGCTTTAAAGGCGATTCGAATCTCCCTCCTGAAATCTGTTTCCTGCAATTCTGCCTTGCTTTCAAATCCTCTTCGTTGCCTTCCCTCAATATATTTGTGGACAAGAGTTATCATTTATAACTCTGCAGGTTTGTGAATCGCAGTGCCCCTGAGCTCCATTTTTCAACTCGCTTTCTTGGGAGCTGTCCGCAAAAGCGCAGGATTGCTTCAGGCCCTATTCTGCTTCCGGGCGGCAGGCTGAGCCTGTGGTTAATTCTTCTTTCTGATGGGAAAATAGAGTGACCTGTGCCTGTCCCAACACCTAGAGCTAGTCTCTCATTGGTTCCCCCTCTTCCCGTTCATCCTCAGGACAAATTGCAACCTGTACGGAACAGGAGGTTAAAGGTGCTGATTCTCCAAGATGGGAGATTGCTAGGAAAGCGGCTGGAATGGCGAACCCGAGCACAAGGAGATGAGAAATGAGGTGCGTTTTAGAAACCTTTCCCGATCACACGGTGTACCATCTTCTGGGTTTCTCATGCATGTTTTCGATGTAGGAAGGTGCCCTTGAACCTGGAGATTTGGGACCCATGGGATGGGTACCACGCAGTATTACTTTAAAGGGTCTGCGTTTCCTCACCCAACCTCACCAAACCTCTCAGCCCCAAGAGTGTCCACCCTTATGTCTCAGTCAGCTGTGGGTCTAGATATGGTCAACCCAGGTGGCATCACAGCCCCTGAAAGAATTTTGTAAGAATTTCTCTCTCTTTCACTGTCTTTGTTTCACGGGTTTTTAAAAGTAATTGATTTTTATAATGGGGTTTAGCTGCTTTTCATTGCTGTGTTTATGACGCTTTACCCCCACGTGACTCACTTACAGAGAGATTTCAATACATAGGTTTTAAGATTCTTACTAGTCAGATATATTCTTGGGCGGTGAATAGGGGGTGTTGAGTCCCGTTCACTGAGCAAGGAGTAGGTCTTGTCTATTACATATTGGGCTTATGGAACGGTATCTGAGCTAATTTGAAACCCTGGTTTTATGCATCACCCCACCTCACCTTTCCCGTTAAGCACCCATCGTGTGTTTTCTAAACGTGTGACTCTCTTCTGTTTTGTAATGCAGTTCAAGTGTAGCGGTTTTTACATTCCCTCTATAAGTGATATCTTATGATAAGTCTCTTTTTCTGTGTGACTTATTTCACGTAGAATCGTCTTACCTAAATCCACTCATCATGCTGCTCTTAGCCTTATGACGTTGATTTCATGGCTGAGTGATATTCCATTGTGCATAAGGACCACAACTTCTTTATCCATTTATCTCTTTCCTGGGATATTTAAGGTTTAACGAAGTGCAGGTTCTTGTCAACAGAGCAGCCCTAAACTTTGGGGTGCCTGTGTCTTGCTGATTTTTAGTTTTCCCAATTTATACGCCCATGAGTGGTAGTGCCCTATGCTCTCTAAGCTGAGTTTTTTAGATGTTTCAAGACACACCGTACACCTCTCCAGAGTGGCTGTTGGCAATTTACATCCCGCCCATCAGCGTAGCAAGGCTCCCGTTTCTCCATGGCCTGTCCTGCATTGCTGGTTTTGACACTTTATTCAGCATGGCCCTTTTGACCGATGGGAAGCGAGACTTCTTTGTAGCGCTGATTTGCCTTTCCAGGTTGCTTGTTTGGCCAAAAAGGGCGTATGCGTTTTTTCCTGAATATATTCAGGAAAAAACGCATACGCCTTTTTTGGCCAAGGGCATCATTGTCGAGCTTTTGCTGCTTTTCCTGTGCTTTAAAGGCGATTCGAATCTCCCTCCTGAAATCTGTTTCCCGCAATTCTGCCTTGCTTTGAAATCCTCTTCGTTGCCTTCCCTCAATATATTTGTGGACGAGAGTTATCATTTATAACTCTGCAGGTTTGTGAATTGCAGTGCCCCTGAGCTCCATTTTTCAACTCGCTTTCTTGGGAGCTGGCCGCAAAAGCACAGGATTGCTTCAGGCCCTATTCTGCTTCGGGGCCGCAGGCTGAGCCTGTGGTTAATTCTTCTTTCTGATGGGAAAATAGAGTGACCTGTGCCTGTCCCAAGACCTAGAGCTAATCTCTCATTGGTTCCCCCTCTTCCCGTTCATCCTCAGGACAAATTGCAAACTGTACGGAACAGGAGGTTAAAGGTGCTGATTCTCCAAGGAGGGAGATTGCTAGGAAAGCGGCTGGAATGGCGAACCCGAGCACAAGGAGATGAGAAATGAGGTGCGTTTTAGAAACCTTTCCCGATCACACGGTGTACCATCTTCTGGGTTTCTCATGCATGTTTTCGATGTAGGAAGTTGCCCTTGAACCTGGAGATTTGGGACCCACGGGATGGGTACCACGCAGTATTGCTTTAAAGGGTCTGCGTTTGCTCACCCAACCTCACCAAACCTCTTAGCCCCAAGAGTGTCCACCCTTATGTCTCAATCAGCTGTGGGTCTAGATATGGTCAACCCAGGTGGCATCACAGCCCCTGAACGAATTTTGTAAGAATTTCTCTCTCTTTCACTGCCTTTGTTTCACGGGTTTTTAAAAGTAATTGATTTTTATAATGGGGTTTAGCTGCTTTTCAGTGCTGTGTTTATGACGCTTTACCCCCACGTGACTCACTTACAGAGAGATTTCAATACATAGGTTTTAAAATTCTTACTAGTCAGATATATTCTTGGGCGGTGAATAGGGGGTGTTGAGTCCCGTTCATTGAGCAAGGAGTAGGTCTTGTCTATTACATATTGGGTTTATGGAACGGTATCTGAGCTAATTTGAAACCCTGGTTTTATGCATCACCCCACCTCACCTTTCCAGTTAAGCAGCCATAGTGTGTTTTCTAAACGTGTGACTCTCTTCTGTTTTGTAATTCAGTTCAAGTGTAGCGGTTTTTACATTCCCTCTATAAGTGATATCTTATGATAAATGTCTTTTTATGTGTGACTTATTTCACGTAGAATCGTCATACCTAAATCCACTCATCATGCTGCACCGAGCCTTATGACGTTGATTTCATGGTTAAGTGATATTCCATTGTATATAAGGACCACAACTTATTTATCCATTTTTTCTCTTTCCTGGGATATTTAAGGTGTAACGAAGTGGAGGTTCTTGTCAACAGAGCAGCCCTAATCTTTGGGGTGCCTGTGTCTTGCAGACTTTTAGTTTTCCCAATTTATACGCCCATGAGTGGTAGTGCCCTATGCTCTCTAAGCTGAGTTTTTTAGATGTTTCAAGACACACCGTACACCTCTCCAGAGTGGCTGTTGGCAATTTACATCCCGCCCATCAGCGTAGCAAGGCTCCCGTTTCTCCATGGCCTGTCCTGCATTGCTGGTTTTGACACTTTATTCAGCATGGCCCTTTTGACCGATGGGAAGCGAGACTTCTTTGTAGCGCTGATTTGACTTTCCAGGTTGCTTGGTTGGCCAAAAAGGGCGTATGCGTTTTTTCCTGAATATATTCAGGAAAAAACGCATACGCCCTTTTTGGCCAAGGGCATCATTGTCGAGGTTTTGCCGCTTTTCCTGTGCTTTAAAGGCGATTCGAATCTCCCTCCTGAAATCTGTTTCCTGCAATTCTGCCTTGCTTTCAAATCCTCTTCGTTGCCTTCCCTCAATATATTTGTGGACGAGAGTTATCAGTTATAACTCTGCAGGTTTGTGAATTGCAGTGCCCCTGAGCTCCATTTTTCAACTCGCTTTCTTGGGAGCTGGCCGCAAAAGCGCAGGATTGCTTCAGGCCCTATTCTGCTTCCGGGCGGCAGGCTGAGCCTGTGGTTAATTCTTCTTTCTGATGGGAAAATAGAGTGACCTGTGCCTGTCCCAAGACTTAGAGCTAGTCTCTCATTGGTTCCCCCTCTTCCCGTTCATCCTCAGGACAAATTGCAACCTGTACGGAATAGGAGGTTAAAGGTGCTGATTCTCCAAGGAGGGAGATTGCTAGGAAAGCGGCTGGAATGGCGAACCCGAGCACAAGGAGGTGAGAAATGAGGTGCCTTTTAGAAACCTTTCCCGATCACACGGTGTACCATCTTCTGGGTTTCTCATGCATGTTTTCGATGTAGGAAGGTGCCCTTGAACCTGGAGATTTGGGACCCATGGGATGGGTACCACGCAGCATTACTTTCAAGGGTCTGCGTTTGCTCACCCAACCTCACCAAACCTCTCAGCCCCAAGAGTGTCCACCCTTATGTCTCAATCAGCTGTGGGCCTAGATATGGTCAACCCAGGTGGCATCACAGCCCCTGAAAGAATTTTGTAAGAATTTCTCTCTCTTTCACTGTCTTTGTTTCACGGGTTTTTAAAAGTAATTGATTTTTATAATGGGGTTTAGCTGCTTTTCAGTGCTGTGTTTATGACGCTTTACACCCACTTGACTCACATACAGAGAGATTTCAATACATAGGTTTTAAGATTCTTACTAGTCAGATATATTTTTGAGCGGTGAATAGGGGGTGTTGAGTCCCGTTTACTGAGCAAGGAGTAGGTCTTGTCTATTACATATTGGGTTTATGGAACGGTATCTGAGCTAATTTGAAACCCCGGTATTATGCATCACCGCACCTCACCTTTCCCATTAAGCAGCCATAGTGTGTTTTCTAAACGTGTGACTCTCTTCTGTTTTGTAATTCAGTTCAAGTGTAGCGGTTTTTACATTCCCTCTCTAAGTGATATCTTATGATAAGTGTCTTTTTCTGTGTGACTTATTTCACGTAGAATCGTCGTACCTATATCCACTCATCATGCTGCTACGAGCCTTTTGACGTAGATTTCATGGCTGAGTGATATTCCATTGTACATAAGGACCACAACTTCTTTATCCATTTTTCTCTTTCCTGGGATATTTAAGGTGTAACGAAGTGGAGGTTCTTGTCAACAGAGCAGCCGTAAACATTGGGGTGCCTGTGTCTTGTTGATTTTTAGTTTTCCCAATTTATACGCCCATGAGTGGAAGTGCCCTATGCTCTCTAAGCTGAGTTTTCTAGATATTTCAAGACACACCGTACACCTCTCCAGAGTGGCTGTTGGCAATTTACATCCCGCCCATCAGCGTAGCAAGGCTCCCGTTTCTCCATGGCCTGTCCTGCATTGCTGGTTTTGACACTTTATTCAGCATGGCCCTTTTGACCGATGGGAAGCGAGACTTCTTTGTAGCGCTGATTTGCCTTTCCAGGTTGCTTGTTTGGCCAAAAAGGGCGTATGCGTTTTTTCCTGAATATATTCAGGAAAAAACGCATACGCCCTTTTTGGCCAAGGGCATCATTGTCGAGCTTTTGCTGCTTTTCCTGTGCTTTAAAGGCGATTCAAATCTCCCTCCTGAAATCTGTTTCCCGCAATTCTGCCTTGCTTTGAAATCCTCTTCTTTGCCTTCCCTCAGTATATTTGTGGACGAGAGTTATCATTTATAACTCTGCAGGTTTGTGAATTGCAGTGCCCCTGATTCCATTTTTCAACTCGCTTTCTTGGGAGCTGTCCGCAAAAGCGCAGGATTGCTTCAGGCCCTATTCTGCTTCCGGGTGGAAGGCTGAGCCTGTGGTTAATTCTTCTTTCTGATGGGAAAATAGAGTGACCTGTGCCTGTCCCAAGACCTAGAGCTAATCTCTCATTGGTTCCCCCTCTTCCCGTTCATCCTCAGGACAAATTGCAACCTGTACGGAACAGGAGGTTAAAGGTGCTGATTCTCCAAGATGGGAGATTGCTAGGAAAGTGGCTGGAATGGTGAACCCGAGCACAAGGAGGTGAGAAATGAGGTGCGTTTTAGAAACCTTTCCCGATCACACGGTGTACCATCTTCTGGGTTTCTCATGCATGTTTTCGATGTAGGAAGGTGACCTTGAACCTGGAGATTTGGGACCCAAGGGATGGGTACCACGCAGTATTGCTTTAAAGGGTCTGTGTTTGCTCACCCAACCTCACCAAACCTCTTAGCCCCAAGAGTGTCCACCCTTATGTCTCAATCAGCTGTGGGTCTAGATATGGTCAACACAGGTGGCATCACAGCCTCTGAACGAATTTTGTAAGAATTTCTCTCTCTTTCACTGCCTTTGTTTCACGGGTTTTTAAAAGTACTTGATTTTTATAATGGGGTTTAGCTGCTTTTCAGTGCTGTGTTTATGACGCTTTACCCCCACGTGACTCACTTACAGAGAGATTTCAATACATAGGTTTTAAGATTCTTACTAGTCAGATATATTCTTGCGCGGTGAATAGGGGGTGTTGAGTCCCGTTCATTGAGCAAGGAGTAGGTCTTGTCTATTACATATTGGGTTTATGGAACGGTATCTGAGCTAATTTGAAACCCTGGTTTTATGCATCACCCCACCTCACCTTTCCCGTTAAGCAGACATAGTGTGTTTTCTAAACGTGTGACTCTCTTCTGTTTTGTAATTCAGTTCAAGTGTAGCGGTTTTTACATTCCCTCTATAAGTGATATGATAAGTGTCTTTTTCTATGTGACTTATTTCACGTAGAATCGTCGTACCTAAATCCACTCATCATGCTGCTAGGAGCCTTATGACGTAGATTTCATGGCTGAGTGATATTCCATTGTACATAAGGACCACAACTTCTTTATCCATTTTTCTCTTTCCTGGGATATTTAAGGTTTAACGAAGTGCAGGTTCTTGTCAACAGAGCAGCCCTAAACTTTGGGGTGCCTGTGTCTTGCTGATTTTTACTTTTCCCAATTTATACGCCAATAAGTGGAAGTGCCCTATGCTCTCTAAGCTGAGTTTTTTTAGATGTTTCAGGACACACCGTACACCACTCCAGAGTGGCTGTGGGCAATTTACATCCCTCCCATCAGCGTAGCAATGCTCCCGTTTCTCCATGGCCTGTCCTGCATTTCTGGTTTTGACATTTTATTCAGCATGGCTCTTTTGACCGATGGAAGCGAGACTTCTTTGTAGTGCTCATTAGCCTGTCCGGCTTGCTTGGTTGGCCAAAAAGGGCGTATACGTTTTTTCCTGAATATATTCAGGAAAAAACGCATTCGCCCTTTTTGGCCAAGGGCATCATTGTCGAGGTTTTGCCGCTTTTCCTGTGCTTTAAAGGCGATTCGAATCTCCCTCCTGAAATCTGTTGCCTGCAATTCTGCCTTGCTTTCAAATCCTCTTCGTTGGCCTTCCCTCAATATATTTGTGGACGAGAGTTATCATTTATAACTCTGCAGGTTTGTGAATTGCAGTGCCCCTGAGCTCCATTTTTCAACTCGCTTTCTTGGGAGCTGTCCGCAAAAGCGCAGGATTGCTTCAGGCCCTATTCTGCTTCCGGGCGGCAGGCTGAGCCTGTGGTTAATTCTTCTTTCTGATTGGAAAATAGAGTGACCTGTGCCTGTCCCAACACCTAGAGCTAGTCTCTCATTGCCTCCTCCTCTTCCCGTTCATCCTCAGGACAAATTGCAACCTGTACGGAACAGGAGGTTAAAGGTGCTGATTCTCCAAGGAGGGAAATTGCTAGGAAAGCGGCTGGAATGGTGAACCCGAGCACAAGGAGGTGAGAAATGAGGTGCGTTTTAGAAACCTTTCCCGATCACACGGTGTACCATCTTCTGGGTTTCTCTTGCATGTTTTCGATGTAGGAAGATGCCCTTGAACCTGGAGATTTGGGACCCATGGGATGGGTACCACGCAGTATTACTTAAAAGGGTCTGCGTTTGCTCACCCAACCTCACCAAAACTCTCAGCCCCAAGAGTGTCCACCCTTATGTCTCAGTCAGCTGTGGGTCTAGATATGGTCAACCCAGGTGGCATCACAGCCCCTGAACGAATTTTGTAAGAATTTCTCTCTCTTTCACTGTCTTTCTTTCACGGGTTTTTAAAAGTACTTGACTTTTATAATGGGGTTTAGCTGCTTTTCAGTGCTGTGTTTATGACGCTTTACCCCCACGTGACTCACTTACAGAGAGATTTCAATACATAGGTTTTAAGATTCTTACTAGTCAGATATATTCTTGGGCGGTGAATAGGGGGTGTTGAGTCCCGTTCACTGAGCAAGGAGTAGGTCTTGTCTATTACATATTGGGCTTATGGAACGGTATCTGAGCTAATTTGAAACCCTGGTTTTATGCATCACCCCACCTCACCTTTCCCGTTAAGCACCCATCGTGTGTTTTCTAAACGTGTGACTCTCTTCTGTTTTGTAATGCAGTTCAAGTGTAGCGGTTTTTACATTCTCTCTATAAGTGATATCTTATGATAAGTGTCTTTTTCTGTGTGACTGATTTCACGTAGAATCGTCGTACCTAAATCCACTCATCATGCTGCTAGGAGCCTTATGACGTAGATTTCATGGCTGAGTGATATTCCATTCTACATAAGGACCACAACTTCTTTATCCATTTTTCTCTTTCCTGCGATATTTAAGGTGTAACAAAGTGGAGGTTCTTGTCAACAGAGCAGCCGTAAACATTCGGGTGCCTGTGTCTTGTTGATTTTTAGTATTCCCAATTTATACGCCCATGAGTGGAAGTGCCCTATGCTCTCTAAGCTGAGTTTTTTAGATGTTTCAAGACACACCGTACACCTCTCCAGAGTGGCTGTTGGCAATTTACATCCCGCCCATCAGCGTAGCAAGGCTCCCGTTTCTCCATGGCCTGTCCTGCATTGCTGGTTTTGACACTTTATTCAGCATGGCCCTTTTGACCGATGGGAAGCGAGACTTCTTTGTAGCGCTGATTTGCATTTCCAGGTTGCTTGGTTGGCCAAAAAGGGCGTATGCGTTTTTTCCTGAATATATTCAGGAAAAAACGCATACGCCCTTTTTGGCCAAGGGCATCATTGTCGAGGTTTTGCCGCTTTTCCTGTGCTTTAAAGGCGATTCGAATCTCCCTCCTGAAATCTGTTTCCTGCAATTCTGCCTTGCTTTCAAATCCTCTTCGTTGCCTTCCCTCAATATATTTGTGGACGAGAGTTATCATTTATAACTCTGCAGGTTTGTGAATCGCAGTGCCCCTGAGCTCCATTTTTCAACTCGCTTTCTTGGGAGCTGGCCGCAAAAGCGCAGGATTGCTTCAGGCCCTATTCTGCTTCCGGGCGGCAGGCTGAGCCTGTGGTTAATTCTTCTTTCTGATGGGAAAATAGAGTGACATGTGCCTGTCCCAACACCTAGAGCTAGTCTCTCATTGGTTCCCCCTCTTCCCGTTCATCCTCAGGACAAATTGCAACCTGTACGGAACAGGAGGTTAAAGGTGCTGATTCTCCAAGGAGGGAGATTGCTAGGAAAGCGGCTGGAATGGCGAACCCGAGCACAAGGAGGTGAGAAATGAGGTGCGTTTTACAAACCTTTCCTGATCACACGGTGTACCATCTTCTGGGTTTCTCATGCATGTTTTCGATGTAGGAAGGTGCCCTTGAACCTGGAGATTTGGGACCCATGGAATGGGTACCACGCAGTATTACTTTAAAGGGTCTGCGTTTCCTCACCCAACCTCAACAAACCTCTCAGCCCCAAGAGTGTCCACCCTTATGTCTCAGTCAGCTGTGGGTCTAGATATGGTCAACCCAGGTGGCATCACAGCCCCTGAACGAATTTTGTAAGAATTTCTCTCTCTTTCACTGTCTTTGTTTCACGGGTTTTTAAAAGTAATTGATTTTTATAATGGGGTTTAGCCGCTTTTCAGTGCTGTGTTTATGCCGCTTTACACCCACGTGACTCACTTACAGAGAGATTTCAATACATAGGTTTTAAGATTCCTACTAGTCAGATATATTCTTGGGCGGCGAATAGGGGGTGTTGAGTCCCGTTCACTGAGCAAGGAGTAGGTCTTGTCTATTACATATTGGGTTTATGGAACGGTATCTGAGCTAATTTGAAACCCTTGTTTTATGCATCACCCCACCTCACCTTTCCCGTTAAGCAGCCATCGTGTGTTTTCTAAACGTGTGACTCTCTTCTGTTTTGTAATGCAGTTCAAGTGTAGCGGTTTTTACATTCCCTCTATAAGTGATATCTTATGATAAGTGTCTTTTTCTGTGTGACTTATTTCACGTAGAATCGTCTTACCTAAATCCACTCATCATGCTGCTCTTAGCCTTATGACGTTGATTTCATGGCTGAGTGATATTCCATTGTGCATAAGGACCACAACTTCTTTATCCATTTATCTCTTTCCTGGGATATTTAAGGTTTAACGAAGTGCAGGTTCTTGTCAACAGAGCAGCCCTAAACTTTGGGGTGCCTGTGTCTTGCTGATTTTTACTTTTCCCAATTTATACGCCAATAAGTGGAAGTGCCCTATGCTCTCTAAGCTGAGTTTTTTAGATGTTTCAGGACACACCGTACACCACTCCAGAGTGGCTGTGGGCAATTTACATCCCTCCCATCAGCGTAGCAATGCTCCCGTTTCTCCATGGCCTGTCCTGCATTGCTGGTTTTGACACTTTATTCAGCATGGCCCTTTTGACCGATGGGAAGCGAGACTTCTTTGTAGCGCTGATTTGCCTTTCCAGGTTGCTTGTTTGGCCAAAAAGGGCGTATGCGTTTTTTCCTGAATATATTCAGGAAAAAACGCATACGCCTTTTTTGGCCAAGGGCATCATTGTCGAGCTTTTGCTGCTTTTCCTGTGCTTTAAAGGCGATTCGAATCTCCCTCCTGAAATCTGTTTCCCGCAATTCTGCCTTGCTTTGAAATCCTCTTCGTTGCCTTCCCTCAATATATTTGTGGACGAGAGTTATCATTTATAACTCTGCAGGTTTGTGAATTGCAGTGCCCCTGAGCTCCATTTTTCAACTCGCTTTCTTGGGAGCTGGCCGCAAAAGCACAGGATTGCTTCAGGCCCTATTCTGCTTCGGGGCCGCAGGCTGAGCCTGTGGTTAATTCTTCTTTCTGATGGGAAAATAGAGTGACCTGTGCCTGTCCCAAGACCTAGAGCTAATCTCTCATTGGTTCCCCCTCTTCCCGTTCATCCTCAGGACAAATTGCAACCTGTACGGAACAGGAGGTTAAAGGTGCTGATTCTCCAAGGAGGGAGATTGCTAGGAAAGCGGCTGGAATGGCGAACCCGAGCACAAGGAGATGAGAAATGAGGTGCGTTTTAGAAACCTTTCCCGATCACACGGTGTACCATCTTCTGGGTTTCTCATGCATGTTTTCGATGTAGGAAGTTGCCCTTGAACCTGGAGATTTGGGACCCACGGGATGGGTACCACGCAGTATTGCTTTAAAGGGTCTGCGTTTGCTCACCCAACCTCACCAAACCTCTTAGCCCCAAGAGTGTCCACCCTTATGTCTCAATCAGCTGTGGGTCTAGATATGGTCAACCCAGGTGGCATCACAGCCCCTGAACGAATTTTGTAAGAATTTCTCTCTCTTTCACTGCCATTGTTTCACGGGTTTTTAAAAGTAATTGATTTTTATAATGGGGTTTAGCTGCTTTTCAGTGCTGTGTTTATGACGCTTTACCCCCACGTGACTCACTTACAGAGAGATTTCAATACATAGGTTTTAAAATTCTTACTAGTCAGATATATTCTTGGGCGGTGAATAGGGGGTGTTGAGTCCCGTTCATTGAGCAAGGAGTAGGTCTTGTCTATTACATATTGGGTTTATGGAACGGTATCTGAGCTAATTTGAAACCCTGGTTTTATGCATCACCCCACCTCACCTTTCCAGTTAAGCAGCCATAGTGTGTTTTCTAAACGTGTGACTCTCTTCTGTTTTGTAATTCAGTTCAAGTGTAGCGGTTTTTACATTCTCTCTATAAGTGATATCTTATGATAAATGTCTTTTTATTTGTGACTTATTTCACGTAGAATCGTCATACCTAAATACACTCATCATGCTGCACCGAGCCTTATGACGTTGATTTCATGGTTAAGTGATATTCCATTGTATATAAGGACCACAACTTATTTATCCATTTTTTCTCTTTCCTGGGATATTTAAGGTGTAACGAAGTGGAGGTTCTTGTCAACAGAGCAGCCCTAATCTTTGGGGTGCCTGTGTCTTGCAGACTTTTAGTTTTCCCAATTTATACGCCCATGAGTGGTAGTGCCCTATGCTCTCTAAGCTGAGTTTTTTAGATGTTTCAAGACACACCGTACACCTCTCCAGAGTGGCTGTTGGCAATTTACATCCCGCCCATCAGCGTAGCAAGGCTCCCGTTTCTCCATGGCCTGTCCTGCATTGCTGGTTTTGACACTTTATTCAGCATGGCCCTTTTGACCGATGGGAAGCGAGACTTCTTTGTAGCGCTGATTTGACTTTCCAGGTTGCTTGGTTGGCCAAAAAGGGCGTATGCGTTTTTTCCTGAATATATTCAGGAAAAAACGCATACGCCCTTTTTGGCCAAGGGCATCATTGTCGAGGTTTTGCCGCTTTTCCTGTGCTTTAAAGCGATTCGAATCTCCCTCCTGAAATCTGTTTCCTGCAATTCTGCCTTGCTTTCAAATCCTCTTCGTTGCCTTCCCTCAATATATTTGTGGACGAGAGTTATCAGTTATAACTCTGCAGGTTTGTGAATTGCAGTGCCCCTGAGCTCCATTTTTCAACTCGCTTTCTTGGGAGCTGGCCGCAAAAGCGCAGGATTGCTTCAGGCCCTATTCTGCTTCCGGGCGGCAGGCTGAGCCTGTGGTTAATTCTTCTTTCTGATGGGAAAATAGAGTGACCTGTGCCTGTCCCAAGACCTAGAGCTAGTCTCTCATTGGTTCCCCCTCTTCCCGTTCATCCTCAGGACAAATTGCAACCTGTACGGAATAGGAGGTTAAAGGTGCTGATTCTCCAAGGAGGGAGATTGCTAGGAAAGCGGCTGGAATGGCGAACCCGAGCACAAGGAGGTGAGAAATGAGGTGCCTTTTAGAAACCTTTCCCGATCACACGGTGTACCATCTTCTGGGTTTCTCATGCATGTTTTCGATGTAGGAAGGTGCCCCTGAACCTGGAGATTTGGGACCCATGGGATGGGTACCACGCAGCATTACTTTCAAGGGTCTGCGTTTGCTCACCCAACCTCACCAAACCTCTCAGCCCCAAGAGTGTCCACCCTTATGTCTCAATCAGCTGTGGGCCTAGATATGGTCAACCCAGGTGGCATCATAGCCCCTGAAAGAATTTTGTAAGAATTTCTCTCTCTTTCACTGTCTTTGTTTCACGGGTTTTTAAAAGTAATTGATTTTTATAATGGGGTTTAGCTGCTTTTCAGTGCTGTGTTTATGACGCTTTACACCCACTTGACTCACATACAGAGAGATTTCAATACTTAGGTTTTAAGATTCTTACTAGTCAGATATATTTTTGAGCGGTGAATAGGGGGTGTTGAGTCCCGTTTACTGAGCAAGGAGTAGGTCTTGTCTATTACATATTGGGTTTATGGAACGGTATCTGAGCTAATTTGAAACCCCGGTATTATGCATCACCGCACCTCACCTTTCCCGTTAAGCAGCCATAGTGTGTTTTCTAAACGTGTGACTCTCTTCTGTTTTGTAATTCAGTTCAAGTGTAGCGGTTTTTACATTCCCTCTCTAAGTGATATCTTATGATAAGTGTCTTTTTCTGTGTGACTTATTTCACGTAGAATCGTCGTACCTATATCCACTCATCATGCTGCTACGAGCCTTTTGACGTAGATTTCATGGCTGAGTGATATTCCATTGTACATAAGGACCACAACTTCTTTATCCATTTTTCTCTTTCCTGGGATATTTAAGGTGTAACGAAGTGGAGGTTCTTGTCAACAGAGCAGCCGTAAACATTGGGGTGCCTGTGTCTTGTTGATTTTTAGTTTTCCCAATTTATACGCCCATGAGTGGAAGTGCCCTATGCTCTCTAAGCTGAGTTTTCTAGATATTTCAAGACACACCGTACACCTCTCCAGAGTGGCTGTTGGCAATTTACATCCCGCCCATCAGCGTAGCAAGGCTCCCGTTTCTCCATGGCCTGTCCTGCATTGCTGGTTTTGACACTTTATTCAGCATGGCCCTTTTGACCGATGGGAAGCGAGACTTCTTTGTAGCGCTGATTTGCCTTTCCAGGTTGCTTGTTTGGCCAAAAAGGGCGTATGCGTTTTTTCCTGAATATATTCAGGAAAAAACGCATACGCCCTTTTTGGCCAAGGGCATCATTGTCGAGCTTTTGCTGCTTTTCCTGTGCTTTAAAGGCGATTCAAATCTCCCTCCTGAAATCTGTTTCCCGCAATTCTGCCTTGCTTTGAAATCCTCTTCTTTGCCTTCCCTCACTATATTTGTGGACGAGAGTTATCATTTATAACTCTGCAGGTTTGTGAATTGCAGTGCCCCTGAGTTCCATTTTTCAACTCGCTTTCTTGGGAGCTGTCCGCAAAAGCGCAGGATTGCTTCAGGCCCTATTCTGCTTCCGGGCGGCAGGCTGAGCCTGTGGTTAATTCTTCTTTCTGATGGGAAAATAGAGTGACCTGTGCCTGTCCCAAGACCTAGAGCTAATCTCTCATTGGTTCCCCCTCTTCCCGTTCATCCTCAGGACAAATTGCAACCTGTACGGAACAGGAGGTTAAAGGTGCTGATTCTCCAAGATGGGAGATTGCTAGGAAAGTGGCTGGAATGGTGAACCCGAGCACAAGGAGGTGAGAAATGAGGTGCGTTTTAGAAACCTTTCCCGATCACACGGTGTACCATCTTCTGGGTTTCTCATGCATGTTTTCGATGTAGGAAGGTGCCCTTGAACCTGGAGATTTGGGACCCACGGGATGGGTACCACGCAGTATTGCTTTAAAGGGTCTGTGTTTGCTCACCCAACCTCACCAAACCTCTTAGCCCCAAGAGTGTACACCCTTATGTCTCAATCAGCTGTGGGTCTAGATATGGTCAACACAGGTGGCATCACAGCCTCTGAACGAATTTTGTAAGAATTTCTCTCTCTTTCACTGCCTTTGTTTCACGGGTTTTTAAAAGTACTTGATTTTTATAATGGGGTTTAGCTGCTTTTCAGTGCTGTGTTTATGACGCTTTACCCCCACGTGACTCACTTACAGAGAGATTTCAATACATAGGTTTTAAGATTCTTACTAGTCAGATATATTCTTGCGCGGTGAATAGGGGGTGTTGAGTCCCGTTCATTGAGCAAGGAGTAGGTCTTGTCTATTACATATTGGGTTTATGGAACGGTATCTGAGCTAATTTGAAACCCTGGTTTTATGCATCACCCCACCTCACCTTTCCCGTTAAGCAGACATAGTGTGTTTTCTAAACGTGTGACTCTCTTCTGTTTTGTAATTCAGTTCAAGTGTAGCGGTTTTTACATTCCCTCTATAAGTGATATGATAAGTGTCTTTTTCTATGTGACTTATTTCACGTAGAATCGTCGTACCTAAATCCACTCATCATGCTGCTAGGAGCCTTATGACGTAGATTTCATGGCTGAGTGATATTCCATTGTACATAAGGACCACAACTTCTTTATCCATTTTTCTCTTTCCTGGGATATTTAAGGTTTAACGAAGTGCAGGTTCTTGTCAACAGAGCAGCCCTAAACTTTGGGGTGCCTGTGTCTTGCTGATTTTTACTTTTCCCAATTTATACGCCAATAAGTGGAAGTGCCCTATGCTCTCTAAGCTGAGTTTTTTAGATGTTTCAGGACACACCGTACACCACTCCAGAGTGGCTGTGGGCAATTTACATCCCTCCCATCAGCGTAGCAATGCTCCCGTTTCTCCATGGCCTGTCCTGCATTTCTGGTTTTGACATTTTATTCAGCATGGCCCTTTTGACCGATGGAAGCGAGACTTCTTTGTAGTGCTCATTAGCCTGTCCGGCTTGCTTGGTTGGCCAAAAAGGGCGTATACGTTTTTTCCTGAATATATTCAGGAAAAAACGCATACGCCCTTTTTGGCCAAGGGCATCATTGTCGAGGTTTTGCCGCTTTTCCTGTGCTTTAAAGGCGATTCGAATCTCCCTCCTGAAATCTGTTGCCTGCAATTCTGCCTTGCTTTCAAATCCTCTTCGTTGGCCTTCCCTCAATATATTTGTGGACGAGAGTTATCATTTATAACTCTGCAGGTTTGTGAATTGCAGTGCCCCTGAGCTCCATTTTTCAACTCGCTTTCTTGGGAGCTGTCCGCAAAAGCGCAGGATTGCTTCAGGCCCTATTCTGCTTCCGGGCGGCAGGCTGAGCCTGTGGTTAATTCTTCTTTCTGATGGGAAAATAGAGTGACCTGTGCCTGTCCCAACACCTAGAGCTAGTCTCTCATTGCCTCCTCCTCTTCCCGTTCATCCTCAGGACAAATTGCAACCTGTACGGAACAGGAGGTTAAAGGTGCTGATTCTCCAAGATGGGAGATTGCTAGGAAAGCGGCTGGAATGGTGAACCCGAGCACAAGGAGGTGAGAAATGAGGTGCGTTTTAGAAACCTTTCCCGATCACACGGTGTACCATCTTCTGGGTTACTCTTGCATGTTTTCGATGTAGGAAGGTGCCCTTGAACCTGGAGATTTGGGACCCATGGGATGGGTACCACGCAGTATTACTTAAAAGGGTCTGCGTTTGCTCACCCAACCTCACCAAAACTCTCAGCCCCAAGAGTGTCCACCCTTATGTCTCAGTCAGCTGTGGGTCTAGATATGGTCAACCTAGGTGGCATCACAGCCCCTGAACGAATTTTGTAAGAATTTCTCTCTCTTTCACTGTCTTTGTTTCACGGGTTTTTAAAAGTACTTGACTTTTATAATGGGGTTTAGCTGCTTTTCAGTGCTGTGTTTATGACGCTTTACCCCCACGTGACTCACTTACAGAGAGATTTCAATACATAGGTTTTAAGATTCTTACTAGTCAGATATATTCTTGGGCGGTGAATAGGGGGTGTTGAGTCCCGTTCACTGAGCAAGTAGTAGGTCTTGTCTATTACATATTGGGCTTATGGAACGGTATCTGAGCTAATTTGAAACCCTGGTTTTATGCATCACCCCACCTCACCTTTCCCGTTAAGCACCCATCGTGTGTTTTCTAAACGTGTGACTCTCTTCTGTTTTGTAATGCAGTTCAAGTGTAGCGGTTTTTACATTCCCTCTATAAGTGATATCTTATGATAAGTGTCTTTTTCTGTGTGACTGATTTCACGTAGAATCGTCGTACCTAAATCCACTCATCATGCTGCTAGGAGCCTTATGACGTAGATTTCATGGCTGAGTGATATTCCATTCTACATAAGGACCACAACTTCTTTATCCATTTTTCTCTTTCCTGCGATATTTAAGGTGTAACAAAGTGGAGGTTCTTGTCAACAGAGCAGCCGTAAACATGCGGGTGCCTGTGTCTTGTTGATTTTTAGTATTCCCAATTTATACGCCCATGAGTGGAAGTGCCCTATGCTCTCTAAGCTGAGTTTTTTAGATGTTTCAAGACACACCGTACACCTCTCCAGAGTGGCTGTTGGCAATTTACATCCCGCCCATCAGCGTAGCAAGGCTCCCGTTTCTCCATGGCCTGTCCTGCATTGCTGGTTTTGACACTTTATTCAGCATGGCCCTTTTGACCGATGGGAAGCGAGACTTCTTTGTAGCGCTGATTTGCATTTCCAGGTTGCTTGGTTGGCCAAAAAGGGCGTATGCGTTTTTTCCTGAATATATTCAGGAAAAAACGCATACGCCCTTTTAGGCCAAGGGCATCATTGTCGAGGTTTTGCCGCTTTTCCTGTGCTTTAAAGGCGATTCGAATCTCCCTCCTGAAATCTGTTTCCTGCAATTCTGCCTTGCTTTCAAATCCTCTTCGTTGCCTTCCCTCAATATATTTGTGGACGAGAGTTATCATTTATAACTCTGCAGGTTTGTGAATCGCAGTGCCCCTGAGCTCCATTTTTCAACTCGCTTTCTTGGGAGCTGGCCGCAAAAGCGCAGGATTGCTTCAGGCCCTATTCTGCTTCCGGGCGGCAGGCTGAGCCTGTGGTTAATTCTTCTTTCTGATGGGAAAATAGAGTGACCTGTGCCTGTCCCAACACCTAGAGCTAGTCTCTCATTGGTTCCCCCTCTTCCCGTTCATCCTCAGGACAAATTGCAACCTGTACGGAACAGGAGGTTAAAGGTGCTGATTCTCCAAGGAGGGAGATTGCTAGGAAAGCGGCTGGAATGGCGACCCCGAGCACAAGGAGGTGAGAAATGAGGTGCGTTTTACAAACCTTTCCTGATCACACGGTGTACCATCTTCTGGGTTTCTCATGCATGTTTTCGATGTAGGAAGGTGCCCTTGAACCTGGAGATTTGGGACCCATGGGATGGGTACCACGCAGTATTACTTTAAAGGGTCTGCGTTTCCTCACCCAACCTCAACAAACCTCTCAGCCCCAAGAGTGTCCACCCTTATGTCTCAGTCAGCTGTGGGTCTAGATATGGTCAACCCAGGTGGCATCACAGCCCCTGAAAGAATTTTGTAAGAATTTCTCTCTCTTTCACTGTCTTTGTTTCACGGGTTTTTAAAAGTAATTGATTTTTATAAGGGGGTTTAGCTGCTTTTCAGTGCTGTGTTTATGACGCTTTACACCCACTTGACTCACATACAGAGAGATTTCAATACATAGGTTTTAAGATTCTTACTAGTCAGATATATTTTTGAGCGGTGAATAGGGGGTGTTGAGTCCCGTTCACTGAGCAAGGAGTAGGTCTTGTCTATTACATATTGGGTTTATGGAACGGTATCTGAGCTAATTTGAAACCCTGGTTTTATGCATCACCCCACCTCACCTTTCCCGTTAAGCACCCATCGTGTGTTTTCTAAACGTGTGACTCTCTTCTGTTTTGTAATGCAGTTCAAGTGTAGCGGTTTTTACATTCCCTCTATAAGTGATATCTTATGATAAGTGTCTTTTTCTGTGTGACTTATTTCACGTAGAATCGTCTTACCTAAATCCACTCATCATGCTGCTCTTAGCCTTATGACGTTGATTTCATGGCTGAGTGATATTCCATTGTGCATAAGGACCACAACTTCTTTATCCATTTATCTCTTTCCTGGGATATTTAAGGTTTAACGAAGTGCAGGTTCTTGTCAACAGAGCAGCCCTAAACTTTGGGGTGCCTGTGTCTTGCTGATTTTTACTTTTCCCAATTTATACGCCAATAAGTGGAAGTGCCCTATGCTCTCTAAGCTGAGTTTTTTAGATGTTTCAGGACACACCGTACACCACTCCAGAGTGGCTGTGGGCAATTTACATCCCTCCCATCAGCGTAGCAATGCTCCCGTTTCTCCATGGCCTGTCCTGCATTTCTGGTTTTGACATTTTATTCAGCATGGCCCTTTTGACCGATGGAAGCGAGACTTCTTTGTAGTGCTCATTAGCCTGTCCGGCTTGCTTGGTTGGCCAAAAAGTGCGTATACGTTTTTTCCTGAATATATTCAGGAAAAAACGCATACGCCCTTTTTGGCCAAGGGCATCATTGTCGAGGTTTTGCCGCTTTTCCTGTGCTTTAAAGGCGATTCGAATCTCCCTCCTGAAATCTGTTGCCTGCAATTCTGCCTTGCTTTCAAATCCTCTTCGTTGGCCTTCCCTCAATATATTTGTGGACGAGAGTTATCATTTATAACTCTGCAGGTTTGTGAATTGCAGTGCCCCTGAGCTCCATTTTTCAACTCGCTTTCTTGGGAGCTGTCCGCAAAAGCGCAGGATTGCTTCAGGCCCTATTCTGCTTCCGGGCGGCAGGCTGAGCCTGTGGTTAATTCTTCTTTCTGATTGGAAAATAGAGTCACCTGTGCCTGTCCCAACACCTAGAGCTAGTCTCTCATTGCCTCCTCCTCTTCCCGTTCATCCTCAGGACAAATTGCAACCTGTACGGAACAGGAGGTTAAAGGTGCTGATTCTCCAAGGAGGGAAATTGCTAGGAAAGCGGCTGGAATGGTGAACCCGAGCACAAGGAGGTGAGAAATGAGGTGCGTTTTAGAAACCTTTCCCGATCACACGGTGTACCAACTTCTGGGTTTCTCTTGCATGTTTTCGATGTAGGAAGATGCCCTTGAACCTGGAGATTTGGGACCCATGGGATGGGTACCACGCAGTATTACTTAAAAGGGTCTGCGTTTGCTCACCCAACCTCACCAAAACTCTCAGCCCCAAGAGTGTCCACCCTTATGTCTCAGTCAGCTGTGGGTCTAGATATGGTCAACCCAGGTGGCATCACAGCCCCTGAACGAATTTTGTAAGAATTTCTCTCTCTTTCACTGTCTTTCTTTCACGGGTTTTTAAAAGTACTTGACTTTTATAATGGGGTTTAGCTGCTTTTCAGTGCTGTGTTTATGACGCTTTACCCCCACGTGACTCACTTACAGAGAGATTTCAATACATAGGTTTTAAAATTCTTACTAGTCAGATATATTCTTGGGCGGTGAATAGGGGGTGTTGAGTCCCGTTCACTGAGCAAGGAGTAGGTCTTGTCTATTACATATTGGGCTTATGGAACGGTATCTGAGCTAATTTGAAACCCTGGTTTATGCATCACCCCACCTCACCTTTCCCGTTAAGCACCCATCGTGTGTTTTCTAAACGTGTGACTCTCTTCTGTTTTGTAATGCAGTTCAAGTGTAGCGGTTTTTACATTCCCTCTATAAGTGATATCTTATGATAAGTGTCTTTTTCTGTGTGACTGATTTCACGTAGAATCGTCGTACCTAAATCCACTCATCATGCTGCTAGGAGCCTTATGACGTAGATTTCATGGCTGAGTGATATTCCATTCTACATAAGGACCACAACTTCTTTATCCATTTTTCTCTTTCCTGCGATATTTAAGGTGTAACAAAGTGGAGGTTCTTGTCAACAGAGCAGCCGTAAACATGCGGGTGCCTGTGTCTTGTTGATTTTTAGTATTCCCAATTTATACGCCCATGAGTGGAAGTGCCCTATGCTCTCTAAGCTGAGTTTTTTAGATGTTTCAAGACACACCGTACACCTCTCCAGAGTGGCTGTTGGCAATTTACATCCCGCCCATCAGCGTAGCAAGGCTCCCGTTTCTCCATGGCCTGTCCTGCATTGCTGGTTTTGACACTTTATTCAGCATGGCCCTTTTGACCGATGGGAAGCGAGACTTCTTTGTAGCGCTGATTTGCATTTCCAGGTTGCTTGGTTGGCCAAAAAGGGCGTATGCGTTTTTTCCTGAATATATTCAGGAAAAAACGCATACGCCCTTTTTGGCCAAGGGCATCATTGTCCAGGTTATGCCGCTTTTCCTGTGCTTTAAAGGCGATTCGAATCTCCCTCCTGAAATCTGTTTCCTGCAATTCTGCCTTGCTTTCAAATCCTCTTCGTTGCCTTCCCTCAATATATTTGTGGACGAGAGTTATCATTTATAACTCTGCAGGTTTGTGAATCGCAGTGCCCCTGAGCTCCATTTTTCAACTCGCTTTCTTGGGAGCTGGCCGCAAAAGCGCAGGATTGCTTCAGGCCCTTTTCTGCTTCCGGGCGGCAGGCTGAGCCTGTGGTTAATTCTTCTTTCTGATGGGAAAATAGAGTGACCTGTGCCTGTCCCAACACCTAGAGCTAGTCTCTCATTGGTTCCCCCTCTTCCCGTTCATCCTCAGGACAAATTGCAACCTGTAGGGAACAGGAGGTTAAAGGTGCTGATTCTCCAACGAGGGAGATTGCTAGGAAAGCGGCTGGAATGGCGAACCCGAGCACAAGGAGGTGAGAAATGAGGTGCGTTTTACAAACCTTTCCTGATCACACGGTGTACCATCTTCTGGGTTTCTCATGCATGTTTTCGATGTAGGAAGGTGCCCTTGAATCTGGAGATTTGGGACCCATGTGATGGGTACCACGCAGTATTACTTTAAAGGGTCTGCGTTTCCTCACCCAACCTCACCAAACCTCTCAGCCCCAAGAGTGTCCACCCTTATGTCTCAGTCAGCTGTGGGTCTAGATATGGTCAACCCAGGTGGCATCACAGCCCCTGAACGAATTTTGTAAGAATTTCTCTCTCTTTCACTGCCTTTGTTTCACGGGTTTTTAAAAGTACTTGATTTTTATAATGGGGTTTAGCTGCTTTTCAGTGCTGTGTTTATGACGCTTTACCCCCACGTGACTCACTTACAGAGAGATTTCAATACATAGGTTTTAAGATTCTTACTAGTCAGATATATTCTTGCGCGGTGAATAGGGGGTGTTGAGTCCCGTTCATTGAGCAAGGAGTAGGTCTTGTCTATTACATATTGGGTTTATGGAACGGTATCTGAGCTAATTTGAAACCCTGGTTTTATGCATCACCCCACCTCACCTTTCCCGTTAAGCAGACATAGTGTGTTTTCTAAACGTGTGACTCTCTTCTGTTTTGTAATTCAGTTCAAGTGTAGCGGTTTTTACATTCCCTCTATAAGTGATATGATAAGTGTCTTTTTCTATGTGACTTATTTCACGTAGAATCGTCGTACCTAAATCCACTCATCATGCTGCTACTACCCTTATGACGTTGATTTCATGGCTGAGTGATATTCCATTGTACATAAGGACCACAACTTCTTTATCCATTTTTCTCTTTCTTGGGATATTTAAGGTTTAACGAAGTGCAGGTTCTTGTCAACAGAGCAGCCCTAAACTTTGGGGTGCCTGTGTCTTGCTGATTTTTACTTTTCCCAATTTATACGCCAATAAGTGGAAGTGCCCTATGCTCTCTAAGCTGAGTTTTTTAGATGTTTCAGGACACACCGTACACCACTCCAGAGTGGCTGTGGGCAATTTACATCCCTCCCATCAGCGTAGCAATGCTCCCGTTTCTCCATGGCCTGTCCTGCATTTCTGGTTTTGACATTTTATTCAGCATGGCCCTTTTGACCGATGGAAGCGAGACTTCTTTGTAGTGCTCATTAGCCTGTCCGGCTTGCTTGGTTGGCCAAAAAGGGCGTATACGTTTTTTCCTGAATATATTCAGGAAAAAACGCATACGCCCTTTTTGGCCAAGGGCATCATTGTCGAGGTTTTGCCGCTTTTCCTGTGCTTTAAAGGCGATTCGAATCTCCCTCCTGAAATCTGTTGCCTGCAATTCTGCCTTGCTTTCAAATCCTCTTCGTTGCCTTCCCTCAATATATTTGTGGACGAGAGTTATCATTTATAACTCTGCATGTTTGTGAATTGCAGTGCCCCTGAGCTCCATTTTTCAACTCGCTTTCTTGGGAGCTGGCCGCAAAAGCGCAGGATTGCTTCAGGCCCTATTCTGCTTCCGGGCGGCAGGCTGAGCCTGTGGTTAATTCTTCTTTCTGATGGGAAAATAGAGTGACCTGTGCCTGTCCCAACACCTAGAGCTAGTCTCTCATTGGTTCCCCCTCTTCCCGTTCATCCTCAGGACAAATCGCAACCTGTACGGAACAGGAGGTTAAAGGTGCTGATTCTCCAAGGAGGGAGATTGCTAGGAAAGCGGCTGGAATGGTGAACCCGAGCACAAGGAGGTGAGAAATGAGGTGCGTTTTACAAACCTTTCCCGATCACACGGTGTACCATCTTCTGGGTTTCTCATGCATGTTTTCGATGTAGGAAGGTGCCCTTGAACCTGGAGATTTGGGACCCATGGGATGGGTACCACGCAGCATTACTTTCAAGGGTCTGCATTTGCTCACCCAACCTCACCAAACCTCTCAGCCCCAAGAGTGTCCACCCTTATGTCTCAGTCAGCTGTGGGTCTAGATATGGTCAACCCAGGTGGCATCACAGCCCCTGAAAGAATTTTGTAAAAATTTCTCTCTCTTTCACTGTCTTTGTTTCACGGGTTTTTAAAAGTAATTGATTTTTATAAGGGGGTTTAGCTGCTTTTCAGTGCTGTGTTTATGACGCTTTACACCCACTTGACTCACATACAGAGAGATTTCAATACATAGGTTTTAAGATTCTTACTAGTCAGATATATTTTTGAGCGGTGAATAGGGGGTGTTGAGTCCCGTTCACTGAGCAAGGAGTAGGTCTTGTCTATTACATATTGGGTTTATGGAACGGTATCTGAGCTAATTTGAAACCCTGGTTTTATGCATCACCCCACCTCACCTTTCCCGTTAAGCACCCATCGTGTGTTTTCTAAACGTGTGACTCTCTTCTGTTTTGTAATGCAGTTCAAGTGTAGCGGTTTTTACATTCCCTCTATAAGTGATATCTTATGATAAGTGTCTTTTTCTGTGTGACTTATTTCACGTAGAATCGTCGTACCTAAATCCACTCATCATGCTGCTCTTAGCCTTATGACGTTGATTTCATGGCTGAGTGATATTCCATTGTGCATAAGGACCACAACTTCTTTATCCATTTATCTCTTTCCTGGGATATTTAAGGTTTAACGAAGTGCAGGTTCTTGTCAACAGAGCAGCCCTAAACTTTGGGGTGCCTGTGTCTTGCTGATTTTTACTTTTCCCAATTTATACGCCAATAAGTGGAAGTGCCCTATGCTCTCTAAGCTGAGTTTTTTAGATGTTTCAGGACACACCGTACACCACTCCAGAGTGGCTGTGGGCAATTTACATCCCTCCCATCAGCGTAGCAATGCTCCCGTTTCTCCATGGCCTGTCCTGCATTTCTGGTTTTGACATTTTATTCAGCATGGCCCTTTTGACCGATGGAAGCGAGACTTCTTTGTAGTGCTCATTAGCCTGTCCGGCTTGCTTGGTTGGCCAAAAAGGGCGTATACGTTTTTTCCTGAATATATTCAGGAAGAAACGCATACGCCCTTTTTGGCCAAGGGCATCATTGTCGAGGTTTTGCCGCTTTTCCTGTGCTTTAAAGGCGATTCGAATCTCCCTCCTGAAATCTGTTGCCTGCAATTCTGCCTTGCTTTCAAATCCTCTTCGTTGGCCTTCCCTCAATATATTTGTGGACGCGAGTTATCATTTATAACTCTGCAGGTTTGTGAATTGCAGTGCCCCTGAGCTCCATTTTTCAACTCGCTTTCTTGGGAGCTGTCCGCAAAAGCGCAGGATTGCTTCAGGCCCTATTCTGCTTCCGGGCGGCAGGCTGAGCCTGTGGTTAATTCTTCTTTCTGATTGGAAAATAGAGTGACCTGTGCCTGTCCCAACACCTAGAGCTAGTCTCTCATTGCCTCCTCCTCTTCCCGTTCATCCTCAGGACAAATTGCAACCTGTACGGAACAGGAGGTTAAAGGTGCTGATTCTCCAAGGAGGGAAATTGCTAGGAAAGCGGCTGGAATGGTGAACCCGAGCACAAGGAGGTGAGAAATGAGGTGCGTTTTAGAAACCTTTCCCGATCACACAGTGTACCATCTTCTGGGTTTCTCTTGCATGTTTTCGATGTAGGAAGATGCCCTTGAACCTGGAGATTTGGGACCCATGGGATGGGTACCACGCAGTATTACTTAAAAGGGTCTGCATTTGCTCACCCAACCTCACCAAAACTCTCAGCCCCAAGAGTGTCCACCCTTATGTCTCAGTCAGCTGTGGGTCTAGATATGGTCAACCCAGGTGGCATCACAGCCCCTGAACGAATTTTGTAAGAATTTCTCTCTCTTTCACTGTCTTTCTTTCACGGGTTTTTAAAAGTACTTGACTTTTATAATGGGGATTAGCTGCTTTTCAGTGCTGTGTTTATGACGCTTTACCCCCACGTGACTCACTTACAGAGAGATTTCAATACATAGGTTTTAAGATTCTTACTAGTCAGATATATTCTTGGGCGGTGAATAGGGGGTGTTGAGTCCCGTTCACTGAGCAAGGAGTAGGTCTTGTCTATTACATATTGGGCTTATGGAACGGTATCTGAGCTAATTTGAAACCCTGGTTTTATGCATCACCCCACCTCACCTTTCCCGTTAAGCACCCATCGTGTGTTTTCTAAACGTGTGACTCTCTTCTGTTTTGTAATGCAGTTCAAGTGTAGCGGTTTTTACATTCCCTCTATAAGTGATATCTTATGATAAGTGTCTTTTTCTGTGTGACTGATTTCACGTAGAATCGTCGTACCTAAATCCACTCATCATGCTGCTAGGAGCCTTATGACGTAGATTTCATGGCTGAGTGATATTCCATTCTACATAAGGACCACAACTTCTTTATCCATTTTTCTCTTTCCTGCGATATTTAAGGTGTAACAAAGTGGAGGTTCTTGTCAACAGAGCAGCCGTAAACATTCGGGTGCCTGTGTCTTGTTGATTTTTAGTATTCCCAATTTATACGCCCATGAGTGGAAGTGCCCTATGCTCTCTAAGCTGAGTTTTTTAGATGTTTCAAGACACACCGTACACCTCTCCAGAGTGGCTGTTGGCAATTTACATCCCGCCCATCAGCGTAGCAAGGCTTCGGTTTCTCCATGGCCTGTCCTGCATTGCTGGTTTTGACACTTTATTCAGCATGGCCCTTTTGACCGATGGGAAGCGAGACTTCTTTGTAGCGCTGATTTACATTTCCAGGTTGCTTGGTTGGCCAAAAAGGGCGTATGCGTTTTTTCCTGAATATATTCAGGAAAAAACGCATACGCCCTTTTTGGCCAAGGGCATCATTGTCGAGGTTTTGCCGCTTTTCCTGTGCTTTAAAGGCGATTCGAATCTCCCTCCTGAAATCTGTTTCCCGCAATTCTGCCTTGCTTTGAAATCCTCTTCTTTGCCTTCCCTCAGTATATTTGTGGACGAGAGTTATCATTTATAACTCTGCAGGTTTGTGAATTGCAGTGCCCCTGATTCCATTTTTCAACTCGCTTTCTTGGGAGCTGTCCGCAAAAGCGCAGGATTGCTTCAGGCCCTATTCTGCTTCCGGGCGGCAGGCTGAGCCTGTGGTTAATTCTTCTTTCTGATGGGAAAATAGAGTGACCTGTGCCTGTCCCAAGACCTAGAGCTAATCTCTCATTGGTTCCCCCTCTTCCCGTTCATCCTCAGGACAAATTGCAACCTGTACGGAACAGGAGGTTAAAGGTGCTGATTCTCCAAGATGGGAGATTGCTAGGAAAGTGGCTGGAATGGTGAACCCGAGCACAAGGAGGTGAGAAATGAGGTGCGTTTTAGAAACCTTTCCCGATCACACGGTGTACCATCTTCTGGGTTTCTCATGCATGTTTTCGATGTAGGAAGGTGACCTTGAACCTGGAGATTTGGGACCCACGGGATGGGTACCACGCAGTATTGCTTTAAAGGGTCTGTGTTTGCTCACCCAACCTCACCAAACCTCTTAGCCCCAAGAGTGTCCACCCTTATGTCTCAATCAGCTGTGGGTCTAGATATGGTCAACACAGGTGGCATCACAGCCTCTGAACGAATTTTGTAAGAATTTCTCTCTCTTTCACTGCCTTTGTTTCACGGGTTTTTAAAAGTACTTGATTTTTATAATGGGGTTTAGCTGCTTTTCAGTGCTGTGTTTATGACGCTTTACCCCCACGTGACTCACTTACAGAGAGATTTCAATACATAGGTTTTAAGATTCTTACTAGTCAGATATATTCTTGCGCGGTGAATAGGGGGTGTTGAGTCCCGTTCATTGAGCAAGGAGTAGGTCTTGTCTATTACATATTGGGTTTATGGAACGGTATCTGAGCTAATTTGAAACCCTGGTTTTATGCATCACCCCACCTCACCTTTCCCGTTAAGCAGACATAGTGTGTTTTCTAAACGTGTGACTCTCTTCTGTTTTGTAATTCAGTTCAAGTGTAGCGGTTTTTACATTCCCTCTATAAGTGATATGATAAGTGTCTTTTTCTATGTGACTTATTTCACGTAGAATCGTCGTACCTAAATCCACTCATCATGCTGCTAGGAGCCTTATGACGTAGATTTCATGGCTGAGTGATATTCCATTGTACATAAGGACCACAACTTCTTTATCCATTTTTCTCTTTCCTGGGATATTTAAGGTTTAACGAAGTGCAGGTTCTTGTCAACAGAGCAGCCCTAAACTTTGGGGTGCCTGTGTCTTGCTGATTTTTACTTTTCCCAATTTATACGCCAATAAGTGGAAGTGCCCTATGCTCTCTAAGCTGAGTTTTTTAGATGTTTCAGGACACACCGTACACCACTCCAGAGTGGCTGTGGGCAATTTACATCCCTCCCATCAGCGTAGCAATGCTCCCGTTTCTCCATGGCCTGTCCTGCATTTCTGGTTTTGACATTTTATTCAGCATGGCCCTTTTGACCGATGGAAGCGAGACTTCTTTGTAGTGCTCATTAGCCTGTCCGGCTTGCTTGGTTGGCCAAAAAGGGCGTATACGTTTTTTCCTGAATATATTCAGGAAAAAACGCATACGCCCTTTTTGGCCAAGGGCATCATTGTCGAGGTTTTGCCGCTTTTCCTGTGCTTTAAAGGCGATTCGAATCTCCCTCCTGAAATCTGTTGCCTGCAATTCTGCCTTGCTTTCAAATCCTCTTCGTTGGCCTTCCCTCAATATATTTGTGGACGAGAGTTATCATTTATAACTCTGCAGGTTTGTGAATTGCAGTGCCCCTGAGCTCCATTTTTCAACTCGCTTTCTTGGGAGCTGTCCGCAAAAGCGCAGGATTGCTTCAGGCCCTATTCTGCTTCCGGGCGGCAGGCTGAGCCTGTGGTTAATTCTTCTTTCTGATTGGAAAATAGAGTGACCTGTGCCTGTCCCAACACCTAGAGCTAGTCTCTCATTGCCTCCTCCTCTTCCCGTTCATCCTCAGGACAAATTGCAACCTGTACGGAACAGGAGGTTAAAGGTGCTGATTCTCCAAGGAGGGAAATTGCTAGGAAAGCGGCTGGAATGGTGAACCCGAACACAAGGAGGTGAGAAATGAGGTGCGTTTTAGAAACCTTTCCCGATCACACGGTGTACCATCTTCTGGGTTTCTCTTGCATGTTTTCGATGTAGGAAGATGCCCTTGAACCTGGAGATTTGGGACCCATGGGATGGGTACCACGCAGTATTACTTAAAAGGGTCTGCGTTTGCTCACCCAACCTCACCAAAACTCTCAGCCCCAAGAGTGTCCACCCTTATGTCTCAGTCAGCTGTGGGTCTAGATATGGTCAACCCAGGTGGCATCACAGCCCCTGAACGAATTTTGTAAGAATTTCTCTCTCTTTCACTGTCTTTCTTTCACGGGTTTTTAAAAGTACTTGACTTTTATAATGGGGTTTAGCTGCTTTTCAGTGCTGTGTTTATGACGCTTTACCCCCACGTGACTCACTTACAGAGAGATTTCAATACATAGGTTTTAAGATTCTTACTAGTCAGATATATTCTTGGGCGGTGAATAGGGGGTGTTGAGTCCCGTTCACTGAGCAAGGAGTAGGTCTTGTCTATTACATATTGGGCTTATGGAACGGTATCTGAGCTAATTTGAAACCCTGGTTTTATGCATCACCCCACCTCACCTTTCCCGTTAAGCACCCATCGTGTGTTTTCTAAACGTGTGACTCTCTTCTGTTTTGTAATGCAGTTCAAGTGTAGCGGTTTTTACATTCTCTCTATAAGTGATATCTTATGATAAGTGTCTTTTTCTGTGTGACTGATTTCACGTAGAATCGTCGTACCTAAATCCACTCATCATGCTGCTAGGAGCCTTATGACGTAGATTTCATGGCTGAGTGATATTCCATTCTACATAAGGACCACAACTTCTTTATCCATTTTTCTCTTTCCTGCGATATTTAAGGTGTAACAAAGTGGAGGTTCTTGTCAACAGAGCAGCCGTAAACATTCGGGTGCCTGTGTCTTGTTGATTTTTAGTATTCCCAATTTATACGCCCATGAGTGTAAGTGCCCTATGCTCTCTAAGCTGAGTTTTTTAGATGTTTCAAGACACACCGTACACCTCTCCAGAGTGGCTGTTGGCAATTTACATCCCGCCCATCAGCGTAGCAAGGCTCCCGTTTCTCCATGGCCTGTCCTGCATTGCTGGTTTTGACACTTTATTCAGCATGGCCCTTTTGACCGATGGGAAGCGAGACTTCTTTGTAGCGCTGATTTGCATTTCCAGGTTGCTTGGTTGGCCAAAAAGGGCGTATGCGTTTTTTCCTGAATATATTCAGGAAAAAACGCATACGCCCTTTTTGGCCAAGGGCATCATTGTCGAGGTTTTGCCGCTTTTCCTGTGCTTTAAAGGCGATTCGAATCTCCCTCCTGAAATCTGTTGCCTGCAATTCTGCCTTGCTTTCAAATCCTCTTCGTTGCCTTCCCTCAATATATTTGTGGACGAGAGTTATCATTTATAACTCTGCAGGTTTGTGAATCGCAGTGCCCCTGAGCTCCATTTTTCAACTCGCTTTCTTGGGAGCTGGCCGCAAAAGCGCAGGATTGCTTCAGGCCCTATTCTGCTTCCGGGCGGCAGGCTGAGCCTGTGGTTAATTCTTCTTTCTGATGGGAAAATAGAGTGACCTGTGCCTGTCCCAACACCTAGAGCTAGTCTCTCATTGGTTCCCCCTCTTCCCGTTCATCCTCAGGACAAATTGCAACCTGTACGGAACAGGAGGTTAAAGGTGCTGATTCTCCAAGGAGGGAGATTGCTAGGAAAGCGGCTGGAATGGCGAACCCGAGCACAAGGAGGTGAGAAATGAGGTGCGTTTTACAAACCTTTCCTGATCACACGGTGTACCATCTTCTGGGTTTCTCATGCATGTTTTCGATGTAGGAAGGTGCCCTTGAACCTGGAGATTTGGGACCCATGGGATGGGTACCACGCAGTATTACTTTAAAGGGTCTGCGTTTCCTCACCCAACCTCACCAAACCTCTCAGCCCCAAGAGTGTCCACCCTTATGTCTCAGTCAGCTGTGGGTCTAGATATGGTCAACCCAGGTGGCATCACAGCCCCTGAAAGAATTTTGTAAGAATTTCTCTCTCTTTCACTGTCTTTGTTTCACGGGTTTTTAAAAGTAATTGATTTTTATAAGGGGGTTTAGCTGCTTTTCAGTGTTGTGTTTATGACGCTTTACACCCACTTGACTCACATACAGAGAGATTTCAATACATAGGTTTTAAGATTCTTACTAGTCAGATATATTTTTGAGCGGTGAATAGGGGGTGTTGAGTCCCGTTCACTGAGCAAGGAGTAGGTCTTGTCTATTACATATTGGGTTTATGGAACGGTATCTGAGCTAATTTGAAACCCTGGTTTTATGCATCACCCCACCTCACCTTTCCCGTTAAGCACCCATCGTGTGTTTTCTAAATGTGTGACTCTCTTCTGTTTTGTAATGCAGTTCAAGTGTAGCGGTTTTTACATTCCCTCTATAAGTGATATCTTATGATAAGTGTCTTTTTCTGTGTGACTTATTTCACGTAGAATCGTCTTACCTAAATCCATTCATCATGCTGCTCTTAGCCTTATGAAGTTGATTTCATGGCTGAGTGATATTCCATTGTGCATAAGGACCACAACTTCTTTATCCATTTATCTCTTTCCTGGGATATTTAAGGTTTAACGAAGTGCAGGTTCTTGTCAACAGAGCAGCCCTAAACTTTGGGGTGCCTGTGTCTTGCTGATTTTTACTTTTCCCAATTTATACGCCAATAAGTGGAAGTGCCCTATGCTCTCTAAGCTGAGTTTTTTAGATGTTTCAGGACACACAGTACACCACTCCAGAGTGGCTGTGGGCAATTTACATCCCTCCCATCAGCGTAGCAATGCTCCCGTTTCTCCATGGCCTGTCCTGCATTTCTGGTTTTGACATTTTATTCAGCATGGCCCTTTTGACCGATGGAAGCGAGACTTCTTTGTAGTGCTCATTAGCCTGTCCGGCTTGCTTGGTTGGCCAAAAAGGGCGTATACGTTTTTTCCTGAATATATTCAGGAAAAAACGCATACGCCCTTTTTGGCCAAGGGCATCATTGTCGAGGTTTTGCCGCTTTTCCTGTGCTTTAAAGGCGATTCGAATCTCCCTCCTGAAATCTGTTGCCTGCAATTCTGCCTTGCTTTCAAATCCTCTTCGTTGGCCTTCCCTCAATATATTTGTGGACGAGAGTTATCATTTATAACTCTGCAGGTTTGTGAATTGCAGTGCCCCTGAGCTCCATTTTTCAACTCGCTTTCTTGGGAGCTGTCCGCAAAAGCGCAGGATTGCTTCAGGCCCTATTCTGCTTCCTGGCGGCAGGCTGAGCCTGTGGTTAATTCTTCTTTCTGATTGGAAAATAGAGTGACCTGTGCCTGTCCCAACACCTAGAGCTAGTCTCTCATTGCCTCCTCCTCTTCCCGTTCATCCTCAGGACAAATTGCAACCTGTACGGAACAGGAGGTTAAAGGTGCTGATTCTCCAAGGAGGGAGATTGCTAGGAAAGCGGCTGGAATGGCGAACCCGAGCACAAGGAGATGAGAAATGAGGTGCGTTTTAGAAACCTTTCCCGATCACACGGTGTACCATCTTCTGGGTTTCTCATGCATGTTTTCGATGTAGGAAGGTGCCCTTGAACCTGGAGATTTGGGACCCACGGGATGGGTACCACGCAGTATTGCTTTAAAGGGTCTGCGTTTGCTCACCCAACCTCACCACACCTCTTAGCCCCAAGAGTGTCCACCCTTATGTCTCAATCAGCTGTGGGTCTAGATATGGTCAACCCAGGTGGCATCACAGCCCCTGAACGAATTTTGTAAGAATTTCTCTCTCTTTCACTGCCTTTGTTTCACGGGTTTTTAAAAGTAATTGATTTTTATAATGGGGTTTAGCTGCTTTTCAGTGCTGTGTTTATGACGCTTTACCCCCACGTGACTCACTTACAGAGAGATTTCAATACATAGGTTTTAAGATTCTTACTAGTCAGATATATTCTTGGGCGGTGAATAGGGGGTGTTGAGTCCCGTTCATTGAGCAAGGAGTAGGTCTTGTCTATTACATATTGGGTTTATGGAACGGTATCTGAGCTAATTTGAAACCCTGGTTTTATGCATCACCCCACCTCACCTTTCCCGTTAAGCAGCCATAGTGTGTTTTCTAAACGTGTGACTCTCTTCTGTTTTGTAATTCAGTTCAAGTGTAGCGGTTTTTACATTCTCTCTATAAGTGATATCTTATGATAAGTGTCTTTTTCTGTGTGACTTATTTCACGTAGAATCGTCATACCTAAATCCACTCATCATGCTGCACCGTGCCTTATGACGTTGATTTCATGGTTAAGTGATATTCCATTGTATATAAGGACCACAACTTATTTATCCATTTTTTCTCTTTCCTGGGATATTTAAGGTGTAACGAAGTGGAGGTTCTTGTCAACAGAGCAGCCCTAATCTTTGGGGTGCCTGTGTCTTGCTGACTTTTAGTTTTCCCAATTTATACGCCCATGAGAGGTAGTGCCCTATGCTCTCTAAGCTGAGTTTTTTAGATGTTTCAAGACACACCGTACACCTCTCCAGAGTGGCTGTTGGCAATTTACATCCCGCCCATCAGCGTAGCAAGGCTCCCGTTTCTCCATGGCCTGTCCTGCATTGCTGGTTTTGACACTTTATTCAGCATGGCCCTTTTGACCGATGGGAAGCGAGACTTCTTTGTAGCGCTGATTTGCCTTTCCAGGTTGCTTGTTTGGCCAAAAAGGGCGTATGCGTTTTTTCCTGAATATATTCAGGAAAAAACGCATACGCCTTTTTTGGCCAAGGGCATCATTGTCGAGCTTTTGCTGCTTTTCCTGTGCTTTAAAGGCGATTCGAATCTCCCTCCTGAAATCTGTTTCCCGCAATTCTGCCTTGCTTTGAAATCCTCTTCGTTGCCTTCCCTCAATATATTTGTGGACGAGAGTTATCATTTATAACTCTGCAGGTTTGTGAATTGCAGTGCCCCTGAGCTCCATTTTTCAACTCGCTTTCTTGGGAGCTGGCCGCAAAAGCACAGGATTGCTTCAGGCCCTATTCTGCTTCGGGGCCGCAGGCTGAGCCTGTGGTTAATTCTTCTTTCTGATGGGAAAATAGAGTGACCTGTGCCTGTCCCAAGACCTAGAGCTAATCTCTCATTGGTTCCCCCTCTTCCCGTTCATCCTCAGGACAAATTGCAACCTGTACGGAACAGGAGGTTAAAGGTGCTGATTCTCCAAGGAGGGAGATTGCTAGGAAAGCGGCTGGAATGGCGAACCCGAGCACAAGGAGATGAGAAATGAGGTGCGTTTTAGAAACCTTTCCCGATCACACGGTGTACCATCTTCTGGGTTTCTCATGCATGTTTTCGATGTAGGAAGTTGCCCTTGAACCTGGAGATTTGGGACCCACGGGATGGGTACCACGCAGTATTGCTTTAAAGGGTCTGCGTTTGCTCACCCAACCTCACCAAACCTCTTAGCCCCAAGTGTGTCCACCCTTATGTCTCAATCAGCTGTGGGTCTAGATATGGTCAACCCAGGTGGCATCACAGCCCCTGAACGAATTTTGTAAGAATTTCTCTCTCTTTCACTGCCTTTGTTTCACGGGTTTTTAAAAGTAATTGATTTTTATAATGGGGTTTAGCTGCTTTTCAGTGCTGTGTTTATGACGCTTTACCCCCACGTGACTCACTTACAGAGAGATTTCAATACATAGGTTTTAAAATTCTTACTAGTCAGATATATTCTTGGGCGGTGAATAGGGGGTGTTGAGTCCCGTTCATTGAGCAAGGAGTAGGTCTTGTCTATTACATATTGGGTTTATGGAACGGTATCTGAGCTAATTTGAAACCCTGGTTTTATGCATCACCCCACCTCACCTTCCCAGTTAAGCAGCCATAGTGTGTTTTCTAAACGTGTGACTCTCTTCTGTTTTGTAATTCAGTTCAAGTGTAGCGGTTTTTACATTCTCTCTATAAGTGATATCTTATGATAAATGTCTTTTTATTTGTGACTTATTTCACGTAGAATCGTCATACCTAAATCCACTCATCATGCTGCACCGAGCCTTATGACGTTGATTTCATGGTTAAGTGATATTCCATTGTATATAAGGACCACAGCTTATTTATCCATTTTTTCTCTTTCCTGGGATATTTAAGGTGTAAGGAAGTGGAGGTTCTTGTCAACAGAGCAGCCCTAATCTTTGGGGTGCCTGTGTCTTGCAGACTTTTAGTTTTCCCAATTTATACGCCCATGAGTGGTAGTGCCCTATGCTCTCTAAGCTGAGTTTTTTAGATGTTTCAAGACACACCGTACACCTCTCCAGAGTGGCTGTTGGCAATTTACATCCCGCCCATCAGCGTAGCAAGGCTCCCGTTTCTCCATGGCCTGTCCTGCATTGCTGGTTTTGACACTTTATTCAGCATGGCCCTTTTGACCGATGGGAAGCGAGACTTCTTTGTAGCGCTGATTTGACTTTCCAGGTTGCTTGGTTGGCCAAAAAGGGCGTATGCGTTTTTTCCTGAATATATTCAGGAAAAAACGCATACGCCCTTTTTGGCCAAGGGCATCATTGTCGAGGATTTGCCGCTTTTCCTGTGCTTTAAAGCGATTCGAATCTCCCTCCTGAAATCTGTTTCCTGCAATTCTGCCTTGCTTTCAAATCCTCTTCGTTGCCTTCCCTCAATATATTTGTGGACGAGAGTTATCAGTTATAACTCTGCAGGTTTGTGAATTGCAGTGCCCCTGAGCTCCATTTTTCAACTCGCTTTCTTGGGAGCTGGCCGCAAAAGCGCAGGATTGCTTCAGGCCCTATTCTGCTTCCGGGCGGCAGGCTGAGCCTGTGGTTAATTCTTCTTTCTGATGGGAAAATAGAGTGACCTGTGCCTGTCCCAAGACCTAGAGCTAGTCTCTCATTGGTTCCCCCTCTTCCCGTTCATCCTCAGGACAAATTGCAACCTGTACGGAATAGGAGGTTAAAGGTGCTGATTCTCCAAGGAGGGAGATTGCTAGGAAAGCGGCTGGAATGGCGAACCCGAGCACAAGGAGGTGAGAAATGAGGTGCCTTTTAGAAACCTTTCCCGATCACACGGTGTACCATCTTCTGGGTTTCTCATGCATGTTTTCGATGTAGGAAGGTGCCCTTGAACCTGGAGATTTGGGACCCATGGGATGGGTACCACGCAGCATTACTTTCAAGGGTCTGCGTTTGCTCACCCAACCTCACCAAACCTCTCAGCCCCAAGAGTGTCCACCCTTATGTCTCAATCAGCTGTGGGCCTAGATATGGTCAACCCAGGTGGCATCATAGCCCCTGAAAGAATTTTGTAAGAATTTCTCTCTCTTTCACTGTCTTTGTTTCACGGGTTTTTAAAAGTAATTGATTTTTATAATGGGGTTTAGCTGCTTTTCAGTGCTGTGTTTATGACGCTTTACACCCACTTGACTCACATACAGAGAGATTTCAATACTTAGGTTTTAAGATTCTTACTAGTCAGATATATTTTTGAGCGGTGAATAGGGGGTGTTGAGTCCCGTTTACTGAGCAAGGAGTAGGTCTTGTCTATTACATATTGGGTTTATGGAACGGTATCTGAGCTAATTTGAAACCCCGGTATTATGCATCACCGCACCTCACCTTTCCCGTTAAGCAGCCATAGTGTGTTTTCTAAACGTGTGACTCTCTTCTGTTTTGTAATTCAGTTCAAGTGTAGCGGTTTTTACATTCCCTCTCTAAGTGATATCTTATGATAAGTGTCTTTTTCTGTGTGACTTATTTCACGTAGAATCGTCGTACCTATATCCACTCATCATGCTGCTACGAGCCTTTTGACGTAGATTTCATGGCTGAGTGATATTCCATTGTACATAAGGACCACAACTTCTTTATCCATTTTTCTCTTTCCTGGGATATTTAAGGTGTAACGAAGTGGAGGTTCTTGTCAACAGAGCAGCCGTAAACATTGGGGTGCCTGTGTCTTGTTGATTTTTAGTTTTCCCAATTTATACGCCCATGAGTGGAAGTGCCCTATGCTCTCTAAGCTGAGTTTTCTAGATATTTCAAGACACACCGTACACCTCTCCAGAGTGGCTGTTGGCAATTTACATCCCGCCCATCAGCGTAGCAAGGCTCCCGTTTCTCCATGGCCTGTCCTGCATTGCTGGTTTTGACACTTTATTCAGCATGGCCCTTTTGACCGATGGGAAGCGAGACTTCTTTGTAGCGCTGATTTGCCTTTCCAGGTTGCTTCTTTGGCCAAAAAGGGCGTATGCGTTTTTTCCTGAATATATTCAGGAAAAAACGCATACGCCCTTTTTGGCCAAGGGCATCATTGTCGAGGTTTTGCCGCTTTTCCTGTGCTTTAAAGGCGATTCGAATCTCCCTCCTGAAATCTGTTGCCTGCAATTCTGCCTTGCTTTCAAATCCTCTTCGTTGCCTTCCCTCAATATATTTGTGGACGAGAGTTATCATTTATAACTCTGCAGGTTTGTGAATCGCAGTGCCCCTGAGCTCCATTTTTCAACTCGCTTTCTTGGGAGCTGGCCGCAAAAGCGCAGGATTGCTTCAGGCCCTATTCTGCTTCCGGGCGGCAGGCTGAGCCTGTGGTTAATTCTTCTTTCTGATGGGAAAATAGAGTGACCTGTGCCTGTCCCAACACCTAGAGCTAGTCTCTCATTGGTTCCCCCTCTTCCCGTTCATCCTCAGGACAAATTGCAACCTGTACGGAACAGGAGGTTAAAGGTGCTGATTCTCCAAGGAGGGAGATTGCTAGGAAAGCGGCTGGAATGGCGACCCCGAGCACAAGGAGGTGAGAAATGAGGTGCGTTTTACAAACCTTTCCTGATCACACGGTGTACCATCTTCTGGGTTTCTCATGCATGTTTTCGATGTAGGAAGGTGCCCTTGAACCTGGAGATTTGGGACCCATGGGATGGGTACCACGCAGTATTACTTTAAAGGGTCTGCGTTTCCTCACCCAACCTCAACAAACCTCTCAGCCCCAAGAGTGTCCACCCTTATGTCTCAGTCAGCTGTGGGTCTAGATATGGTCAACCCAGGTGGCATCACAGCCCCTGAAAGAATTTTGTAAGAATTTCTCTCTCTTTCACTGTCTTTGTTTCACGGGTTTTTAAAAGTAATTGATTTTTATAAGGGGGTTTAGCTGCTTTTCAGTGCTGTGTTTATGACGCTTTACACCCACTTGACTCACATACAGAGAGATTTCAATACATAGGTTTTAAGATTCTTACTAGTCAGATATATTTTTGAGCGGTGAATAGGGGGTGTTGAGTCCCGTTCACTGAGCAAGGAGTAGGTCTTGTCTATTACATATTGGGTTTATGGAACGGTATCTGAGCTAATTTGAAACCCTGGTTTTATGCATCACCCCACCTCACCTTTCCCGTTAAGCACCCATCGTGTGTTTTCTAAACGTGTGACTCTCTTCTGTTTTGTAATGCAGTTCAAGTGTAGCGGTTTTTACATTCCCTCTATAAGTGATATCTTATGATAAGTGTCTTTTTCTGTGTGACTTATTTCACGTAGAATCGTCTTACCTAAATCCACTCATCATGCTGCTCTTAGCCTTATGACGTTGATTTCATGGCTGAGTGATATTCCATTGTGCATAAGGACCACAACTTCTTTATCCATTTATCTCTTTCCTGGGATATTTAAGGTTTAACGAAGTGCAGGTTCTTGTCAACAGAGCAGCCCTAAACTTTGGGGTGCCTGTGTCTTGCTGATTTTTACTTTTCCCAATTTATACGCCAATAAGTGGAAGTGCCCTATGCTCTCTAAGCTGAGTTTTTTAGATGTTTCAGGACACACCGTACACCACTCCAGAGTGGCTGTGGGCAATTTACATCCCTCCCATCAGCGTAGCAATGCTCCCGTTTCTCCATGGCCTGTCCTGCATTTCTGGTTTTGACATTTTATTCAGCATGGCCCTTTTGACCGATGGAAGCGAGACTTCTTTGTAGTGCTCATTAGCCTGTCCGGCTTGCTTGGTTGGCCAAAAAGTGCGTATACGTTTTTTCCTGAATATATTCAGGAAAAAACGCATACGCCCTTTTTGGCCAAGGGCATCATTGTCGAGGTTTTGCCGCTTTTCCTGTGCTTTAAAGGCGATTCGAATCTCCCTCCTGAAATCTGTTGCCTGCAATTCTGCCTTGCTTTCAAATCCTCTTCGTTGGCCTTCCCTCAATATATTTGTGGACGAGAGTTATCATTTATAACTCTGCAGGTTTGTGAATTGCAGTGCCCCTGAGCTCCATTTTTCAACTCGCTTTCTTGGGAGCTGTCCGCAAAAGCGCAGGATTGCTTCAGGCCCTATTCTGCTTCCGGGCGGCAGGCTGAGCCTGTGGTTAATTCTTCTTTCTGATTGGAAAATAGAGTGACCTGTGCCTGTCCCAACACCTAGAGCTAGTCTCTCATTGCCTCCTCCTCTTCCCGTTCATCCTCAGGACAAATTGCAACCTGTACGGAACAGGAGGTTAAAGGTGCTGATTCTCCAAGGAGGGAAATTGCTAGGAAAGCGGCTGGAATGGTGAACCCGAGCACAAGGAGGTGAGAAATGAGGTGCGTTTTAGAAACCTTTCCCGATCACACGGTGTACCAACTTCTGGGTTTCTCTTGCATGTTTTCGATGTAGGAAGATGCCCTTGAACCTGGAGATTTGGGACCCATGGGATGGGTACCACGCAGTATTACTTAAAAGGGTCTGCGTTTGCTCACCCAACCTCACCAAAACTCTCAGCCCCAAGAGTGTCCACCCTTATGTCTCAGTCAGCTGTGGGTCTAGATATGGTCAACCCAGGTGGCATCACAGCCCCTGAACGAATTTTGTAAGAATTTCTCTCTCTTTCACTGTCTTTCTTTCACGGGTTTTTAAAAGTACTTGACTTTTATAATGGGGTTTAGCTGCTTTTCAGTGCTGTGTTTATGACGCTTTACCCCCACGTGACTCACTTACAGAGAGATTTCAATACATAGGTTTTAAAATTCTTACTAGTCAGATATATTCTTGGGCGGTGAATAGGGGGTGTTGAGTCCCGTTCACTGAGCAAGGAGTAGGTCTTGTCTATTACATATTGGGCTTATGGAACGGTATCTGAGCTAATTTGAAACCCTGGTTTATGCATCACCCCACCTCACCTTTCCCGTTAAGCACCCATCGTGTGTTTTCTAAACGTGTGACTCTCTTCTGTTTTGTAATGCAGTTCAAGTGTAGCGGTTTTTACATTCCCTCTATAAGTGATATCTTATGATAAGTGTCTTTTTCTGTGTGACTGATTTCACGTAGAATCGTCGTACCTAAATCCACTCATCATGCTGCTAGGAGCCTTATGACGTAGATTTCATGGCTGAGTGATATTCCATTCTACATAAGGACCACAACTTCTTTATCCATTTTTCTCTTTCCTGCGATATTTAAGGTGTAACAAAGTGGAGGTTCTTGTCAACAGAGCAGCCGTAAACATTCGGGTGCCTGTGTCTTGTTGATTTTTAGTATTCCCAATTTATACGCCCATGAGTGGAAGTGCCCTATGCTCTCTAAGCTGAGTTTTTTAGATGTTTCAAGACACACCGTACACCTCTCCAGAGTGGCTGTTGGCAATTTACATCCCGCCCATCAGCGTAGCAAGGCTCCCGTTTCTCCATGGCCTGTCCTGCATTGCTGGTTTTGACACTTTATTCAGCATGGCCCTTTTGACCGATGGGAAGCGAGACTTCTTTGTAGCGCTGATTTGCATTTCCAGGTTGCTTGGTTGGCCAAAAAGGGCGTATGCGTTTTTTCCTGAATATATTCAGGAAAAAACGCATACGCCCTTTTTGGCCAAGGGCATCATTGTCCAGATTTTGCCGCTTTTCCTGTGCTTTAAAGGCGATTCGAATCTCCCTCCTGAAATCTGTTTCCTGCAATTCTGCCTTGCTTTCAAATCCTCTTCGTTGCCTTCCCTCAATATATTTGTGGACGAGAGTTATCATTTATAACTCTGCAGGTTTGTGAATCGCAGTGCCCCTGAGCTCCATTTTTCAACTCGCTTTCTTGGGAGCTGGCCGCAAAAGCGCAGGATTGCTTCAGGCCCTTTTCTGCTTCCGGGCGGCAGGCTGAGCCTGTGGTTAATTCTTCTTTCTGATGGGAAAATAGAGTGACCTGTGCCTGTCCCAACACCTAGAGCTAGTCTCTCATTGGTTCCCCCTCTTCCCGTTCATCCTCAGGACAAATTGCAACCTGTAGGGAACAGGAGGTTAAAGGTGCTGATTCTCCAAGGAGGGAGATTGCTAGGAAAGCGGCTGGAATGGCGAACCCGAGCACAAGGAGGTGAGAAATGAGGTGCGTTTTACAAACCTTTCCTGATCACACGGTGTACCATCTTCTGGGTTTCTCATGCATGTTTTCGATGTAGGAAGGTGCCCTTGAATCTGGAGATTTGGGACCCATGTGATGGGTACCACGCAGTATTACTTTAAAGGGTCTGCGTTTCCTCACCCAACCTCACCAAACCTCTCAGCCCCAAGAGTGTCCACCCTTATGTCTCAGTCAGCTGTGGGTCTAGATATGGTCAACCCAGGTGGCATCACAGCCCCTGAACGAATTTTGTAAGAATTTCTCTCTCTTTCACTGCCTTTGTTTCACGGGTTTTTAAAAGTACTTGATTTTTATAATGGGGTTTAGCTGCTTTTCAGTGCTGTGTTTATGACGCTTTACCCCCACGTGACTCACTTACAGAGAGATTTCAATACATAGGTTTTAAGATTCTTACTAGTCAGATATATTCTTGCGCGGTGAATAGGGGGTGTTGAGTCCCGTTCATTGAGCAAGGAGTAGGTCTTGTCTATTACATATTGGGTTTATGGAACGGTATCTGAGCTAATTTGAAACCCTGGTTTTATGCATCACCCCACCTCACCTTTCCCGTTAAGCAGACATAGTGTGTTTTCTAAACGTGTGACTCTCTTCTGTTTTGTAATTCAGTTCAAGTGTAGCGGTTTTTACATTCCCTCTATAAGTGATATCTTATGATAAGTGTCTTTTTCTGTGTGACTTATTTCACGTAGAATCGTCTTACCTAAATCCACTCATCATGCTGCTCTTAGCCTTATGACGTTGATTTCATGGCTGAGTGATATTCCATTGTGCATAAGGACCACAACTTCTTTATCCATTTATCTCTTTCCTGGGATATTTAAGGTTTAACGAAGTGCAGGTTCTTGTCAACAGAGCAGCCCTAAACTTTGGGGTGCCTGTGTCTTGCTGATTTTTACTTTTCCCAATTTATACGCCAATAAGTGGAAGTGCCCTATGCTCTCTAAGCTGAGTTTTTTAGATGTTTCAGGACACACCGTACACCACTCCAGAGTGGCTGTGGGCAATTTACATCCCTCCCATCAGCGTAGCAATGCTCCCGTTTCTCCATGGCCTGTCCTGCATTTCTGGTTTTGACATTTTATTCAGCATGGCCCTTTTGACCGATGGAAGCGAGACTTCTTTGTAGTGCTCATTAGCCTGTCCGGCTTGCTTGGTTGGCCAAAAAGGGCGTATACGTTTTTTCCTGAATATATTCAGGAAAAAACGCATACGCCCTTTTTGGCCAAGGGCATCATTGTCGAGGTTTTGCCGCTTTTCCTGTGCTTTAAAGGCGATTCGAATCTCCCTCCTGAAATCTGTTTCCTGCAATTCTGCCTTGCTTTCAAATCCTCTTCGTTGCCTTCCCTCAATATATTTGTGGACGAGAGTTATCATTTATAACTCTGCAGGTTTGTGAATCGCAGTGCCCCTGAGCTCCATTTTTCAACTCGCTTTCTTGGGAGCTGGCCGCAAAAGCGCAGGATTGCTTCAGGCCCTATTCTGCTTCCGGGCGGCAGGCTGAGCCTGTGGTTAATTCTTCTTTCTGATTGGAAAATAGAGTGACCTGTGCCTGTCCCAACACCTAGAGCTAGTCTCTCATTGGTTCCCCCTCTTCCCGTTCATCCTCAGGACAAATTGCAACCTGTACGGAACACGAGGTTAAAGGTGCTGATTCTCCAAGGAGGGAGATTGCTAGGAAAGCGGCTGGAATGGCGAACCCGAGCACAAGGAGGTGAGAAATGAGGTGCGTTTTAGAAACCTTTCCCGATCACACGGTGTACCATCTTCTGGGTTTCTCTTGCATGTTTTCGATGTAGGAAGATGCCCTTGAACCTGGAGATTTGGGACCCATGGGATGGGTACCACGCAGTATTACTTAAAAGGGTCTGCGTTTGCTCACCCAACCTCACCAAAACTCTCAGCCCCAAGAGTGTCCACCCTTATGTCTCAGTCAGCTGTGGGTCTAGATATGGTCAACCCAGGTGGCATCACAGCCCCTGAACGAATTTTGTAAGAATTTCTCTCTCTTTCACTGTCTTTGTTTCACGGGTTTTTAAAAGTACTTGACTTTTATAATGGGGTTTAGCTGCTTTTCAGTGCTGTGTTTATGACGCTTTACCCCCACGTGACTCACTTACAGAGAGATTTCAATACATAGGTTTTAAAATTCTTACTAGTCAGATATATTCTTGGGCTGTGAATAGGGGGTGTTGAGTCCCGTTCACTGAGCAAGGAGTAGGTCTTGTCTATTACATATTGGGCTTATGGAACGGTATCTGAGCTAATTTGAAACCCTGGTTTTATGCATCACCCCACCTCACCTTTCCCGTTAAGCACCCATCGTGTGTTTTCTAAACGTGTGACTCTCTTCTGTTTTGTAATGCAGTTCAAGTGTAGCGGTTTTTACATTCCCTCTATAAGTGATATCTTATGATAAGTGTCTTTTTCTGTGTGACTGATTTCACGTAGAATCGTCGTACCTAAATCCACTCATCATGCTGCTAGGAGCCTTATGACGTAGATTTCATGGCTGAGTGATATTCCATTCTACATAAGGACCACAACTTCTTTATCCATTTTTCTCTTTCCTGCGATATTTAAGGTGTAACAAAGTGGAAGTTCTTGTCAACAGAGCAGCCGTAAACATTCGGGTGCCTGTGTCTTGTTGATTTTTAGTATTCCCAATTTATACGCCCATGAGTGGAAGTGCCCTATGCTCTCTAAGCTGAGTTTTTTAGATGTTTCAAGACACACCGTACACCTCTCCAGAGTGGCTGTTGGCAATTTACATCCCGCCCATCAGCGTAGCAAGGCTCCCGTTTCTCCATGGCCTGTCCTGCATTGCTGGTTTTGACACTTTATTCAGCATGGCCCTTTTGACCGATGGGAAGCGAGACTTCTTTGTAGCGCTGATTTGCATTTCCAGGTTGCTTGGTTGGCCAAAAAGGGCGTATGCGTTTTTTCCTGAATATATTCAGGAAAAAACGCATACGCCCTTTTTGGCCAAGGGCATCATTGTCGAGGTTTTGCCGCTTTTCCTGTGCTTTAAAGGCGATTCGAATCTCCCTCCTGAAATCTGTTTCCTGCAATTCTGCCTTGCTTTCAAATCCTCTTCGTTGCCTTCCCTCAATATATTTGTGGACGAGAGTTATCATTTATAACTCTGCAGGTTTGTGAATCGCAGTGCCCCTGAGCTCCATTTTTCAACTCGCTTTCTTGGGAGCTGGCCGCAAAAGCGCAGGATTGCTTCAGGCCCTATTCTGCTTCCGGGCGGCAGGCTGAGCCTGTGGTTAATTCTTCTTTCTGATGGGAAAATAGAGTGACATGTGCCTGTCCCAACACCTAGAGCTAGTCTCTCATTGGTTCCCCCTCTTCCCGTTCATCCTCAGGACAAATTGCAACCTGTACGGAACAGGAGGTTAAAGGTGCTGATTCTCCAAGGAGGGAGATTGCTAGGAAAGCGGCTGGAATGGCGAACCCGAGCACAAGGAGGTGAGAAATGAGGTGCGTTTTACAAACCTTTCCTGATCACACGGTGTACCATCTTCTGGGTTTCTCATGCATGTTTTCGATGTAGGAAGGTGCCCTTGAACCTGGAGATTTGGGACCCATGGAATGGGTACCACGCAGTATTACTTTAAAGGGTCTGCGTTTCCTCACCCAACCTCAACAAACCTCTCAGCCCCAAGAGTGTCCACCCTTATGTCTCAGTCAGCTGTGGGTCTAGATATGGTCAACCCAGGTGGCATCACAGCCCCTGAACGAATTTTGTAAGAATTTCTCTCTCTTTCACTGTCTTTGTTTCACGGGTTTTTAAAAGTAATTGATTTTTATAATGGGGTTTAGCCGCTTTTCAGTGCTGTGTTTATGCCGCTTTACACCCACGTGACTCACTTACAGAGAGATTTCAATACATAGGTTTTAAGATTCCTACTAGTCAGATATATTCTTGGGCGGCGAATAGGGGGTGTTGAGTCCCGTTCACTGAGCAAGGAGTAGGTCTTGTCTATTACATATTGGGTTTATGGAACGGTATCTGAGCTAATTTGAAACCCTTGTTTTATGCATCACCCCACCTCACCTTTCCCGTTAAGCAGCCATCGTGTGTTTTCTAAACGTGTGACTCTCTTCTGTTTTGTAATGCAGTTCAAGTGTAGCGGTTTTTACATTCCCTCTATAAGTGATATCTTATGATAAGTGTCTTTTTCTGTGTGACTTATTTCACGTAGAATCGTCGTAACTAAATCCACTCATCATGCTGCTCCTAGCCTTATAACGTTGATTTCATGGCTGAGTGATATTCCATTGTGCATAAGGACCACAACTTCTTTATCCATTTATCTCTTTCCTGGGATATTTAAGGTGTAACGAAGTGGAGGTTCTTGTCAACAGAGCAGCCCTAAACTTTGGGGTGCCTGTGTCTTGCTGATTTTTACTTTTCCCAATTTATACGCCAATGAGTGGAAGTGCCCTATGCTCTCTAAGCTGAGTTTTATAGATGTTTCAGGACACACCGTACACCACTCCAGAGTGGCTGTGGGCAATTTACATCCCTCCCATCAGCGTAGCAATGCTCCCGTTTCTCCATGGCCTGTCCTGCATTTCTGGTTTTGACATTTTATTCAGCATGGCCCTTTTGACCGATGGAAGCGAGACTTCTTTGTAGTGCTCATTAGCCTGTCCGGCTTGCTTGGTTGGCCAAAAAGTGCGTATACGTTTTTTCCTGAATATATACAGGAAAAAACGCATACGCCCTTTTTGGCCAAGGGCATCATTGTCGAGGTTTTGCCGCTTTTCCTGTGCTTTAAAGGCGATTCGAATCTCCCTCCTGAAATCTGTTTCCTGCAATTCTGCCTTGCTTTCAAATCCTCTTCGTTGCCTTCCCTCAATATATTTGTGGACGAGAGTTATCATTTATAACTCTGCAGGTTTGTGAATCGCAGTGCCCCTGAGCTCCATTTTTCAACTCGCTTTCTTGGGAGCTGGCCGCAAAAGCGCAGGATTGCTTCAGGCCCTATTCTGCTTCCGGGCGGCAGGCTGAGCCTGTGGTTAATTCTTCTTTCTGATGGGAAAATAGAGTGACATGTGCCTGTCCCAACACCTAGAGCTAGTCTCTCATTGGTTCCCCCTCTTCCCGTTCATCCTCAGGACAAATTGCAACCTGTACGGAACAGGAGGTTAAAGGTGCTGATTCTCCAAGGAGGGAGATTGCTAGGAAAGCGGCTGGAATGGCGAACCCGAGCACAAGGAGGTGAGAAATGAGGTGCGTTTTACAAACCTTTCCTGATCACACGGTGTACCATCTTCTGGGTTTCTCATGCATGTTTTCGATGTAGGAAGGTGCCCTTGAACCTGGAGATTTGGGACCCATGGAATGGGTACCACGCAGTATTACTTTAAAGGGTCTGCGTTTCCTCACCCAACCTCAACAAACCTCTCAGCCCCAAGAGTGTCCACCCTTATGTCTCAGTCAGCTGTGGGTCTAGATATGGTCAACCCAGGTGGCATCACAGCCCCTGAACGAATTTTGTAAGAATTTCTCTCTCTTTCACTGTCTTTGTTTCACGGGTTTTTAAAAGTAATTGATTTTTATAATGGGGTTTAGCCGCTTTTCAGTGCTGTGTTTATGCCGCTTTACACCCACTTGACTCACTTACAGAGAGATTTCAATACATAGGTTTTAAGATTCCTACTAGTCAGATATATTCTTGGGCGGCGAATAGGGGGTGTTGAGTCCCGTTCACTGAGCAAGGAGTAGGTCTTGTCTATTACATATTGGGTTTATGGAACGGTATCTGAGCTAATTTGAAACCCTTGTTTTATGCATCACCCCACCTCACCTTTCCCGTTAAGCAGCCATCGTGTGTTTTCTAAACGTGTGACTCTCTTCTGTTTTGTAATGCAGTTCAAGTGTAGCGGTTTTTACATTCCCTCTATAAGTGATATCTTATGATAAGTGTCTTTTTCTGTGTGACTTATTTCACGTAGAATCGTCGTAACTAAATCCACTCATCATGCTGCTCCTAGCCTTATAACGTTGATTTCATGGCTGAGTGATATTCCGTTGTGCATAAGGACCACAACTTCTTTATCCATTTATCTCTTTCCTGGGATATTTAAGGTGTAACGAAGTGGAGGTTCTTGTCAACAGAGCAGCCCTAAACTTTGGGGTGCCTGTGTCTTGCTGATTTTTACTTTTCCCAATTTATACGCCAATGAGTGGAAGTGCCCTATGCTCTCTAAGCTGAGTTTTATAGATGTTTCAGGACACACCGTACACCACTCCAGAGTGGCTGTGGGCAATTTACATCCCTCCCATCAGCGTAGCAATGCTCCCGTTTCTCCATGGCCTGTCCTGCATTTCTGGTTTTGACATTTTATTCAGCATGGCCCTTTTGACCGATGGAAGCGAGACTTCTTTGTAGTGCTCATTAGCCTGTCCGGCTTGCTTGGTTGGCCAAAATGGGCGTATGCGTTTTTTCCTGAATATATTCAGGAAAAAACGCATATGCCCTTTTCGGCCAAGTGCAGCATTGTCGATGTTTTGCCGTTTTTCATGTGCTTTAAAGGCGATTCGAATCTACCTCCTGAAATCTGTTTCCTGCAATGTTGCCTTGCTTTCAAATCGTCTTCATTGCCTCCCCTCAATATATTTGTGGACGAGAGTGATCATTTATAACTCTGCAGGTTAGTGAATTGCAGTGCTCCTGAGCTCCATTTTTCAACTCGCTTTTTTCGGAGCTGGCTGCATAACCGCAAGATTGCTTCAGGCCCTATTCTGGTTCAGGGGGACAGGGTGAGCCTGTGGTTAATTCTTCTTCCTGATGGGAAAATAGAGTGACCTGTGCCTGTCCCAACACCTAGAGCTAGTCTCTCATTGGTTCCCCCTCTTCCCATTCATCCTCAGAATAAATTGCAACCCGTACGAGACAGGAAGTTAAAGGTGCTGATTCTCCCGTGGGGAGATTGTTACTAAAGCGGCTGGAATGGCGAACCCTAGCACAAGGAGATGAGAAATGTGGTGCGTTTCAGAACCGTTTCCCGGTCACACTGTATACCATCCACTGCGTTTCCCATGCATTTTTTCACTGTAGGAAGATTCCCTTGAACCTGGAGATTTGGGACACTTAGAATGGGTACCACACAGTATTACTTTAAAGGGTCTGTGTTTCCTCACCCAACCTCACCAATCCTCTCAGCCCCAAGATTGTCCAGCCTTATGTCTAATCCAGCTGTGGGTCTAGATATGGTCAGTCCAGGTTGCTTCACTGACCCTGAAAGAAATATGTACGAATTTCTCCCTCTTTCACTCTCTTTGTTTGTTTGTTTTTTTTTTTTTTTGTAACTGGGTTTAGCTGATTTTCACTGCTGTGTTTATGCCGCTTTACACCCACTTAATTCACTTACAAAGCTATATCAATACATAGGTTTTAAGATTCTTACTAGTCAGATATATTCTTGTGCCTTGAATAGGGTGTGTAGAGTCCAGTTCACTTAGAAAGGAGTAGGGCTTGTCTGCTACATTTGTGGTTTATGGAACGCTATCTGTGGTAATTTCAAACCCTTGTTTTATGTCTCACTCCACCTCACGTTTCCTGTTAAGCAGCCATAGTTTGTTTTCTAAATGTGTGACTCTGTTCTGTTTTGCAGTACAGGTCATGTGTAGCGATTTTTACATTACCTCTATAAGTTATATCTTATGATAAGTGCCTTTTTCTGTGTGACTTATTTCACTTAGATACATCGTACATAAATCCACTCAGCCTTCTTCTACTAGTCTTATGACATTGATTTCATGGCTGAGCCATATTCCATTATACGTAAGTACCACAACTTCTTTATCCATTTTTCTCTTTCCTGGGATATTTAAGATGTACTGAAGTGGAGGTTCTTGTAAACAGAGCAGCCCTAAACTTTGGGGTGCCCGTGTCTTGTTGATTTTTTAGATTTCCCATTGTATACACCTATGAGTGGAAGTGCCCTATGCTCTCTAGCTGTGTTTTTTTTAGATGTTTCGGGAAACACCATATCCGAGTGACCATTGGCAGTTTTCATCCCGCCCGTCAGCCTAACAAGGCTCCCTTTTCTCCCTGGCCTGTCCTGCCTGCATGTCTGGTTTTTACACTTTTTTAGGACGGCCCTTTTGACCTATGGGAAGTGAGACTTCTTTGTAGTGCTGATTTTCCTTTCCGGGTTGCTTGGTTGGCCAAAAAGGGCGTATGCGTTTTTTTTCCTAAATATATTCAGGAAAAAACGCATACGCCCTTTTTGGCCGAGTGCAACATTGTCGACGTTTTCCCGCTTTTCATGTGCTTTAAAGACGATTCGTATCTTCCTCCTGAAATCTGTTTCCTGCAATTCTACCTTGCTTTCAAATACTGTTCGTTGCCTCCCCTTAGTATATTTTTGGATGAGAGTTGTCATTTATAACCCTGCAAGTTTGTGAATTACAGTGACCCTGAGCTACATTTTTCAAATGGCTTTTTTGGGAGCTGGCTGCAAAACCGCAGGATTGCTTCAGGCACTATTCTGGTTCCATGGGGCAGGCTGAGCCTGTCGTTAATTCTTCTTCCTGATGGGTAATTAGAGTGACGTGTGCCTGTCCCAACACCTAGAGCTAGTCTCTCATGGGTTCCCCCTCATCCAGTTCATCCTCAGGACAAATTGCAACCTGTATGGAACAATAGGTTAAAGGTGCTGATTCTCCAAGTGGGGAGATTGTTAGTGAAGCTGCTGGATGGGGGGAACCCGAGCATCAGGAGATGTGAAATGAGGTACATTTTAGAAACCTTTCCAGATCACACGGTGTATCATCCTCTGGGTTTCCCATGCATGTTTTCGCTGTAGGATGATTCCCTTGAACCTGGAGATTTGGTACAAATGGAATGGGTACCACGCAGTATTACTTTAAAGTGTCTTCGTTTGCTCACCCAATCTCACCAATCCTCTCAGCCCCGGGAGTTTTCAGCCTTATGTCTAATCCAGCTGTGGGTCTAGATATGGTCAATCCATGTTGCTTCAAAGCCCCTGAACGATCTCTTTAAGAATTTCTCTCTCTTTCAATGTCTTTGTTGTTTTTTTTTTTTTGAAATTTATTTTTATAATGGGGTTTAGCTGCTTTTCAGTGCTGTGTTTATACCGTTTTACACCCACTTGATTCACTTACAGAAAGATATCAATACATAGGTTTTAAGATTCTTACTAGTCAGATATATTTTTTGTGCGTTGAATAGGGGGTTTGGAGTCCAGTTCACTGAGCAAGGAATAGGGCTTGTCTGTTACATATGTGGTTTATGGTACGCTATCTGCGCTAATTTGAAACCCTTGTTTCATGCCTCACCCCACCTCACCTTTCCGTTAAGCAGCCATGGTGTGTTCTGTAAATGTGTGGCTCTATTCTGTTTTGTAGTACAGGTCCTGTGTAGCGATTTTTACATTCCCTCTATAAGTGATATCTTATGATAAGTGTCTTTTTCTGTGTGACTTATTTCACGTAGAATCGTCGTACCTAAATGCACTCATCATGCTGCTAGGAGCCTTATGACCTAGATTTCATGGCTGAGTGATATTCCATTGTACATAAGGACCACAACTTCTTTATCCATTTTTCTCTTTCCTGGGATATTTAAGGTGTAACGAAGTGGAGGTTCTTGCCAACAGAGCAGCCCTAAACTTTGGGGTGCCTGTGTCTTGCTGATTTTTAGTTTTCCCAATTTATACGCCCATGAGTGGAAGTGCCCTATGCTCTCTAGCTGTGTTTTTTAGATGTTTTAGGAAACACCATACACTTCTACAAAGTGGCCGTTGGCAGTTTACATCCCCCCCCCATCAGCCTAACAAGGCTCCCTTTTCTCCATGGCCTGTCCTGCATTTCTAGTTTTTACACTTTTTTCAGCATGGTCCCCTTTGACCGATCGGAAGTGAGACTTCTTTGTATTGCTGATTTGCATTTCCGGCTTGCTTGGAGAGTCATAATTTATAATTCTGCAGTTTTGTGAATTAAAGTTTCCTGAGCTTCATTTGTCAACTCGCTTTTTTGGGAGCTGGCCGCAAAACCGGTGGTGTGCTTCTGCCCCTACTGTGGTTCAGGGCGACAGGCGAAGCCTTTGCTTAATTCTTCTTCCTGATTGGAAATTATAGTGACTTTTGCCTGTCCGAACATCTAGGGCTTGTCTCTCATTGTTTCTCCTCCTTCCCCTTCATCCTGTGGACAAATTCCGAACTCTGTGCAAGAGGACATAGAAGGTGCTGACATCCTCAAGTGGGGAGATTGTTAGGAAAGAGGCTGGTGGGGTGAACTCGACCACCATGAGATTAAGAGATGAGGTGCCTTTTCCAAAATCTTCCTGATCCAACCGTGTACCATCTTCTGGGTGTCACTGGCATGTTTTAGCTGTAGGAAAGTTCCCATGTATGTAAGGAGAACGCCAGGGATTTTTCCAAAACAGTGTCTCCCCGAACCCCAATCTTGCGAATTTTTAAGCCACTGGTACATGTATGCTCATTAAGGGACTTGGGTCGTAAGCAGAGTCCGAAATTTAGGTGAGTGAAGCCTTCAGGGTCAGAAACGCTCGGCATCGGCCTCCTTTAGGTTCCTTTTTATCTGTAGTTGATACATGATGTCGATATAGATATCTATTGTTTTTCAGATTATTTCCCCTTAGGCGTTATTACAAAATATTGAGTATAGTTCCCTGTGCTATACAGTAGTTCCTTGTTGATGATATATTTTATACATAGAAGTGTGTATATGTTAATCCGAAACTGTTAGTTTATCTCTCCTGCCACCTTTACCCTTTGGTAATAAACTATATAAGATTTTATACTTCGCAGAAATCCAGGAGCTGAAAGACAGGTATCATTTTCAAAGGAAAATCATTCAAAACAAGATTGAACCTTCAGCCAAGATTAGTAGATCCACATCCTTGGAAAGAAATCACTGCATTTCTCTAATGTTGACCTGACAAATACGACAAACCCCTCCACTGAACTTGCTTATAATAAAGTGATGGAAATATCAAATGGAAGTGTTAGAAACATCTTATTTTACACGAGCCTTATACACTGCTCTATGTTAATAACAGTTTGGCTCACGCATCTATTCTTTGAAGTTACAATGTTCTCAAATTCTGTTACTGATCCTGCAGAGTGGGCCCCAACAAGGGTCCTCCTGCCCAGTGTCATTGGAGCCAACAGATCGAGACTGAGTTTGGTTCAGAAGCAAAGGAAAACTTTATAGTTTGATCAGAGAATGGAGAGGTGAGAGCGTGCGCTCCCCCGTGGGCTGTGGGCCGGGCTGCTGTGTAGGGATCCCGTCAGCGTCAGCGGGAGGGATGGGGCGGAGCTCTCGAGGGCCGGGTTGGCTGGAGCTCAGGCCCTATGTGGCGGAGTCTGCACGGGGCCCGGAGAGCTGAGGTGTCGGCCCAGCCATCTTGCACTAGGAAATCGGGTCTGAAGTGCCGGGTGTGGGTCCTCTGCCTGTGGAAACCTAGGAACAAGTGAAATTAGAAAAAGCACAAAGGAAAAAAAAGCTTAGACTTTATTTTATTGCCCAGATTCTATTTTTATTTCCCAGGAATTTTTAATGGCCTTTGCCGGTGACAAACCCCTCCTCTGCCTCTTGTCCCATTCCACATTCTTGGGGCGCTGAGGGTGCAGACACCTCTTCTGTAAATGCTTCGTGCTGAGTTGGGTGTCCTCATACCCGGGGAGAGGGGCAGGACTTCTCCCCAGCTGCCTCCAGGTGAGGTTGATTGTCCCCAGGCCTCCTCCCTCACTGCTCGTCTGCCTGAGCACCAGCGTTGGAAGTTTTATAGATTCTAATGACCTTTAAGGGTCCAGGAAAGAGATGCGCAGGGACGCTGGGGGGGCCGGTTTTACCCTGCTCCACATTGGTTCGGCCCCCTTAGGCTGACGGTTTCTGCCAGCCTAGATGCTCTGACCAGTAGTCTGCGCTTTCTTCAGTTAGGCCACTGAATTAATGTACAAACAGCACCAGGTGTCAGAGCCTTGCCTGCTCAACTCCCAGACAGTCCAGGGCCGGTGGTGATCCAGGACCATGACGGCCACTCAGTCAACGGCCTTTTGAAGTAGCCAGGAGTACATCTGGTCTCATTGGTCGCCGTCACAGTGGCGTCTGTAGGCTTTTCTATGGTGGCAGCGTTATTTAGGGTTCCCCTGCCAAGTTTATTAGCTCCACTCTGGGTGCAGTAAGTCCTGCAAGCAATAGTCTGTTCTTTTGGGGCACACTCTTGTGGTTTTCTGAGAGAAGCTCCAGGTCAAGTGATGGTCACACGAGTCGTCATGGGGGCCCGTTGCCCCAGGTTGTCTCTCTGGAGGTTGGAGTTAGAGGGCCTCCTCACTCGAGGTCATTGTGCCCACGGAGCGATCCCTGCAACTTCACGGCATGGTGGGTGGTTAGGAACACCAAGTGGCGTCCTTTTCCCTTAGGAGGGAGCTGGTCTTGCGGGCTGCTCATTTCCAGGTTTTTAGATACCCCCAGTATCCTGGTCGGATGGGGTGGCTGACCAATGCCTGGAGGGCATTCTTGCATGGTTCCATTTCAGGTGGTCCCAGTTTTTGCACTAATACTCCAAGGGCGATTCACCTTCGACCAGGAATGTAAAGGTCAAAGGGTTTAGCTAAATTAGGGAGGTCCAGGGCAAGGGTCTGAATTGACTGCTCTTTCCTTTCTTGAAAGGCCGCTTCTGGATTCTATTCAAAAGGATCATCATCTTTTCCTCTCAGTGTTTCATATAGAGGCCCAGTTATTAGACTGTAGTTAGGGATCCAGATGCAGCAAACCCCGGTCTCCCCAGGAACCCCTAAGCTGTCTTCTAGTTTTAGGAAGGGTGAAGCTGCAAATGGCTTCTTCCCTTTCCTTGGATGGGCTTCTCTGATCTTCTGTGAGAATGAAGCCCAGGCAGGTCACCTTAGTCTGTGATATTTGAGCCTTTTTCTTGGACACCTTCTATCTTTTATTGGCTAGGTAGTCCAGAGGCCTCCTTAGTAGGGCTGGCGATCAGAATGTCGTCTGCATATTGAAGGAGGGTTCCCTTCTCCCGAGGTAGATCTTTTAGGGCTTTAGCTAACGTTTCCCCAAAGATGGTGTGGGAATTTTTGAACCCCTGGGGCAGGACGGCCCAGCAGTATTGTTTTTGTTGTATGTTGAGTCCTGCCACTCATAGCCAAAATTTCTTGTGACTCTGGGACTAATGGAATACAGAAGAAGGCATCATTGAAGTCTAATACATAATACCATGTCCTGGTGGATGGTAGAATGACCAGCAGGGTATAGGAATTAGGAACTACTGGATGTATATCCTCTGTGGCTTCACTGACTGTCCTGCGTCCTTTACCAGGTCCCCAGCAGCCCACGGGGCTCTCATGGTCAGGCCCCTCCCAGGATATGGAACTCATCTGGGCAGGTACGCAGCAGCCCACGGGGCTCTCATGGTCAGGCCCCTCCCAAGATATGGTGCTCACCTGTGCAGGTACCCAGCAGCCCACGGGGCTCTCATTGTCAGGCCCCTCCCAGGATATGGAGCTCACCTGGGCAGGTACCCAGTAGACCACGGGGCTCTCGTGGGCAGGCCCCTCCCAGGATATGGAGCTCACCTGGGTAGGTACCCAGCAGCCCACGGGGCTCTCGTGGGCAGGCCCCTCCCAGGATATGGAGCTCACCTGGGCAGGTACCAGGCAGCTCACGGGGCTCTCGTGGGCAGGCCCCTCCCTGGATATGGAGCTTCCCTGGACAGGTACCCCAACAGGGCTGGGCACACAGGAACCGTGCACATAGCCCTCATTGCAGAGCACCTCCAGCACACCTGTCGCTCAGATCTGACACAGAGCACCTCAGAGCAGGGCTTGGACTAACAAACATCAGCTCCGACAGGTCTGTGACCCTAGGCTTCTCTCTGTGTGGCCTCCCTCCGCCTGGTCTTCCAGGGGCTTCCACTGCAGCCGGGGCACCAGGCCTCTGTCTCCATCCACCACCCCTCCTCTCCCTGACTCCTGGGTTCCTCTCATTAGGAGAGGGTCTTCTTGAAGTTGTCTCCCACTCATGGACCAGATAAAATGATTAGAAAACAAGCCAGGGCTGCCGCCCCTTGTCTATCCTGACTCTCGGGACCCTACATCTGTTCCTTGGACCTGGCCGGTGCAGCAAAGCCCATTTTCTGCAACTCTGAGCCCCTGAGGGGCGAGGATTGGCTGACCTGGGCAGCCTGACCCTGCCGGCCAGCCCTTCCCAGGTGTGCCTGTGTTGAGGTCAATATAAACACCCCTCCAGGCAGCAAAAGCCTCTGCAGCTGTGCCTGACGCCATATTCTCTGCCCCGTCAGCAGTCTCGTGGTTGTGCTGGTGGGAGGGAGTAGCGCCCAGGGCTCTATGAGTGGCCCCGTGTGAGTGGGGCTCTGCTGGACTTTCTGCAGGAGTTTCCGGGCTGCCACCTGCTAAAGAAGAGGATGTGTCACCCACACCTGCTGCTGGAATTTCTACCCGGGCAGAGGTGAGGAAGGAAAAAAGCAGTGGGGGCCGGGACAGGAGGGGTACCTCAGGCAGGGAAATGGAAAGCTTCCAGAAGAGCGCCTGGGGCCAGGACCATCCTGGCTGACCTGCAGGCACCAAGTTGTCCTGCGTGCTGTCGCTGGTGTGACTCCAAGCCCCTTCCTCTAGGCTTTAAAGTCTTTGCACACATTCAGGTGTTTTACCTGGGAAAGGTGGGAAAAGTTCAGCAGCAGCTGGCCTGGGGCTCAGCTCACGTTTCCTCAGAGACGCCTCCTCACCGTCCCCCAGCTTTGCAATGAGGACGTTCCTTGCGGGGGAGCTGCTGGCTGCATGGGAGACGATTCCCCACCTCTGACCAACTTCAGAGTTGTTTACCACTGGAGCAAGTGCCCTGATAGGGTTTTCCTCTGTATGACCAGTGGGTTCTGTTTTTTTTTTTTTTTTTCTTTTTTGGTTCAAGGTAGGTTTTATTCCTCTTTTTGTATTTATAGATATAAGCATGGAAATAATTCATTCATATAAATACATCTATGGGAAGGAAAGAACTTTTTTTCTGTTTTATTTTTTTAAAATATAATTTATGTTTTAATTTTTTAATTTTATTCATTTTTTTATACAGCAGGTTCTTATTGGTTATCTATTTTATACATATAAGTGTATATATGTCAATCCCAGGCTCGCAATTCATCCCACCACCACCACCCTGCCACTTTCCCCCCTTGGTGTCCGTACATTTGTTCTCTACATCTGTGTCTCTATTTCTGCCTTGCAAACTGGTTCATCTGTACCATTTTTCTAGGTTCCACATGTATGCGCTTAAATATGGTATTTGTTTTTCTCTTTCTGACTTACTTCACTCTGTATGACAGTCTCTAGATCTATCCACGTCTCTACAAATGACCCAATTTCGTTCCTTTTTATGGCTGAGTAATATTCCATTTTATATATGTACCACATCTTTTCCATTCGTCTGTCTATGGGCATTTAGGTTGCTTCCATGACCTGGCTATTGTAAATAGTGCTGCAAAGAACATTGTGTGAATATCTTTTTGAATTATGGTTTTCTCTGGGTATATGCCCAGTAGTGGGATTGCTGGGTCATATGGTAATTCTATTTTTAGTTTTTAAGGAACCTCCATACTGTTCTCCATAGTGACTGTATCAATTTACATCCCCACAAATAGTGTAAGAGGGTTCCCTTTTCTCCACACCCTCTCCAGCATTTGTTGTTTGTAGATTTTCTGATGATGCCCATTCTAACTTGTGTGAGGTGATACCTCATTGTAGTTTTGGTTTATATTTCTCTAATAATTAGTGATGTTGAGCAGCTTTTCATGTGCTTCTTGGCCATCTGTATGTCTTCTGGGGACAAATGTCTATTTACGTCATCTGCCCATTTTTGGATTGGGTTGTTTGTTTTTTTTTTTTACTGTTGAGCTGCATGTGCTGTTTATATATATTGGAGATTAATCCTTTGTCCATTGATTCGTTTGCAAATATTTTCTCCCATTCTGAGGTTGTCTTTTCGTCTTGTTTGTAGTTTCCTTTGCTTTGCAAAAGCTTTTAGGTTTCATTTGCTCCCATTTGTTTATTTTTGTTTTTTATTCCATTACTCTAGTAGGTGGATCAAAAAAAGATCTTGTGATTTTTGTCAAAGAGTATTCTTCCTATGTTTTCCTCTAAGAGTTTTATAGTGTCCGGTCTTACATTTCGGTCTCTAATCTATTTTGAGTTTATTTTTTGTGTATGGTGTTAGGGAGTGTTCTAATTTCATTCTTTTACATGTAGCTGTCCATTTTTCCCAGCACCACTTATTGAAGAGACTGTCTTTTCTCCATTGTATATCCTTGCATCCTTTGTCATAGATTAGTGGACCATAGGTGTGTAGGTTTATCTCTGGGCTTTCTTTTTTTTTTTCCTTTTACATCTTTATTGGAGTATAATTGCTTTACAATTGTGTGTTAATTTCTGCTGTATAAAAAAGTGAATCAGGGGCTTCCCTGGTGGCGCAGTGGTTGAGAGTCTGCCTGCCAATGCAGGAGACACGGGTTCGCGCCCTGGTCTGGGAAGATCCCATATGCCGCGGAGCAGCTGGGCCCGTGAGCCACAATTACTGAGCCTGTGCGTCTGGAGCCTGTGCTCCACAACAAGAGAGGCCGCGATAGTGAGAGGCCCGCGCACCGCGATGAAGAGTGGCCCCCGCTTGCCGCAACTAGAGAAAGCCCTTGCACAGAAACGAAGACCCAACACAGCCATAAATAAATAAATAAATAAAATTTAAAAAAAAAAAAAAAAAAAAAAAAAAAAAAAAAAAAAAAAAAAAAAGTGAATCAGCTATACATATACATATAACACCATATCCCCTCCCTCTTGCACCTCCCTCTCACTTCCTTATCCCACCCCTTTAGGTGGTCACAAAGCACCGAGCTGATCTCCCTGTGCTATGTGGCTGCTTCCCAGTAGCTATCAATTTTACATTTGGTAGCGTATATATGTCCATACCACTCTCTCACTTTGTCCCAGCTTACCCTTCCCCCTCCCCGTGTCCTCAAGTCCTTTCTCTACGTCTGTGTCCTTAATCCTTTCCTGCCCCTAGGTTCTTCATAAACTTTTTTTTCTTTCAGATTCCATATATATGTGTTAGCATACGGTATTTGTTTTTCTCTTTCTGACTTACTTCACTCTGTAGGACAGACCCTAGATCCATCCACCTCACTACAAATAACTCAGTTTTGTTTCTTTTTATGGCTGAATAATGTTCCATTGTATATATGTGCCACATCTTCTTTATCCAGTTATCTGCTGATGGACACTTAGGTTGCTTCCATGTCCTGGCTATTGTAAATAGAGCTACAATGAACATTGTGGTACATGACTCTTTTTGAATTATGGTTTTCTCAGGGTAAATGTCCAGTAGTGGGATTGCTGGGTTGTACGGTTGTTCTATTTTTAGTTTTTAAGGAACCCCCATACCGTTCTCCCTAGTAGCTATATCAATTTACATTCCCACCAACAGTGCAAGAGGGTTCCCTTTTCTCCAATAAATGCCTCTCCAGCATTTATTGTTGGTAGATTTTTTGATGATGGCCATTCTGACTGGTGTGAGGTGATACCTCATTGTAGTTTTGATTTGCATTTCTCTAATAATTAGTGATGTTCAACATCCTTTCATGTGTTTGTTGGCAACCTGTATATCCTCTTTGGAGAAATGTCTATTTAGGTCTTCTGCCCATTTTTGGATTGGGTTGTTTGGTTTTGTGATATTGAGCTACAGGAGCTGCTTTTTGGAGGTTAATCCTTTGCCATTTGCTTCATTTGAAAATATTTTCTCCCATTCTGATGGTTGTCTTCTCATTTTGCTTATGTTTTCCTTTGCTGTGCAAAAGATTTTAAATTTCATTAAGTCCCATTTTTTTTATTTTTGTTTTTATTTCCATTTCTCTAGGAGGTGGGTCAAAAAGGATCTTGCTGTGATTTATGTCATAGACTGTTCTGCTTATGTTTTCCTCTAAGAGTTTTATAGTGGCTGGTCTTACATTTAGGTCTCTAATCCATTTTGAGTTTATTTTTGTGTATGGTGTTAGGGAGTGTTCTAATTTCATTCTTTTACATGTAGCTGTCCAGTTTTGCCAGCACCACTTACTGAAGACACTGTCTTTTCTCCATTGTATACCCTTGCCTCCTTTGTCATAGATTAGTGGACCGTAGGTATGTGGGTTTATCTCTGTGCTTTCTATCCTGTTCTATTGATCTATATTTCTGTTTTTGTGCCAGTACCATATTATCTTGATTACTGTAGCTTTGTAATAGTGTCTGAAGTCTGGAAGTCTGATTCCTCCAGCTCTTTTTTTTTCCCCTCAAGACTGCTTTGGCTATCCGGGGTCTTTTGTGTCTCCCTACAAATTTTAAGATTTTTTTTTTCTAGTTCTGTAGAAAATGCCAAAGGTATTTTGATAGGGATTGCATTGAATCTGTAGATTGCTTTGGGTAGTATAGTCATTTTCACAATATTGATTCTTCTAATCCAAGAACATGGTATATGTCTCCATCTGTTTATATCATCTTTGATTTCTTTCATCAGTGTCTTATAGTTTTCTGAGTACAGGTCTTTTACTTCCTTAGGTAGGTTTATTCCTAGGTATTTTATTTTTGTTGCAGTGGTAATGGGATTGTTTCCTTAATTTCTCTTTCTGTTCTTTCATTGTTAGTGTATAGGAATGCAAGCAATTTCTGTGCATTAATTTTGTATCCTGCAACTTTACCAAATTCATTGATTAGCTCCAGTGGTTTTCTGGTGGCATCTTTAGGATTCTCTATCTATGATATGATGTCATCTGCAAACAGTGACAATTTTACTTCTTCTTTTCCTTTTTGTATTTCTTTTATTTCTTTTTCTTCTCTGATTGCCATGGCTAGGACTTCCAAAACTATGTTGAATAGTAGTGGTGAGAGTGGACATCCTCGTCTTGTTCCTGATCTTAGAGGAAACGTTTTCAGTTTTTCATCGTTGAGAATGATGTTTGCTGTGGGTTTGTCATATATGGCCTTTATTATGTTGAGGTAGTTTCCCTCTATGCCCACACTCTGCAGAGTTTTTATCATAAATGGGTGTTGAATTTTTTCAAAATCTTTTCCTGCATCTATTGAGATGATCATATGGTTTTATTCTACAATTTGTTAATATGGTGTATCACATTGATTTGTGTACATTGAAGAATCCTTGCATCCCTGGGATAAACCCCACTTGATCATGGTGTATGATCCTTTTAATGTGTTGTTCGATTCTGTTTGCTAGTATTTTGTTGAGGATTTTTACATCTATATTCATCAGTGATATTGGTCTATAATTTTCTTTCCTTGTAGTATCTTTGTCTGGTTTTGGTATCACGGTGACGGTGGTCTCATAGAATGAGTTTGGGAGTGTTCCTTCCCCTGCAATTGTTTTGAAGAATTTGAGAAGGTTGGGTGTTAGCTCTTCTCTAAATGTTTGACAGAATTCACCTGTGATGCCATCTGGTTCTGGACTTTTGTTTGTTGGAAGATTTTTAATCACAGTTTCAATTTCATTGCTTGTGGTAGGTTTGTTCATATTTTCTATTTCTTCCTGGTTCAGTCTTGGAAGGTTATCCCTTTTTAAGAATTTGGCCATTTCTTCCAGGTTGTCCATTTTGTTGGCATAGAGTTGCTTGTAGTAGTCTCTTAGGATGCTTTGTATTCCTGCGGTGTCTGTTGTAACTTCTCATTTTCACTTCTAATTTTGTTGATTTGATTCCTCTCCCTCTTTTTCTTGAGTCTGGCTAAAGGTTTATCATTTTTGTTTATCTTCTCAAAGAACCGGCTTTTAGTTTTATTGATCTTTGCTTTCATTTTCTTTGCTTCTATTTCATTTATTTCTGCTTTGATCTTTATGATTTCTTTCATTCTACTAACTTTGGGTTTTGTTCTTCTTTCTCTAGTTCCTCTAGGTGTAAGGATAGATTGTTTATTTGAGATTTTTCTTGTTTCTTGAGGTAGGCTTGTTTTACTATAAACTTCCCTCTTAGAACTGCTTTTGCTGCATCCCATAGGTTTTGGATCATTGTGTTTTTGTTGTCATTTGTCTCTAGGTAGTTTTTGATTTCCTCTTTGATTTCTTCAGTGATCTCTTGGTTATTTAGTAACGTATTGTTTAGCCTCCATGTGTTTGTGTTTTTTACGGTTTTGTCCCTGTTATTGATTTCTAATCTCATAGCATTGTGGTCGGAACAGCTGCTTGATATGATTTCAGTTTTCTTAAATTTACTGAGGCTTTATTTGTGACCCAAGATGTGATCTATCCTGGAGAATGTTCCGTGTGCAGTTGAGAAGAACGTGTAATCTGCTGTTTTTGAATGGAATGTCCTATAAATATCAATTAACTATATCTGGTCTATTGTGTCATTTAAAGCTTGTGTTTCCTTATTAATTTTCTGTCTGGATGATCTCCACTGGTGTAAGTGAGCTGTTAAAGTCCCCTGCTATTATTGTGTTACTGTTGATTTCCTCTTTTATAGCTGTTAGCAGTTGCCTTATGTATTGAGGTGCTCCTATGTTGGGCACATATATATTTATAATTGTTATATCTTCTTCTTGGATTGATCCCTTGACCATTATGCAGTGTCTTTCATTGTCTCTTGTAACATTCTTTATTTTAAAGTCTATTTTATCTGATATGAGTATTGCTACTCCAGCTTTCTTTTGATTTTCATTTGCATAGAATATATTTTTCCATCGCCTCACTTTCAGTCTGTATGTGTCCCTAGGTCTGAAATGGGTCTCTTGTAGACAGCATATATATGGGTCTTGTTTTTGTATCCATTCAGAGAGCCTGTGTCTTTTGGTTGGAACATTTAGTCCATTCACGTTTAAGGTAATTATTGATATGTATGTTCCTATTACTCTTTTCTTAATTGTTATGGGTTTGTCTTGGTGGGTCCTTTTCTTCTCTTGTGTTTCCCACTTAGAGAAGTTCCTTTAGCATTTGGTGTAGAACTGGTTTCATGGTGCTGAATTCTCTTAGCTTTTGCTTGTCTGTAGGGCTTATGATTTCTCTGTCAAATCTGAATGATATCCTTGCTGGGTGGAGTACTCTTGGTTGTAGGTTCTTCCCTTTCATCACTTTAAATTTATGCCACTCCCTTCTGGCTTGTAGATTTTCTGCTGAGAAATCAGCTGTTATCCTTATGGGAGTTCCCTTGTATGTTATTTGTCATTTTTCCCTTGTTGCTTTCAATAATTTTTCTTTGTCTTCAATTTTTGTCAATTTGGTTACTATGTGTCTTGGCATTTTTCTCCTTTGATTTATCCTGACTGGGACTCTCTGCACTTCCTGGACTTGGGTGGCTATTTCTTTTCCCATGCTAGGAAGTTTTCGACTATAATCTCTTCAAATGTATTCTCGGGTCCTTTCTCTCTCTCTTCTCCTTCTGGGACCCCTATGATGTGAATGTTGTTGCGTTTAATGTTGTCCCAGAGGACTCTTAGGGTGTCTTCATTTATTTTCATTCTTTTTCTTTATTCTGTTCCATGGCAGTGATTTCCACTTTTCTGTCTTCCAGGTCACTTATCCGTTCTTCTGCCACAGTTATTCTGCTACTGATTCCTTCTAGTGTATTTTTCATTTCAGTTATTATATTGTTCACCTCTGTTTGTTTGTTCTTTAATTCTTCTAGGTGTTTGCTCCTTAATTCTTCTAGATCTTTGTTAAGCATTTCTTGCATCTTCTCGATCTTTGCCTCCATTCTTTTGCCAAGGTCTTGGATCATGTTCACTATCATTATTCTGAATTCTTTTTCTGGAAGGTTCCCTATCTCCACCTCATTTCGTTTTTTTCCCTAGGGTTTTATCTTGTTCCTTAATCTGGTATAAAGTCCTCTGCCTTTTCATTTTGTCTATCTTTCTGTGAATGTGGTTTTCCTTCCACAGGCTGCAGAATTGTAGTTCTTCTTGCTTCTGCTGTCTGCTCTCCAGTGGATGAGTCTATCTTAGAGGCTTGTGCAAGCTTCCTGATGGGAGGGACTGGTGGTGGGTAGAGCTGGGTGTTGCTTTGGTGGGCAAAGCTTTAATCTGCTTGTCTGCAGATTAAATAAAACTTTAATAAAAAGTTTAATCCACTTATCTGCTGATGCATGGGGCTGGGTTCCCTCCCTGTTGGTAGTTTCACCTGAGGTGACCCAGCACTGGAGCCTACCTTGCTCTTGGTGGGGTTAATGGCGGACTCTGGGAATGCTCACACCAAGGAGTATTTCCCAGAACTTCTGCTGCCAGTGTCGTTGTCCTCACGGTGAGCCACACCCACAGCTACCACCTGCCTCTGCAGGAGACCCTCTAAAACTATCAGGTAGTTCTGCTCATCCTCCTATGGGGTCACTGCTCCTTCCCCTGGGTTCTGATGTGCTCACTACTTTGTGTGTGCCCTCCAAGAGTGGAGTATCTGAGTGGAGTTGAGACTCTGAGACTCTGCGTGGAGTCGCACAGACTCTGGGTCCTGTGAAGCTTCGATGCTTTGTGGTTCTAGAAATCCTATAGGAGACGGTCCACAGCAGGTGAAGCTAATGCTCTCAGTAGAGGTGGTGAAGCCAAAGATCTGCAGTTCCAAACTAGAGGTGTCGATGTACATACAGGACAAAATCATCTCGTGTGAATGTAGTTCAGGCATGTTTAAGGTGAATGGAGCCATGTTAATGCCTACCATATTCTATCTTGAGCCTCTCCTCAGGGACCCCCTCCTCAGTTCCTGAGGCTCCTGTAAGTCACGTACAGGGGACTGGAGAGTGGGCTCTGTCCAATCTGAGCCCTGAGTTACCCTGTGTGTATCTTAGGATACTTTGTATTTCTGTGGGGTCTGTTGTAATATCATCTCTTTCATTTCAGATTTATTTGGGCCCTCTCTTTTTAAAAAAACATACTACTGTTGTCTTTTATTCTTTACAGAAGTTTAATAAGTGTTTGATCTACCTTGACTTACTCTATGTATACTTTTTGCAGTGAGATTTTTACTTTTCTTTGTTTTCTTGTTACTATCAATAATTAGTGAGACTTCTTTTAAGCTACCTTCAACATTGATTATAAAGCTGCTTTATTAGTGATGACAGAGCCTTAATGGAAGTCATGTTCTGGTTGTAAATTAGAATGCAATGTGCCAGCAAAAAGCCCCTTAAGTTTATTTCTCATTACTTCTTGTTCTTTTTTTAATTTAATTTTTATTTTTTATCACAGCAAATTTGATTAAAATGTTTTGTTTCTTCTAGGTGTGCAAGATGTGGTTCTTTTAAACATATACATATATCTATTCTTCTTTGGATCATTTTCCCATGTAGGTTATGATACAATGTTGAGTAATCTTCTTTTGGTATTACGTAGGTCTTTGGTGATTACACATTTCACATTTGTTTCTATATCTATGTTAACTCCAATATCCTAATGTGTCCAATCCTCACACCTTTCCATTTGGTGAACCATAAGTTAGTTTAGTGAATCTGTGATTGCATTTCTCTGTGGAAATATCTTCATTGGTATCAATTTTTAGCTAAGACCTATAAGTGATATTATAGGATATGTGTCTTTTGCGTTCTGACTTAGTACAATTTGCCTGATTACCTCAAGAATCATACATGGTGCTGCAAATGGCATTGTTTTATTTTTTTCCCTGGCTAATATTCCATCTGTACGTGTACCAGTTCTTCTTTGGCCATGCACCTCTTGATGGACTTTTTGGTTGTCTCCATGTCTTGGCTATTGTAATACTGCTGCAATACACATTTGCTTGCCTGTGTCTTTCCAGTTCTATCTTCTTATGTTATAGTCCAAGGAGTGGGCTTGCTGTATCATATGGTAACTCAGTGTGTACGTTTTAAAGGCACCACAATTCAGTTCTCATTAGTGGCTCTTTCCAGGTTACGTCCAACTTAAAGTTGAGGGTATGCATTTCTCCAAAACACCTTCAGTATTTATTGTTTGTAGTTTTCTTGCTGAAGGTTATTCTGACAGGTGTGAGCTGATACCCCTTTGTGGTTGAATTTGCATGTGTCCCATAATCTGTTGAAATTGAGCTTTAAAGCATGTCCTTTTTATTTATCAAACAGTGATTACAGCTTAGTTCTTCAAGGTGTTTTCTTAAAGTATGTGTCACATTTTGAAAATTTTTGGCCATTACCTCCCTCGAGACATTTTGAGGGCAGTTTTCATTTACAGCCCTGCATTACTTGTTCATATGAAGTGACCATTAGCACAGGCTTTAAAGCTGCTTTTGCAGGTAATGGCCAGAGGGCGGCAGCCTTTCTACGTTCCCCACTCTGGTAACTAGGGAAACAGACCTTCCGGCCTGTGGTGTTCCTCCGTTATAAATTAGAGTGCAATGTGCCCGGATAAACCCACAAATGCTGATGTCTCCTTACTTTTGTTTTTTTTTTTTTTTTTTTAATTTAATTTATATTTAGTATTGGAGTAATATTCCATTGTGTACATGGACCACTTCTTCTTGGTGCATTCCTCGGTTGATGGACATTTTCATTGCTTCCAAGTGTTGGCTATGGTAAATATTGCTGGAGTGAAGGATTGCCAGCCTGTGACTTTTTGATTCTCATTTTCTCAGGTGATAGGTCCAGCAGTGGTTTTGATTGATTGACTGGTAGCTCAATGTTTCCCTTTTCAAAGAACCTACATTGTGTTTTCATTAGTGACTCTTAACATGCCCCCCCTTACAGCCGAGGGTATGCATTTCTCCACAATCCCTTCAGCATTTATTTTTTGCAGCATTTTTGCTAATGGCCATTCTGACTGCTGTGAGCCGATAGGTATTTGTAATATGGGTATGCATGTCGTTAAATATTCTAAAATTCATCATTTTTCCACGCCTTTTTCTTTTCTGTTAACAGAAAAAAGAAAAGTGTGAGTACAATATCCGTCTTGAAAGTGTCTTCCTGGAACGTTGCCCTCTTCTGAATTTTTTGGTCAATTTTCAACCCCAGGATTGTTTTGAAATGTAGGTGTCATTTACAGGCCTGCAATGAGTGTGAATATTTAGGGACCAATAGCATTAGGTTTAAGCTGCTGTTGTTCGAAACGGACACAAGGCAGCAGCATTTCTCCATTAACAAATCTGGTTACTAGGGCAGCAGAGCCGTTCTGGAAGTCGTTTTCCTAGGTTGTAAATTTGAATGGAATGGGCTGGAAAACGCCCCATAAGTTTATGTCTGATTAATTCTTTTTCATTGTTTTAATTTTTTAAATCAGGGTAATGGTTAGAATGTTGTTTGTCCAAGGTGTACACACTCTGGTTCATTTACACATTATTTATATCTATTTATGTAGAGATCCTCTTCCCATGTAAATTATTACAGAGTGTTCTGTAGACCTCCCTTGTTATATGGTCGGTCTTTTTGTAATATGTATATAATATGTATTTGGATCATATCCATATCATATAGTAACACTAATCTTCATTTATCCATTCCCCCCACCTTTCCCTTTAGATGAGCAAAGTTGGTTTTCTAAGTTTGTGAGTGTATTTCTCTGTGAATTGTGTTCATTTCTGTCAGTTATTAGATAACGCCTGTAAGTGATATCATAGGATATAAGTCTTTTGCTTTCCGACTTACCTCATGATTTGTGATTATCTCCAGGCTCATTTGTGGTGCCTCAAAGAGCAGGGTTTCATTGTTTTCCATGGCTAATATTCCATTGTGTACCTGGACCACTTATTCTATATCCATTCACTTGTTGATGGACATTTTTATCGCTTCACTGCCTTGGCTATTGTGAATAATGCTGCCCTGCAGCTTTTGCAACCTGTGTCTTCTCGATACTTGTCTTCTCAGGTGAGAGGTCCAGTGGTGCGCCTGCTGGATTGAATGGTACCTAAATTTTTACTTTTAAACGCAGCTCTTTTCTGTTCTCATTACTGGCTGTTAACCACTTTGCATCTCACCAGCAGCTAGAGGATACACAATTCTCTACAACCGCATCAGCATTTATGGTTTGTAGACTTTTTGCTGATGGTCAGTCGACTGGTGTGATTGGAAACCTTTTTGTTGATTAGACTGCATGAGTCTAATAATTCCTCAGGTTGAGCCTTAATCCATTCTCCTTTTTTTAAAGACAGTGAGTAATACTTACCTCTTCATAGTATTTTATTGAAAAATTTGCCTGTATTAAATTTTTTTGTCCGTTCCCTACCTCAGCACAATTTTTGACGGCAGGTGTCCTTTACAGCCCTGAGTCCTTGTGAATTTTAAGTGACCATTAGCTGTGGGTTTAAAGCCGCTCTTGCGGGAAACGGCCACAAGGCGGCAGCATTTCTCCTTTACCAAATCTGGTTACTATGGCAACAGAGCCTTACTGGAAGTGGTGGTCTAGGTTGCAAATTAGAATGGAATGTGCCAGGAAAAAGCCCTTTAAGTTTATGTCTCATTACTTCTTGTTCGTATTTTTAAGTTAATTTTTATTTTTTATCACAGCAAACTTGATTACAATGTTTTGTTTCTTCTAGGTGTGCAAGATGTGGTTCTTTCACACATATACATATATCTATTCTTCTTCAGATCCTTTTCCCATGTAGGTTATGACACAATGTAGAGTAGTCTTCTCTTGGTATTCTGTAGGTCTTTGGTGATTATATATTTCACATGTGTTTGTATGTCTCTGTTAACCTCAATATGGTAATGTATCCAATCCTCACACCTTTCCATCTGGTGAACCATTAGTTTCTTTAATGAATCTGTGATTGCCTTTCTCTGTGGAAATATCTTCGTTTGTATCAATTTTTAGGTAACACCTATGTCTGATATGATAGGATATATGTCTTTCACTTTCTCACTTACTACAAGTTGTGTGATTACCTCTAGACTCATCTATGGTGCTGCAAATGGCATTGTTTCATTTTTTCACTAGCTCATATTCCATCTGTACATGTAGCAGTTCTTATTTGTCCACCCATTTGTCAGTGGACTTTTTGGTTACTTCCATATATTGGCTATTGTAATAGTATGCATTGCAGATTTGCCTGCCTGTGTCCTTCCAATTCTGTCTTCGTCGGTTATAGGTCCAGGAATAGGTCTGCTAGGTCATATGGTAGCTCAGTGTTTACCTTTTAAAGGTACCTCCATTCTGTTATCATTAGTGGCTCTTTCCAGGTTACGTCCCACTTAAAGTTGAGGGTATGCATTTCTCCACAGCACCTTCAGCATTTATTCTTTGTAGTTTTTGCTGATGGTTATTCTGACGGGTGTGAGCTGACACCTCTTTACGGTTGAATTTGCATGTGTCTCATATTCCGTTGCAATTGAGCTTTAAGGCAAGTCTTTTTTTATTTTTCAAGCTGTAATTACAGCTTAGTTCTTCAAAGTGGTTTCTTAAAGTATGTGCCAAATTTTGAAATGTTTTGGCCATTACCTCCCTCAAGACATTTTGAAGGCAGGTTTCATTTTCAGCCCTACAGTACTTGTTCATATGAAGTGACCATTAGCACAGGCTTTAAACTGCTTTTGCAGGTAACGGCCACAGGGCTGCTACCTTTCTACATTCCCCACACTGATACTAGGGAAACAGACTTTACGTCCAGTGGTGTTCCTCGGTTGTAAATTAGAGTAGAATGTGCCCAGGTAAACACACAAAAGCTGATGTCTCTTTACTTTTGTTGTATTTTTAAATTTAATTTATATTTATTATTGGAGTTAATATTCTATTTTGTACATGGACCACTTCTTGGTGCATTCCTCTGTTGATGGACATTTTCGTTGCTTCCAAGTGTTGCCTATGGTAAATATTGCTGGAGTGCAGGATTGCCAGCCTGTGACTTTTTGATTCTCATTTTCTCTGGTGATAGGGCCAGCAGTGGTTGTGATTGATGGACTGGTCACTCAGTGTTTACTTTTTCAAAGCACCTCCAATGTGTTTTTATTAGTGGCTTTTACAACGTCGCCCTTAGAACCGAGGGTACGCATTTATCCACAATCGCTTCAGCATTTATTGTTTGCACCATTTTTGCTGATGGCCATTCTGACTGCTGTGATCTGATAGGTATTTGTAATTTGGGTTTGCATATCTTTCAAAATTCCTAAAATTCATCATTTTTCCACATCTTTTTCTTTTATCAAAAGAAAAATCTGTGAGCACAATATACCTCTTGAAATTATCTTCTTCAAAGGTTGCCCTTTTTGAATTTTTTGTTCGATTTTTGACCCCAGAATTTTTTTGGAGGGCAGGTGTCATTTACAGAACTGCAAGTTGGTGAATATTTAGTGACCGTTTGCAGTGGGTTTAAAGCTGTTTTTGTGGGAAACGGCCAAAAGGAGGCAGCATTTCGCCATTCCCCAATCTAGGTACTAGGGCAGCAGAGCCTTTCTGGAAGTCGTTGTCTTAGGTTGTAAATTAGAATGGAGTTTGCCAGGAGAAATCCCCATAAGTTTATGTCTCATTAGTTCTTATTCGTTTTTTTTTTCCAAACACACACACTGTATTTTATTTTTATAAGAGATAAATAGACTGACATCAAGCATTGTACATGGATGATCACAACAAAAGCAACAGTGATTGAAATTACCAAACATGAAACACACTCATACTATGTCATAATATTGACATTCAGTCCAGTAATCCTTCACTGTAGCAGCTGCTTTACTTTGCAGTGAAAATTGATTTGTATATTTTTTGCCTCTGAGTCCTTGTGGGATTTTTTTTAATTCAAACAGAAAGTAACAAAAATTATACTTATCGTCATCAGTTCACTCAGTCCCATGTAATTAATTTTTTTTCATCTTGATCTTTTGTTAGCACTTTTATGAGTTCATTAGTTTTATCATTAGAGTTCTGAAAATGCTTATTCATTCAGTTCAGCAGTACAGTAGAGTTACCAGAAACCTGTACTTGTCAGAGTCTTTTCCATGAATTTCATGAAGGTGAAACCCTTTTATAGGAACATATTTGCAAAAGCATCAGAGTACACCCAGAACTGTCTGTAAATGACAAAAGACTTAAAAATGACCACGGTTAAAGATTTGATGAAAGTTTATAATAATGCAGTTGACAAGAAAATTAGTTATTTCTGAGATATACATTTTAAAGTAATAACTAGGATTATGAATTATAACATTATACCAGAACATATAAGATTCTTAGAAAGTTCATGTAATGTCTGAAACATTTATATTAACATACTTCCATACAAATAACCGAATGAAAGTTTAGTATTAGTTGTTTTGTTTCTTTTTTTATACTGCAGGTTCTTATCAGTCATCAATTTTATACACATCACTGTATACATGTCAATCCCAATCGCCCAATTCAGCACAACACCATCCCCACCCCACCGCATTTTCCCTCCCTTGGTGTCCATATGTCTGTGCTCTACATCTGTGTCTCAACTTCTGCCCTGCAAACTGGCTCATCTGTACCAATTTTCTAGGTTCCACATACCTGCGTTAATATACGATATTTGTTTTTCTCTTTCTGACTTACTTCACTCTGTATGACAGTCTCTAGATCCATCCACGTCTCAACTAATGACTCAATTTGGTTCCTTTTTGTGGCTGAGTAATATTCCATTCTATATATGTACCACAACTTCTTTATCCATTCGTCTGTTGATGGGCATTTAGGTTGCTTCCATGACCTGGCTATTGTAAATAGTGCTGTAATAAACATTCGGGTGCATGTGTATTTTTGAATTATGGTTTTCTCTGGGTGTATACCCAGTAGTGGGATTGCTGGGTCATATGGTAGCTCAATGTTAACATTTATAAGGCACCTCCATTCTGTTCTCTTTAGTGGCTCTTTCCAAGTTACTTCCCACTTAAAGTTGAGGGTATGCATTCCTCCACAACAACTTCAGCATTTATTGTTTGTACTATTCTTGCGGATGGTTATTTTGACAAGTGTGAGCTGATACCTCTTTGTGGTTGAATTCGCATCTGCCTCATAATCCGTTGAAATTCAGCTTTAAGGCATGTCCCTTTTATTTTTCAAGCTGTGATTACCCCTGAGTTCTTCAAAGTGTTCTCTTAAAGTATGTATCAAATTTTGACATGTTTTGGCCATTACCTCCCTCAAGACATTTTGAGGGCAGGTTTCATTTACAGTCCTGCAGTACTTGTTCCTAGGAAATGATCATTAGCTCAGACTTTAAAGCTGCTGTTGCAGGTAACTGACAGACGGTGGCAGCCTTTCTATGTTCCCCACCCTGGTAAATAGGGAAAAGCCCTTGCGGCCTGTGGTGTTTCTCGGTTATAAATTAGAGTGGAGTGTGCCCGGACAAACCAACACAAGCTGATGTCTCCTTACTTTTGTTGGATTTTTAAATTTAATTTTTATTTTTTATTGGAGTAATTTTCCACCGTGTACGTGGACCACTTCTACCTTGTGCATTCCTCGGTTGATAGACATTTTCATTGCTTCCAAGCGTTGGCTATGGTAAATATTGTTGGAGTGCAGGATTGCCAGCCTGTGACTTTTTGATTCTCATTTTCACAGGTGATAGGCCCAGCAGTGGGTGTGATTGACTGGTAGCACCGTGTTTCCCTTTTCAAAGCACCTTCTTTGTGTTTTCATTAGTGGCACTTACCACGTCCCCCTTAGAATCGAGGGTACGGATTTCTCCACAATCACTTCAGCGTTTATTGTTTGCAGCATTTATGCTAATGGCCCTTCTGCCAGCTGTGAGCTGATAGGGTTTTGTAATTTGGGTTTGCATGTCTTTGAAAATTCGTAAAACTGACAATTTTTCTCCGCCTTTTTCTTTTCTCTTAAAAAAAGGAAACAATTGGGAGTACAATATAACTCTTGAAATTGTCTTCTTGGAAGGTTGCCCTCTTTTAAATTTTTTGGTCGTTTTTCCAACCCAGAGTTTTTTTAGAGAGCAGGTGTCATTTCCCGAACTGCAAGTTTGGTGAATATTTAGTGACCTTTAGCAATGGGTTTAAAGCTGCTGTTGTGGGAAGTGGCCGCAAAGAGGCAGCATTTCTCCATTCCCAAATCCGGGTACTAGGCCAGCAGAGCCTTTCTGGAAGTCGTGTTCCAAGGTTGTAAATTACATTGGAATGTGCATGGCGAAACCCCCATACGTTTATGTGTCATTATTTCTTCTTGGGTTTTAAAAGTGTTTTAATTGGGGTAAAGCTAGAATATTGTTTGTCCTAGGTGTACACAATCTGGTTCATTTGTACATTATATATGTCTATGCAAGTACAGATCCTCTTCCCATGTAAAATGTTACACAGGGTTCCACAGACCTCACTTGCTACATGGTCGGTCTTTTTGAGATATGTATATAATATGTGTTTGTATAGATATAGCAACACTAATCTTAATTTATCCATTCCCCCCACCTTTCCTTTTAGATGAGCATAGTTTGTTTTCGTAGTCTGTGAGTGTCTTTCTCTGTGGAAATATATTCATTTGTGTTCAGTTATTACATAACGCCTATAAGTGATATCATAGAATACAGGTCTTTGGTTTCCATGTTACCTCATTATTCGTGATTATCTCCAGACTCATTTGTGGTGCCTCAAAGAGCAATGGTTCATTGTTTTCCATGGCTAATATTCCATTGTGTACATGGACCACTTCTTCTTTATCCATTCACCTGGTGTTGGACATTTTGATTGCTTCACTGTCTTGGCTATTGTGAATAAGGCTGCACTGCAGCTTTTGCGGCCTGTGTCTTCTCCATTCTTGTCTTCTCGGGTGAGAGGTCCAATGGTGCGCCTGCTGGATTGAATGGTACGTCCGTTTTTACTTTTAAACACAGCTCCTTTCTGTTCTCATTATTGGCTGTTACCCCTTTACGTCTCACCAGCAGGTAGAGGGTACACAGTTCTCTAAAACCCCTTCAGGATTTATTGTTTGTGGACTTTTTGCTGATGGTCAGTCGACTGGTCTAAGTTGAAACTTTTTGTAGATTAGATTGCATGCGTCTAACACTCCCTGAGGTTGAGCTTTTATCCATTTTCCTTTTTTGAAAAAAGATTGTGAGTAACACATAACTCTTCATAATCTCTTCTTGAAACATTTGCCTGTTTTGAATTTTTTTGTCCATTCCCTACTTCAGCACAAATTTTTAGAGCAAGTGTCCTTTACAGCCCTGAGTCCTTGTGAATGTTAAGTGACCATTAGCTGTGAGTTTAAAGCTGCTCTTGCAAGAAACGGCCACAAGGTGGCAGCATTTCTCCTTTACCAAATATGGTTACTAGGGAAACAGAGCCTTAATCGAAGTGGTTTCCTAGGTTGTATATTAGAATGGAATGTGCCAGGAAAAAGTCCTTTAAGTTTATGTCTCATTACTTCTTCTTCATATTTGTAATTTACTTTTATTTTTTTATCCCAGCAAATTTGATTACAATGGTTTGTTTGTTCTAGGTGTGCAAGATGTGGTTCTTTCACACATATACATGTATCTATTCTTCCTCACATCCTTTTCCCATGTAGGGTTATGACATAATGTTGAGTAGTCTTCTCCTGGTCTTCCGTACGTCTTTGGTGGTTATATATTTCATATGCTTTGTATATCTCTGTTAACCCCAATATGGTAATGTATCCAATCCTCATCCCTTTCTATTTGGTGAACCATAAGTTTTTTAATGAATCTGTGATTGCCTTTCTCTGTGGAAATATCTTCATTGGTATCAATTTTTAAGTAACTCCTAAAAGTGATATGATAGGATATGTGTCTTTTGCTTTCTCACTTACTACAAGTGGCCTGATTACGTCTAGACTCATGTATGGTGCTGCAAATGGCATTGTTTCATTTTTTTCACTAGCGAATATTCCATCTGTACATGGAGGAGTTCTTCTTTGTCCACCCATCTGTTGGTGGACTTTTTGGGTACTTCCATATCCTGGCTATTGTAATCATGTGCCATGCAGATTTGCCTGCCTGTGTCTTTCCAATTGTCTCTTCTTAGATTATAGGTCGAGGAGTGGGCCTGCTGGATCATATGGTAGCTCAATGTTTACCTTTTTAAGGCACCTCCATTATGCTGTCATTCGTGGCACTTTTCAAGTTACGTCCCACTTGAAGTTGAGGGTATGCATTTCTCCACAACACCTTCAGCATTTATTGTTTGTAGTTTCCTTGCTGATGGTTATTCTGACAAGTGTGAGCTGATACCTCTTTGTGGTTGAATTACCATGTGCCTCATAATCCGGTGAAATTGAGCTTTAAGGCATGTCCTTTTTATTTTTCAACCTGTGATTACCCCTTAGTTCTTCAAAGTGTTCTCTTAAATTATGTGTCACAGTTTGAAATGTTTTGGCCATTACCTCCCTCAAGACATTTTGAGGGCAGGTTTCATTTACAGTTCTGCAGTACTTGTTCCTATGAAATGACCATTAGCACAGGCTTTAAAGCTGCTTTTGCAGGTAAATGCCAGAGGGCGGCAGCCTTTCTATGTCCCCACCATGGTAACTAGGGAAAAGCCCTTGCGGCCTGTGGTGTTTCTCGGTTATAAATTAGAGTGGAGTGTGCCCGGACAAACCCACACAAGCTGATGTCTACTTACTTTTGTTGGATTTTTAAATTTAATCGTAATTTTTATTGGAGTAATTTCCCACTTTGTACGTGGACCACTTCTACTTTGCGCATTCCTCGGTTGATGGACATTTTCATTGCTTCCAAGTGTTGGCTATGGTAAATATTGTTGGAGCGCAGGATTGCCAGCCTGTGACTTTTTGATTCTCATTTTCTCAGTTGATAGGCCCAACAGTGGGTGTGATTGATTGACTGGTAGCACCGTGTTTCCCTTTTCAAAGCACCTTCTTTGTGTTTTCATTAGTGGCTCTTACCACGTCCCCCTTAGAATCGAGGGTATGCATTTCTCCACAATCGATTTAGCATTTATTGTTTGCAGCATGTATGCTAATGGCCCTACTGGCTGCTGTGTGCTGATAGGGTTTTGTAATTTGGGTTTGCATATCTTTGAAAATTCGTAAAACTCATCATTTTTCTCCACCGTTTACTTTTCTGTTAAGAAGAAGGAAACAGTTGGGAGTACAATATATCTCTTGAAATTTTCTTCTTGGAAGGTTGCCCTATTTTGAAAATTTTGGTCGACTTTCCACCCCAGAATTTTTTTAGAGAGCAGGTGTCATTTCCCGAACTGCAAGTTTGGTGAATATTTAGTGACCTTTAGCAATGGGTTTAAAGCTGCTGTTGTGGGAAGTGGCCTCAAGCAGGCAGCATTTCTCCACTCCCAAATCTGGGTACTAGGGCAGCAGAGCCTTTCTGGAAGTCGTGTTCCTAGGTTGTAAATTAAATTGGAATGTGCATGGAGAAACCCCCATAAGTTTATGTCTCTTTATTTCTTCTTGGTTTTAAATTTTTTTTTAATTGGGGTAAAGCTTCGAATATTGTCTGTCCTAGGTGTACACAATCTGGTTCATTTGTACATTATATTTGTTTATTCAAGTACAGATCCTCTTCCCATGTAAAATGTTACAGAGGGTTCCACAGACCTCCCTTGCTACATGGTCGGTCTTTTTGAGATATGTATATACTATGTGTTTGTATACATAGAGCAACACTAATCTTAACTTATCCATTCCCCCCACCTTTACTTTTACATGAGCATAGTTTGTTTTCTAAGTCTGTGAGTGTCTTTCTCTGTGGAAATATATTCATTTGTGTCAGTTATTAGATAACGCCTATAAGTGATATCATAGAATACAGGTCTTTGGTTTCCGAGTTACCTCATGTTTCGTGATTATCTCCAGACTCATTTGTGGTGCCTCAAAGAGCAATGGTTCATTGTTTACCATGGCTAATATTCCATTGTGTACATGGACCACTTCTTCTTTATCCATTCACCTGTTGTTGGACATTTTGATTGCTTCACTGTCTTGGCTATTGTGAATAAGGCTGCACTGCAGCTTTTGCGGCCTGTGTCTTCTCGATTCTTGTCTTCTCAGGTGAGAGGTCCAATGGTGCGCCTGCTGGACTGAATGGTACCTCCATTTTTACTTTTAAACACAGCTCCTTTCTGTTCTCATTATTGGCTGTTACCCCTTTACGTCTCACCAGCAGGTAGAGGGGACACAGTGCTTAAAAACCCCATCAGCATTTATTGTTTGTAGACATTTTGCTGATGGTCAGTTCACTGGTCTAAGTTGAAACTTTTTGTAGATTAGTTTGCCTGGGTCTAACACTCCTGAGGTTGAGCTTTTATCCATTTTCCTTTTTTTTTTAAAAGGGCGTGAGTAAAACTTAACTCTTCATACTCTCTTCTTGAAACATTTGCCTGTTTTGAATTTTTTTGTCCATTCCCTACTTCAGCACAATTATTTAGGGCAGGTGTCCTTTACAGCCCTGAGTCCTTGTGAATGTTAAGTGACCATTAGCTGTGACTTTAAAGCTGCTCTTGCAGGAAACGGCCACAAGGTGGCAGCATTTCTCCTTTACCAAATTTGGTAACTGGGGAAACAGAGCCTTACTGGAAGTGGTGTTCTAGGTTGTAAATTCGAATGGAATGTGACAGGAAAAAAGCACTTTATGTTTATGTCTCATTACTTCTTGTTCATAATTGTAATTTACTTTTTATTTTTTATCCCAGCAAATTTGATTACAATGGTTTGTTTGTTCTAGGTGTGCAAGATGTGGTTCTTTCACACATATACGTGTATCTATTCTTCCTCGCATCCTTTTCCCATGTAGGTTATGACACAATGTTGAGTAGTCTTCTCCTGGTCTTCCGTACGTCTTTGGTGATTATATATTTCACATGGTTTGTATATCTCTGTTAACCCCAAAATGGTAATGTATCCAATCCTCATCCCTTTCTATTTGGTGAACCATAAGATTTTTTTAATGAATCTGTGATTGCGTTTCTCTGTGGAAATATCTTCATTGGTATCAATTTTTAAGTAACTCCTAAAAGTGATATGATAGGATATGTGTCTTTTGCTTTCTCACTTACTACAGGTTGCGTGATAATGTCTAGACTCATGTATGGTGCTGCAAATGGCATTGTTTCATTTTTTTCACTAGCGAATATTCCATCTGTACATGGAGGAGTTCTTCTTTGTCCACCCATCTGTTGGTGGACTTTTTGGTTACTTCCATATCTTGGCTATTGTAATACTGTGCCATGCAGATTTGCCTGCCTGTGTCTTTCCAATTCTCTCTTCTTAGATTATAGGTCGAGGAGTGGGCCTGCTGGATCATATGGTAGCTCAATGTTTACCTTTTTTAGAAACCTCCATTCTGTTCTCATTCGTGGCCCTTTCCAAGTTACGTCCCACTTGAAGTTGGGGGTATGCATTTCTCCACAACACCTTCAGCATTTATTGTTTGTAGTTTCCTTGCTGATGGTTATTCTGACAAGTGTGAGCTGATACCTCTTTGTGGTTGAATTCGCATGTGCCTCATAATCCGTTGAAATTGAACTTTAAGGCATGTCCTTTTTATTTTTCACCCTGTGATTATCCCTTAGTTCTTCAAAGTGTTCTCTTAAAGTATGTGTCACATTTTGAAATGTTTTGGCCATTACCTCCCTCAAGACATTTTGAGGGCAGGTTTCATTTACAGTTCTGCAGTACTTGTTCCTATGAAATGACCATTAGCACAGGCTTTAAAGCTGCTTTTGCAGGTAAATGCCAGAGGGCGGCAGCCTTTCTAAGCCCCCACCATGGTAACTAGGGAAAAGCCCTTGTGGCCTGTGGTGTTTCTCGGTTATAAATTAGAGTGGAGTGTGCCCGGACAAACCCACACAAGCTCATGTCTCCTTACTTTTGTGGGATTTTTAAATTTAATTTTTAGTTTTTATTGGAGTAATTTCCCAGTGTGCACGTGGACCACTTCTACTTTGCGCATTCCTCGGTTGATGGACATTTTCATTGCTTCCAAGTGTTGGCTATGGTAAATATTGTTGGAGTGCAGGATTGCCAGCATGTGACTTTTTGATTCTCATTTTCTCAGGTGATAGGCCCAGCAGTGGGTGTGACTGATTGACTGGTAGCACCGTGTTTCCCTTTTCAGAGCACCTTCTTTGTGTTTTCATTAGTGGCTCTTACCACGTCCCCCTTAGAATCGAGGGTATGCATTTCTCCACAATCGATTTAGCATTTATTGTTTGCTGCATTTATGCTAATGGCCCTACTGCCTGCTGTGTGCTGATAGGGTTTTGTAATTTGGGTTTGCATGTCTTTGAAAATTCATAAAACTCATCATTTTTCTCCACCGGTTTCTTTTCTGTTTAAAAAAAAGGAAACACTTGGGAGTACAATATATCTCTTGAAACTATATTCTTGGAAGGTTGCCCTATTTTGACATTTTTGGTCGATTTTCGACCCCAGAATTTTTTTAGAGAGCAGGTGTCATTTCCCGAACTGCAAGTTTGGTGAATATTTAGTGACCTTTAGCAATGGGTTTAAACCTGCTGCTGTGGGAAGTGGCCTCTAGCAGGCAGCATTTCTCCACTCCCAAATCTGGGAACTAGGGCAGCAGAGCCTTTCTGGAAGTCGTGTTCCTAGGTCGTAAATTAAATTGGAATGTGCATGGAGAAACCCCCATAAGTTTATGTCTCATTATTTCTTCTTGTTTTTAAATTTTTTTTTAATTGGGGTAAAGCTTCGAATATTGTTTGTCCTAGGTGTACACAATCTGGTTCATTTGTACATTATATATGTCTATTCAAGTACAGATCCTCTTCCCATGTAAAATGTTACAGAGGGTTCCACAGACCTCCCTTGCTACATGGTCGGTCTTTTTGAGATATGTATATACTATGTGTTTGTATACATAGAGCAACACTAATCTTAACTTATCCATTCCCCCTCCTTTCCTTTTAGATGAGCATAGTTTGTTTTCTAAGTCTGTGAGTGTCTTTCTCTGTGGAAATATATTAATTTGTGTCAGTTATTAGATAACGCCTATAAGTGATATCATAGAATACAGGTCTTTGGTTTCCGAGTTACCTCATGTTTCGTGATTATCTCCAGACTCATTTGTGGTGCCTCAAAGAGCAATGGTTCATTGTTTTCCATGGCTAATATTCCATTGTGTACGTGGACCACTTCTTCTTTATCCATTCACCTCTTGTTGGATATTTTGATTGCTTCACTGTCTTGGCTATTGTGAATAAGGCTGCACTGCAGCTTTTGCGGCCTGTGTCTTCTCGATTCTTGTCTTCTCAGGAGAGAGGCCCAATGGTGCGCCTGCTGGATTGAATGTTACCTCCATTTTTACTTTTAAACACAGCTCCTTTCTGTTCTCATTATTGGCTGTTACCCCTTTACGTCTCACCAGCAGGTAGAGGGGACACAGTTCTTAAAAACCCCGTCAGCATTTATTGTTTGTAGAGATTTTGCTGATGGTCAGTCGACTGGTCTAAGTTGAAACTTTTTGTAGATTAGATTGCATGGGTCTAACACTCCCTGAGGTTGAGCTTTTATCCATTTTCCTTTTTTTTTTTAAAGGGCGTGAGTAAAACTTAAGTCTTCATACTCTCTTCTTGAAACATTTGCCTGTTTTGAATTTTTTGTCCATTCCCTACTTCAGCACAATTTTTTAAGGCAGGTGTCCTTTACAGCCCTGAGTCCTTGTGAATGTTAAGTGACCATTAGCTCTGACTTTAAAGCTGCTCTTGCCGGAAACGGCCACAAGGTGGCAGCATTTCTCCTTTACCAAATTTGGTAACTGGGGAAAAAGGGCCTTAATGGAAGTGGTGTTCTAGGTTGTAAATTCGAATGGAATGTGCCAGGAAAAAAACACTTTATGTTTATGTCTCATTACTTCTTGTTCATAATTGTAATTTACTTTTTATTTTTTATCCCAGCAAATTTGATTACAATGGTTTGTTTGTTCTAGGTGTGCAAGATGTGGTTCTTTCACACATATACGTGTATCATTCCTCGCATCCTTTTCCCATGTACGTTATGACACAATGTTGAGTAGTCTTCTCCTGGTCTTCCGTACGTCTTTGGTGATTATATATTTCACATGGTTTGTATATCTCTGTTAACCCCAAAATGGTAATGTATCCAATCCTCATCCCTTTCTATTTGGTAAACCATAAGATTTTTTTAATGAATCTGTGATTGCCTTTCTCTGTGGAAATATCTTCATTGGTATCAATTTTTAAGTAACTCCTAAAAGTGATATGATAGGATATGTGTCTTTTGCTTTCTCACTTACTACAGGTGGCGTGATTATGTCTAGACTCATCTATGGTGCTGCACATGGCATTGTTTCATTTTTTTCACTAGCGAATATTCCATCTGTACATGGAGGAGTTCTTCTTTGTCCACCCATCTGTTGGTGGACTTTTTGGTTACTTCCATATCTTGGCTATTGTAATACTGTGCCATGCAGATTTGCCTGCCTGTATCTTTCCAATTTTTTCTTCTTAGATTATAGGTCGAGGAGTGGGTCTGCTGGATCATATGGTATCTCAATGTGTACATTTTTAAGGCACCTCCATTCTGTTCTCATTCGTGGCCCTTTCCAAGTTACGTCCCACTTGAAGTTGGGGGTATATATTTCTCCACAACACCTTCAGCATTTATTGTTTGTAGTTTCCTTGCTGATGGTTATTCTGACAAGTGTGAGCTGGTACCTCTTTGTGGTTGAATTCGCATGTGCCTCATAATCCGTTGAAATTGAGCTTTAAGGCATGTCCTTTTTATTTTTCACCCTGTGATTACCCCTTAGTTCTTCAAAGTGTTCTCTTAAAGTATGTGTCACATTTTGAAATGTTTTGGCCATTACCTTCCTCAAGACATTTTGAGGGCAGGTTTCATTTACAGTTCTGCAGTACTTGTTCCTATGAAATGACCATTAGCACAGGCTTTAAACCTGCTTTTGCAGGTAAATGCCAGAGGGCGGCAGCCTTTCTATGTCCCCACCATGGTAACTAGGGAAAAGCCCTTGTGGCCTGTGGTGTTTCTCGGTTATAAATTAGAGTGGAGTGTGCCCGGACAAACCCACACAAGCTCATGTCTCCTTACTTTTTTGGGATTTTTAAATTTAATTTTTAGTTTTTATTGGAGTAATTTCCCAGTGTGCACGTGGACCACTTCTACTTTGCGCATTCCTCGGTTGATGGACATTTTCATTGCTTCTAAGTGTTGGCTATGGTAAATATTGTTGGATTGCAGGATTGCCAGGCTGTGACTTTTTGATTCTCATTTTCTCAGGTGATAGGCCCAGCAGTGGGTGTGACTGATTGACTGGTAGGACCCTGTTTCCCTTTTCAAAGCACCTTCTTTGTGTTTTCATTAATGGCTCTTACCAAGTCCCCCTTAGAATCGAGGGTATGCATTTCTCCACAATCGATTTAGCATTTATTGTTTGCTGCCTTTATGCTAATGGCCCTACTGCCTGCTGTGTGCTGATAGGGTTTTGTAATTTGGGTTTGCATGTCTTTGAAAATTCATAAAACTCATCATTTTTCTCCACCGTTTTCTTTTCTGTTAAAAAAAAGGAAACAATTGGGAGTACAATATATCTCTTGAAACTATATTCTTGGAAGGTTGCCCTATTTTGAAATTTTTGGTCGATTTTCCACCCCAGAATTTTTTTAGAGAGCAGGTGTCATTTCCCGAACTGCAAGTTTGGTGAATATTCAGTGACCTTTAGCAATGGGTTTAAAGCTGCTGCTGTGGGAAGTGGCCTCAAGCAGGCAGCATTTCTCCACTCCCAAATCTGGGCACAAGGGCAGCAGAGCCTTTCTGGAAGTCGTGTTCCTAGGTCGTAAATTAAATTGGAATGTGCATGGAGAAACCCCCATAAGTTTATGTCTCATTATTTCTTCTTGGTTTTAAATTTTTTTTTAATTGGGGTAAAGCTTCGAATATTGTTTGTCCTAGGTGTACACAATCTGGTTCATTTGTACATTATATATGTCTATTCAAGTACAGATCCTCTTCCCATGTAAAATGTTACAGAGGGTTCCACAGACCTCCCTTGCTACATGGTCGGTCTTTTTGAGATATGTATATACTATGTGTTTGTATACATAGAGCAACACTAATCTTAACTTATCCATTCCCCCCACCTTTCCTTTTAGATGAGCATAGTTTGTTTTCTAAGTCTGTGAGAGTCTTTCTCTGTGGAAATATATTCATTAGTGTCAGTTATTAGATAACGCCTATAAGTGATATCATAGAATACAGGTCTTTGGTTTCCGAGTTACCTCATGTTTCGTGATTATTTCCACACTCATTTGTGGTGCCTCAAAGAGCAATGGTTCATTGTTTTCCATGGCTAATATTCCATTGTGTACATGGACCACTTCTTCTTTATCCATTCACCTCTTGTTGGATATTTTGATTGCTTCACTGTCTTGGCTATTGTGAATAAGGCTGCACTGCAGCTTTTGCGGCCTGTGTCTTCTCTATACTTGTCTTCTCAGGTGAGAGGCCCAATGGTGCACCTGCTGGATTGAATGGTACCTCCATTTTTACTTTTAAACACAGCTCCTTTGTGTTCTCATTATTGGCTGTTACCCCTTTACGTCTCACCAGCAGGTAGAGGGGACACAGTTCTTAAAAACCCCGTCAGCATTTATTGTTTGTAGAGATTTTGCTGATGGTCAGTCGACTGGTCTAAGTTGAAACTTTTTGTAGATTAGATTGCATGGGTCTAACACTCCCTGAGGTTGAGCTTTTATCCATTTTCCTTTTTTTTTTTAAAGGGCGTGAGTAAAACTTAAGTCTTCATACTCTCTTCTTGAAACATTTGCCTGTTTTGAATTTTTTGTCCATTCCCTACTTCAGCACAATTTTTTAGGGCAGGTGTCCTTTACAGCCCTGAGTCCTTGTGAATGTTAAGTGACCATTAGCTGTGACTTTAAAGCTGCTCTTGCCGGAAACGGCCACAAGTTGGCAGCATTTCTCCTTTACCAAATTTGGTAACTGGGGAAAAAGGGCCTTAATGGAAGTGGTGTTCTAGGTTGTAAATTCGAATGGAATGTGCCAGGAAAAAAACACTTTATGTTTATGTCTCATTACTTCTTGTTCATAATTGTAATTTACTTTTTATTTTTTATCCCAGCAAATTTGATTACAATGGTTTGTTTGTTCTAGGTGTGCAAGATGTGGTTCTTTCACACATATACGTGTATCCTTCCTCGCATCCTTTTCCCATGTAGGTTATGACACAATGTTGAGTAGTCTTCTCCTGGTCTTCCGTACGTCTTTGGTGATTATGTATTTCACATGGTTTGTATATCTCTGTTAACCCCAAAATGGTAATGTATCCAATCCTCATCCCTTTCTATTTGGTGAACCATAAGATTTTTTTAATGGATCTGTGATTGCCTTTCTCTGTGGAAATATCTTCATTGGTATCAATTTTTAAGTAACTCCTAAAAGTGATATGATAGGATATGTGTCTTTTGCTCTCTCACTTACTACAGGTGGCGTGATTATGTCTAGACTCATCTATGGTGCTGCAAATGACATTGTTTCATTTTTTTCACTAGCGAATATTCCATCTGTACATGGAGGAGTTCTTCTTTGTCCACCCATCTGTTGGTGGACTTTTTGGTTACTTCCATATCTTGGCTATTGTAATACTTTGCCATGCAGATTTGCCTGCCTGTGTCTTTCCAATTCTCTCTTCTTAGATTATAGGTCGAGGAGTGGGCCTGCTGGATCATATGGTAGCTCAATGTTTACCTTTTTAAGGCACCTCCATTCTGTTCTCATTCGTGGCCCTTTCCAAGTTACGTCCCACTTGAAGTTGGGGGTATGCATTTCTCCACAACACCTTCAGCATTTATTGTTTGTAGTTTCCTTGCTGATGGTTATTCTGACAAGTGTGAGCTGGTACCTCTTTGTGGTTGAATTCGCATGTGCCTCATAATCCGTTGAAATTGAGCTTTAAGGCATGTCCTTTTTATTTTTCACCCTGTGATTACCCCTTAGTTCTTCAAAGTGTTCTCTTAAAGTATGTGTCACATTTTGAAATGTTTTGGCCATTACCTCCCTCAAGACATTTTGAGGGCAGGTTTCATTTACAGTTCTGCAGTACTTGTTCCTATGAAATGACCATTAGCACAGGCTTTAAAGCTGCTTTTGCAGGTAAATGCCAGAGGGCGGCAGCCTTTCTATGCCCCCACCATGGTAACTAGGGAAAAGCCCTTGTGGCCTGTGGTGTTTCTCGGTTATAAATTAGAGTGGAGTGTGCCCGGACAAACCCACACAAGCTGATGTCTCCTTACTTTTGTTGGATTTTTAAATTTAATTTTTAGTTTTTATTGGAGTAATTTCCCAGTGTGCACGTGGACCACTTCTACTTTGTGCATTCCTCGGTTGATGGACATTTTCATTGCTTCCAAGTGTTGGCTATGGTAAATATTGTTGGAGTGCAGGATGGCCAGCCTGTGACTTCTTGATTCTCATTTTCTCAGGTGATAGGCCCAGCAGTGGGTGTGACTGATTGACTGGTAGCACAGTGTTTCCCTTTTCAAAGCACCTTCTTTGTGTTTTCATTAGTGGCTCTTACCACGTCTCCCTTAGAATCGAGGGTATGCATTTCTCCACAATCGATTTATCGTTTATTGTTTGCAGCATGTATGCTAATGGCCCGACTGGCTGCTGTGTGCTGATAGGTTTTTGTAATTTGGGTTTGCATGTCTTTGAAAATTCGTAAAACTCATCATTTTTCTCCACCGTTTACGTTTCTGTTAAAAAAAAGGAAACGGTTGGGAGTACAATATATCTCTTGAAATTTTCTTCTTGGAAGGTTGCCCTATTTTGAAAATTTTGGTCGATTTTCCACCCCATAATTTTTTTAGAGAGCAGGTGTCATTTCCCAAACTGCAAGTTTGGTGAATATTTAGTGACCTTTAGCAATGGGTTTAAAGCTGCTGTTGTGGGAAGTGACCTCAAGCAGGCAGCATTTCTCCACTCCCAAATCTGGGTACGAGGGCAGCAGAGCCTTTCTGGAAGTCGTGTTCCTAGGTTGTAAATTAAATTGGAATGTGCATGGAGAAACCCCATAAGTTTATGTCTCATTATTTCTTCTTGGTTTTAATTTTTTTTTAATTGGGGTAAAGCTTCGAATATTGTCTGTCCTAGGTGTACACAATCTGGTTCATTTGTACATTATATATGTCTATTCAAGTACAGATCCTCTTCCCATGTAAAATGTTACAGAGGGTTCCACAGACCTCCCTTGCTACATGGTCGGTCTTTTTGAGATATGTATATACTATGTGTTTGTATACATAGAGCAACACTAATCTTAACTTATCCATTCCCCTCACCTTTCCTTTTAGATGAGCATAGTTTGTTTTCTAAGTCTGTGAGTGTCTTTCTCTGTGGAAATATATTCATTTGTGTCAGTTATTAGATAACGCCAATAAGTGATATCATAGAATACAGGTCTTTGGTTTCCGAGTTACCTCATGTTTCGTGATTATCTCCAGACTCATTTGTGGTGCCTCAAAGAGCAATGGTTCATTGTTTTCCATGGCTAATATTCCATTGTGTACATGGACCACTTCTTCTTTATCCATTCACCTCTTGTTGGATATTTTGATTGCTTCACTGTCTTGGCTATTGTGAATAAGGCTGCACTGCAGCTTTTGCGGCCTGTGTCTTCTCGATTCGTGTCTTCTCAGGTGAGAGGTCCAATGGTGCGCCTGCTGGATTGAATGGTACCTCCATTTTTACTTTTAAACACAGCTCCTTTCTGTTCTCATTATTGGCTGTTACCCCTTTTCGTCTCACCAGCAGGTAGAGGGGACACAGTTCTCTAAAACCCCTTCAGGAGTTATTGTTTGTAGACTTTTTGCTGATGGTCAGTCGACTGGTCTAAGTTGAAACTTTTTGTAGATTAGATTGCATGGGTCTAACACTCCCTGAGGTTGAGCTTTTATCCATTTTCCTTTTTTTTTTTTAAAAGAGCGTGAGTAAAACTTAAGTCTTCATACTCTCATCTTGAAACATTTGCCTGTTTTGAATTTTTTTGTCCATTCCCTACTTCAGCACAATTTTTTAGGGCAGGTGTCCTTTACAGCCCTGAGTCCTTGTGAATGTTAAGTGACCATTAGCTGTGAGTTTAAAGCTGCTCTTGCAGGAAACGGCCACAAGGTGGCAGCATTTCTCCTTTACCAAATTTGGTAACTGGGGAAACAGAGCGTAATGGAAGTGGTGTTCTAGGTTGTAAATTCGAATGGAATGTGCCAGGAAAAAAGCACTTTATGTTTATGTCTCATTACTTCTTGTTCATAATTGTAATTTACTTTTTATTTTTTATCCCAGCAAATTTGATTACAATGGTTTGTTTGTTCTAGGTGTGGAAGATGTGGTTCTTTCACACATATACGTGTATCTATTCTTCCTCGCATCCTTTTCCCATGTAGCTTATGACACAATGTTGAGTAGTCTTCTCCTGGTATTCCGTACGTCTTTGGTGATTATATATTTCACATGGTTTGTATATCTCTGTTAACCCCAATATGGTAATGTATCCAATCCTCATCCCTTTCTATTTGGTGAACCATAAGTATTTTAATGAATCTGTGATTGCCTTTCTCTGTGGAAATATCTTCATTTTTATCAATTTTTAAGTAACTCCTAAAAGTTATATGATAGGATATGTGTCTTTTGCTGTCTCACTTACTACAGGTGGCGTGATTATGTCTAGGCTCATGTATGGTGCTGCAAATTGCATTTTTTCATTTTTTTCACTAGCGAATATTCCATCTGTACATGGAGGAGTTCTTCTTTGTCCACCCATATGTTGGTGGACTTTTTGGTTACTTCCATATCTTGGCTATCGTAATAATGTGCCATGCAGATTTGCCTGCCTGTGTCTTTCCAATTCTTTCTTCTTAGATTATAGGTGGAGGAGTGGGCCTGCTGGATCATATGGTAGCTCAATGTTTACCTTTTTAAGGCACCTCCATTCTGTTCTCATTCGTGGCCCTTTTCAAGTTACGTCCCACTTGAAGTTGAGGGTATGCATTTCTCCACAACACCTTCAGCATTTATTGTTTGTAGTTTCCTTGCTGATGGTTATTCTGACAAGTGTGAGCTGATACCTCTTTGTGGTTGAATTCGCATGTGCCTCATTATCCGTTGAAATTGAGCTTTAAGGCATGTCCTTTTTATTTTTCAAGCTGTGATTACTCCTTAGTTCTTCAAAGTGATCTCTTAAAATATGTGTCACATTTTGAAATGTTTTGGCCATTACCTCCCTCAAGACATTTTGAGGGCAGGTTTCATTTACAGTTCTGCAGTACTTGTTCCTATGAAATGACCATTAGCACAGGCTTTAAAGCTGCTTTTGCAGGTAAATGCCAGAGGGCGGCAGCCTTTCTATGTCCCCACCATGGTAACTAGGGAAAAGCCCTTGCGGCCTGTGGTGTTTCTCGGTTATAAATTAGAGTGGAGTGTGCCCAGACAAACCCACACAAACTGATGTCTCCTTACTTTTGTTGGATTTTTAATTTAATTTTTAGTTTTTATTGGAGTAATTTCCCAGTGTGCACGTGGATCACATCTACTTTGTGCATTCCTCGGTTGATGGACATTTTCATTGCTTCCAAGTGTTGGCTATGGTAAATATTGTTGGAGTGCAGGATTGCCAGCCTGTGACTTTTTGATTCTCATTTTCTCAGGTGATAGGCCCAGCAGTGGGTGTGACTGATTGACTGGTAGCACCGTGTTTCCCTTTTCAAAGCAACTTCTTTGTGTTTTCATTAGTGGCTCTTAGCACGTCCCCCTTAGAATCGAGGGTATGCATTTCTCCACAATCGATTTAGCATTTATTGTTTGCAGCATGTATGTTAATGGCCCTACTGGCTGCTGTGTGCTGATAGGGTTGTGTAATTTGGGTTTGCATGTCTTTGAAAATTCGTAAAACTCATCATTTTTCTCCACCGTTTACTTTTCTGTTAAAAAAAAGGAAACAGTTGGGAGTACAATATATCTCTTGAAATTTTCTTCTTGGAAGGTTGCCCTATTTTGAAATTTTTGGTCGATTTTCCACCCCAGAATTTTTTTAGAGAGCAGGTGTCATTTCCTGAACTGCAAGTTTGGTGAATATTTAGTGACCTTTAGCAATGGGTTTAAAGCTGCTGTTGTGGGAAGTGACCTCAAGCAGGCAGCATTTCTCCACTCCCAAATCTGGGTACGAGGGCAGCAGAGCCTTTCTGGAAGTCGTGTTCCTAGGTTGTAAATTAAATTGGAATGTGCATGGAGAAACCCCCATAAGTTTATGTCTCATTATTTCTTCTTGGTTTTAAATTATTTTTTTTAATTGGGGTAAAGCTTAGAATATTGTTTGTCCTAGGTGTACACAATCTGGTTCATTTGTACATTATATATGTCTATTCAAGTACAGATCCTCTTCCCATGTAAAATGTTACAGAGGGTTCCACAGACCTCCCTTGCTACATGGTCGGTCTTTTTGAGATATGTATATACTATGTGTTTGTATACATAGAGCAACACTAATCTTAACTTATCCATTCCCCCCACCTTTCCTTTTAGATGAGCATAGTTTGTTTTCTAAGTCTGTGAGTGTCTTTCTCTGTGGAAATATATTCATTTGTGTCAGTTATTAGATAACGCCTATAAGTGATATCATAGAATACAGGTCTTTGGTTTCCGAGTTGCCTCATGTTTCGTGATTATCTCCAGACTCATTTGTGGTGCCTCAAAGAGCAATGGTTCATTGTTTTCCATGGCTAATATTCCATTGTGTACATGGACCACTTCTTCTTTATCCATTCACCTATTGTTGGATATTTTCATTGTTTCACTGTCTTGGCTATTGTGAATAAGGCTGCACTGCAGCTTTTGCGGCCTGTGTCTTCTCGATTCTTGTCTTCTCAGGTGAGAGGTCCAATGGTGCGCCTGCTGGATTGAATGGTACCTCCATTTTTACTTTTACACACAGCTCCTTTCTGTTCTCATTATTGGCTGTTACCCCTTTTCGTCTCACCAGCAGGAAGAGGGGACACAGTTCTCTAAAACCCCTTCAGGAGTTATTGTTTGTAGACTTTTTGCTGATGGTCAGTCGACTGGTCTAAGTTGAAACTTTTTGTAGATTAGATTGCATGGGTCTAACACTCCCTGAGGTTGAGCTTTTATCCATTTTCCTTTTTTTTTTTTAAAAGAGCGTGAGTAAAACTTAAGTCTTCATACTCTCATCTTGAAACATTTGCCTGTTTTGAATTTTTTTGTCCATTCCCTACTTCAGCACAATTTTTTAGGGCAGGTGTCCTTTACAGCCCTGAGTCCTTGTGAATGTTAAGTGACCATTAGCTGTGAGTTTAAAGCTGCTCTTGCAGGAAACGGCCACAAGGTGGCAGCATTTCTCCTTTACCAAATTTGGTAACTGGGGAAACAGAGCCTTAATGGAAGTGGTGTTCTAGGTTGTAAATTCGAATGGAATGTGCCAGGGAAAAAGCACTTTATGTTTATGTCTCATTACTTCTTGTTCATAATTGTAATTTACTTTTTATTTTTTATCCCAGCAAATTTGATTACAATGGTTTGTTTGTTCTAGGTGTGCAAGATGTGGTTCTTTCACACATATACGTGTATCTATTCTTCCTCGCATCCTTTTCCCCTGTAGGTTATGACACACTGTTGAGTAGTCTTCTCCTGGTCTTCCGTACGTCTTTGGTGATTATATATTTCACATGGTTTGTATATCTCTGTTAACCCCAATATGGTAATGTATCCAATCCTCATCCCTTTCTATTTGGTGAACCATAAGATTTTTTTTAATGAAACTGTGATTGCGTTTCTCTGTGGAAATATCTTCATTGGTATCAATTTTTAAGTAACTCCTAAAAGTGATATGATAGGATATGTGTCTTTTCCTTTCTCACTTACTACAGGTGGCGTGATTATGTCTAGACTCATGTATGGTGCTGCAAATGGCATTGTTTCATTTTTTTCACTAGCGAATATTCCATCTGTACATGGAGGAGTTCTTCTTTGTCCACCCATCTGTTGGTGGACTTTTTGGTTACTTCCATATCTTGGCTATCGTAATACTGTGCCATGCAGATTTGCCTGCCTGTGTCTTTCCAATTCTCTCTTCTTAGATTATAGGTCGAGGAGTGGGCCTGCTGGATCATATGGTAGCTCAATGTTTACCTTTTTAAGGCACCTCCATTCTGTTCTCATTCGTGGCCCTTTCCAAGTTACGTCCCACTTGAAGTTGGGGGTATGCATTTCTCCACAACACCTTCAGCATTTATTGTTTGTAGTTTCCTTGCTGATGGTTATTCTGACAAGTGTGAGCTGGTACCTCTTTGTGGTTGAATTCGCATGTGCCTCATAATCCGTTGAAATTGAGCTTTAAGGCATGTCCTTTTTATTTTTCACCCTGTGATTACCCCTTAGTTCTTCAAAGTGTTCTCTTAAAGTATGTGTCACATTTTGAAATGTTTTGGGCATTACCTCCCTCAAGACATTTTGAGGGCAGGTTTCATTTACAGTTCTGCAGTACTTGTTCCTATGAAATGACCATTAGCACAGGCTTTAAAGCTGCTTTTGCAGGTAAATGCCAGAGGGCGGCAGCCTTTCTATGCCCCCACCATGGTAACTAGGGAAAAGCCCTTGTGGCCTGTGGTGTTTCTCGGTTATAAATTAGAGTGGAGTGTGCCCGGACAAACCCACACAAGCTGATGTCTCCTTACTTTTGTTGGATTTTTAAATTTAATTTTTAGTTTTTATTGGAGTAATTTCCCAGTGTGCACGTGGACCACTTCTACTTTGTGCATTCCTCGGTTGATGGACATTTTCATTGCTTCCAAGTGTTGGCTATGGTAAATATTGTTGGAGTGCAGGATGGCCAGCCTGTGACTTCTTGATTCTCATTTTCTCAGGTGATAGGCCCAGCAGTGGGTGTGACTGATTGACTGGTAGCACAGTGTTTCCCTTTTCAAAGCACCTTCTTTGTGTTTTCATTAGTGGCTCTTACCACGTCTCCCTTAGAATCGAGGGTATGCATTTCTCCACAATCGATTTATCGTTTATTGTTTGCAGCATGTATGCTAATGGCCCGACTGGCTGCTGTGTGCTGATAGGTTTTTGTAATTTGGGTTTGCATGTCTTTGAAAATTCGTAAAACTCATCATTTTTCTCCACCGTTTACGTTTCTGTTAAAAAAAAGGAAACGGTTGGGAGTACAATATATCTCTTGAAATTTTCTTCTTGGAAGGTTGCCCTATTTTGAAAATTTTGGTCGATTTTCCACCCCATAATTTTTTTAGAGAGCAGGTGTCATTTCCCAAACTGCAAGTTTGGTGAATATTTAGTGACCTTTAGCAATGGGTTTAAAGCTGCTGTTGTGGGAAGTGACCTCAAGCAGGCAGCATTTCTCCACTCCCAAATCTGGGTACGAGGGCAGCAGAGCCTTTCTGGAAGTCGTGTTCCTAGGTTGTAAATTAAATTGGAATGTGCATGGAGAAACCCCATAAGTTTATGTCTCATTATTTCTTCTTGGTTTTAATTTTTTTTTAATTGGGGTAAAGCTTCGAATATTGTCTGTCCTAGGTGTACACAATCTGGTTCATTTGTACATTATATATGTCTATTCAAGTACAGATCCTCTTCCCATGTAAAATGTTACAGAGGGTTCCACAGACCTCCCTTGCTACATGGTCGGTCTTTTTGAGATATGTATATACTATGTGTTTGTATACATAGAGCAACACTAATCTTAACTTATCCATTCCCCTCACCTTTCCTTTTAGATGAGCATAGTTTGTTTTCTAAGTCTGTGAGTGTCTTTCTCTGTGGAAATATATTCATTTGTGTCAGTTATTAGATAACGCCAATAAGTGATATCATAGAATACAGGTCTTTGGTTTCCGAGTTACCTCATGTTTCGTGATTATCTCCAGACTCATTTGTGGTGCCTCAAAGAGCAATGGTTCATTGTTTTCCATGGCTAATATTCCATTGTGTACATGGACCACTTCTTCTTTATCCATTCACCTCTTGTTGGATATTTTGATTGCTTCACTGTCTTGGCTATTGTGAATAAGGCTGCACTGCAGCTTTTGCGGCCTGTGTCTTCTCGATTCTTGTCTTCTCAGGTGAGAGGTCCAATGGTGCGCCTGCTGGATTGAATGGTACCTCCATTTTTACTTTTAAACACAGCTCCTTTCTGTTCTCATTATTGGCTGTTACCCCTTTTCGTCTCACCAGCAGGTAGAGGGGACACAGTTCTCTAAAACCCCTTCAGGAGTTATTGTTTGTAGACTTTTTGCTGATGGTCAGTCGACTGGTCTAAGTTGAAACTTTTTGTAGATTAGATTGCATGGGTCTAACACTCCCTGAGGTTGAGCTTTTATCCATTTTCCTTTTTTTTTTTTAAAAGAGCGTGAGTAAAACTTAAGTCTTCATACTCTCATCTTGAAACATTTGCCTGTTTTGAATTTTTTTGTCCATTCCCTACTTCAGCACAATTTTTTAGGGCAGGTGTCCTTTACAGCCCTGAGTCCTTGTGAATGTTAAGTGACCATTAGCTGTGAGTTTAAAGCTGCTCTTGCAGGAAACGGCCACAAGGTGGCAGCATTTCTCCTTTACCAAATTTGGTAACTGGGGAAACAGAGCGTAATGGAAGTGGTGTTCTAGGTTGTAAATTCGAATGGAATGTGCCAGGAAAAAAGCACTTTATGTTTATGTCTCATTACTTCTTGTTCATAATTGTAATTTACTTTTTATTTTTTATCCCAGCAAATTTGATTACAATGGTTTGTTTGTTCTAGGTGTGGAAGATGTGGTTCTTTCACACATATACGTGTATCTATTCTTCCTCGCATCCTTTTCCCATGTAGCTTATGACACAATGTTGAGTAGTCTTCTCCTGGTATTCCGTACGTCTTTGGTGATTATATATTTCACATGGTTTGTATATCTCTGTTAACCCCAATATGGTAATGTATCCAATCCTCATCCCTTTCTATTTGGTGAACCATAAGTATTTTAATGAATCTGTGATTGCCTTTCTCTGTGGAAATATCTTCATTTTTATCAATTTTTAAGTAACTCCTAAAAGTTATATGATAGGATATGTGTCTTTTGCTGTCTCACTTACTACAGGTGGCGTGATTATGTCTAGGCTCATGTATGGTGCTGCAAATTGCATTTTCTCATTTTTTTCACTAGCGAATATTCCATCTGTACATGGAGGAGTTCTTCTTTGTCCACCCATATGTTGGTGGACTTTTTGGTTACTTCCATATCTTGGCTATCGTAATAATGTGCCATGCAGATTTGCCTGCCTGTGTCTTTCCAATTCTTTCTTCTTAGATTATAGGTGGAGGAGTGGGCCTGCTGGATCATATGGTAGCTCAATGTTTACCTTTTTAAGGCACCTCCATTCTGTTCTCATTCGTGGCCCTTTTCAAGTTACGTCCCACTTGAAGTTGAGGGTATGCATTTCTCCACAACACCTTCAGCATTTATTGTTTGTAGTTTCCTTGCTGATGGTTATTCTGACAAGTGTGAGCTGATACCTCTTTGTGGTTGAATTCGCATGTGCCTCATTATCCGTTGAAATTGAGCTTTAAGGCATGTCCTTTTTATTTTTCAAGCTGTGCTTACTCCTTAGTTCTTCAAAGTGATCTCTTAAAATATGTGTCACATTTTGAAATGTTTTGGCCATTACCTCCCTCAAGACATTTTGAGGGCAGGTTTCATTTACAGTTCTGCAGTACTTGTTCCTATGAAATGACCATTAGCACAGGCTTTAAAGCTGCTTTTGCAGGTAAATGCCAGAGGGCGGCAGCCTTTCTATGTCCCCACCATGGTAACTAGGGAAAAGCCCTTGCGGCCTGTGGTGTTTCTCGGTTATAAATTAGAGTGGAGTGTGCCCAGACAAACCCACACAAACTGATGTCTCCTTACTTTTGTTGGATTTTTAATTTAATTTTTAGTTTTTATTGGAGTAATTTCCCAGTGTGCACGTGGATCACATCTACTTTGTGCATTCCTCGGTTGATGGACATTTTCATTGCTTCCAAGTGTTGGCTATGGTAAATATTGTTGGAGTGCAGGATTGCCAGCCTGTGACTTTTTGATTCTCATTTTCTCAGGTGATAGGCCCAGCAGTGGGTGTGACTGATTGACTGGTAGCACCGTGTTTCCCTTTTCAAAGCAACTTCTTTGTGTTTTCATTAGTGGCTCTTAGCACGTCCCCCTTAGAATCGAGGGTATGCATTTCTCCACAATCGATTTAGCATTTATTGTTTGCAGCATGTATGTTAATGGCCCTACTGGCTGCTGTGTGCTGATAGGGTTGTGTAATTTGGGTTTGCATGTCTTTGAAAATTCGTAAAACTCATCATTTTTCTCCACCGTTTACTTTTCTGTTAAAAAAAAGGAAACAGTTGGGAGTACAATATATCTCTTGAAATTTTCTTCTTGGAAGGTTGCCCTATTTTGAAATTTTTGGTCGATTTTCCACCCCAGAATTTTTTTAGAGAGCAGGTGTCATTTCCTGAACTGCAAGTTTGGTGAATATTTAGTGACCTTTAGCAATGGGTTTAAAGCTGCTGTTGTGGGAAGTGACCTCAAGCAGGCAGCATTTCTCCACTCCCAAATCTGGGTACGAGAGCAGCAGAGCCTTTCTGGAAGTCGTGTTCCTAGGTTGTAAATTAAATTGGAATGTGCATGGAGAAACCCCCATAAGTTTATGTCTCATTATTTCTTCTTGGTTTTAAATTATTTTTTTTAATTGGGGTAAAGCTTAGAATATTGTTTGTCCTAGGTGTACACAATCTGGTTCATTTGTACATTATATATGTCTATTCAAGTACAGATCCTCTTCCCATGTAAAATGTTACAGAGGGTTCCACAGACCTCCCTTGCTACATGGTCGGTCTTTTTGAGATATGTATATACTATGTGTTTGTATACATAGAGCAACACTAATCTTAACTTATCCATTCCCCCCACCTTTCCTTTTAGATGAGCATAGTTTGTTTTCTAAGTCTGTGAGTGTCTTTCTCTGTGGAAATATATTCATTTGTGTCAGTTATTAGATAACGCCTATAAGTGATATCATAGAATACAGGTCTTTGGTTTCCGAGTTGCCTCATGTTTCGTGATTATCTCCAGACTCATTTGTGGTGCCTCAAAGAGCAATGGTTCATTGTTTTCCATGGCTAATATTCCATTGTGTACATGGACCACTTCTTCTTTATCCATTCACCTATTGTTGGATATTTTCATTGTTTCACTGTCTTGGCTATTGTGAATAAGGCTGCACTGCAGCTTTTGCGGCCTGTGTCTTCTCGATTCTTGTCTTCTCAGGTGAGAGGTCCAATGGTGCGCCTGCTGGATTGAATGGTACCTCCATTTTTACTTTTACACACAGCTCCTTTCTGTTCTCATTATTGGCTGTTACCCCTTTTCGTCTCACCAGCAGGAAGAGGGGACACAGTTCTCTAAAACCCCTTCAGGAGTTATTGTTTGTAGACTTTTTGCTGATGGTCAGTCGACTGGTCTAAGTTGAAACTTTTTGTAGATTAGATTGCATGGGTCTAACACTCCCTGAGGTTGAGCTTTTATCCATTTTCCTTTTTTTTTTTTAAAAGAGCGTGAGTAAAACTTAAGTCTTCATACTCTCATCTTGAAACATTTGCCTGTTTTGAATTTTTTTGTCCATTCCCTACTTCAGCACAATTTTTTAGGGCAGGTGTCCTTTACAGCCCTGAGTCCTTGTGAATGTTAAGTGACCATTAGCTGTGAGTTTAAAGCTGCTCTTGCAGGAAACGGCCACAAGGTGGCAGCATTTCTCCTTTACCAAATTTGGTAACTGGGGAAACAGAGCCTTAATGGAAGTGGTGTTCTAGGTTGTAAATTCGAATGGAATGTGCCAGGGAAAAAGCACTTTATGTTTATGTCTCATTACTTCTTGTTCATAATTGTAATTTACTTTTTATTTTTTATCCCAGCAAATTTGATTACAATGGTTTGTTTGTTCTAGGTGTGCAAGATGTGGTTCTTTCACACATATACGTGTATCTATTCTTCCTCGCATCCTTTTCCCCTGTAGGTTATGACACACTGTTGAGTAGTCTTCTCCTGGTCTTCCGTACGTCTTTGGTGATTATATATTTCACATGGTTTGTATATCTCTGTTAACCCCAATATGGTAATGTATCCAATCCTCATCCCTTTCTATTTGGTGAACCATAAGATTTTTTTTAATGAAACTGTGATTGCGTTTCTCTGTGGAAATATCTTCATTGGTATCAATTTTTAAGTAACTCCTAAAAGTGATATGATAGGATATGTGTCTTTTCCTTTCTCACTTACTACAGGTGGCGTGATTATGTCTAGACTCATGTATGGTGCTGCAAATGGCATTGTTTCATTTTTTTCACTAGCGAATATTCCATCTGTACATGGAGGAGTTCTTCTTTGTCCACCCATCTGTTGGTGGACTTTTTGGTTACTTCCATATCTTGGCTATCGTAATACTGTGCCATGCAGATTTGCCTGCCTGTGTCTTTCCAATTCTCTCTTCTTAGATTATAGGTCGAGGAGTGGGCCTGCTGGATCATATGGTAGCTCAATGTTTACCTTTTTAAGGCACCTCCATTCTGTTCTCATTCGTGGCCCTTTCCAAGTTACGTCCCACTTGAAGTTGGGGGTATGCATTTCTCCACAACACCTTCAGCATTTATTGTTTGTAGTTTCCTTGCTGATGGTTATTCTGACAAGTGTGAGCTGGTACCTCTTTGTGGTTGAATTCGCATGTGCCTCATAATCCGTTGAAATTGAGCTTTAAGGCATGTCCTTTTTATTTTTCACCCTGTGATTACCCCTTAGTTCTTCAAAGTGTTCTCTTAAAGTATGTGTCACATTTTGAAATGTTTTGGCCATTACCTCCCTCAAGACATTTTGAGGGCAGGTTTCATTTACAGTTCTGCAGTACTTGTTCCTATGAAATGACCATTAGCACAGGCTTTAAAGCTGCTTTTGCAGGTAAATGCCAGAGGGCGGCAGCCTTTCTATGCCCCCACCATGGTAACTAGGGAAAAGCCCTTGTGGCCTGTGGTGTTTCTCGGTTATAAATTAGAGTGGAGTGTGCCCGGACAAACCCACACAAGCTGATGTCTCCTTACTTTTGTTGGATTTTTAAATTTAATTTTTAGTTTTTATTGGAGTAATTTCCCAGTGTGCACGTGGACCACTTCTACTTTGTGCATTCCTCGGTTGATGGACATTTTCATTGCTTCCAAGTGTTGGCTATGGTAAATATTGTTGGAGTGCAGGATGGCCAGCCTGTGACTTCTTGATTCTCATTTTCTCAGGTGATAGGCCCAGCAGTGGGTGTGACTGATTGACTGGTAGCACAGTGTTTCCCTTTTCAAAGCACCTTCTTTGTGTTTTCATTAGTGGCTCTTACCACGTCTCCCTTAGAATCGAGGGTATGCATTTCTCCACAATCGATTTATCGTTTATTGTTTGCAGCATGTATGCTAATGGCCCGACTGGCTGCTGTGTGCTGATAGGTTTTTGTAATTTGGGTTTGCATGTCTTTGAAAATTCGTAAAACTCATCATTTTTCTCCACCGTTTACGTTTCTGTTAAAAAAAAGGAAACGGTTGGGAGTACAATATATCTCTTGAAATTTTCTTCTTGGAAGGTTGCCCTATTTTGAAAATTTTGGTCGATTTTCCACCCCATAATTTTTTTAGAGAGCAGGTGTCATTTCCCAAACTGCAAGTTTGGTGAATATTTAGTGACCTTTAGCAATGGGTTTAAAGCTGCAGTTGTGGGAAGTGACCTCAAGCAGGCAGCATTTCTCCACTCCCAAATCTGGGTACGAGGGCAGCAGAGCCTTTCTGGAAGTCGTGTTCCTAGGTTGTAAATTAAATTGGAATGTGCATGGAGAAACCCCATAAGTTTATGTCTCATTATTTCTTCTTGGTTTTAATTTTTTTTTAATTGGGGTAAAGCTTCGAATATTGTCTGTCCTAGGTGTACACAATCTGGTTCATTTGTACATTATATATGTCTATTCAAGTACAGATCCTCTTCCCATGTAAAATGTTACAGAGGGTTCCACAGACCTCCCTTGCTACATGGTCGGTCTTTTTGAGATATGTATATACTATGTGTTTGTATACATAGAGCAACACTAATCTTAACTTATCCATTCCCCCCACCTTTCCTTTTAGATGAGCATAGTTTGTTTTCTAAGTCTGTGAGAGTCTTTCTCTGTGGAAATATATTCATTAGTGTCAGTTATTAGATAACGCCTATAAGTGATATCATAGAATACAGGTCTTTGGTTTCCGAGTTACCTCATGTTTCGTGATTATTTCCACACTCATTTGTGGTGCCTCAAAGAGCAATGGTTCATTGTTTTCCATGGCTAATATTCCATTGTGTACATGGACCACTTCTTCTTTATCCATTCACCTCTTGTTGGATATTTTGATTGCTTCACTTTCTTGGCTATTGTGAATAAGGCTGCACTGCAGCTTTTGCGGCCTGTGTCTTCTCTATACTTGTCTTCTCAGGTGAGAGGCCCAATGGTGCACCTGCTGGATTGAATGGTACCTCCATTTTTACTTTTAAACACAGCTCCTTTGTGTTCTCATTATTGGCTGTTACCCCTTTACGTCTCACCAGCAGGTAGAGGGGACACAGTTCTTAAAAACCCCGTCAGCATTTATTGTTTGTAGAGATTTTGCTGATGGTCAGTCGACTGGTCTAAGTTGAAACTTTTTGTAGATTAGATTGCATGGGTCTAACACTCCCTGAGGTTGAGCTTTTATCCATTTTCCTTTTTTTTTTTAAAGGGCGTGAGTAAAACTTAAGTCTTCATACTCTCTTCTTGAAACATTTGCCTGTTTTGAATTTTTTGTCCATTCCCTACTTCAGCACAATTTTTTAGGGCAGGTGTCCTTTACAGCCCTGAGTCCTTGTGAATGTTAAGTGACCATTAGCTGTGACTTTAAAGCTGCTCTTGCCGGAAACGGCCACAAGTTGGCAGCATTTCTCCTTTACCAAATTTGGTAACTGGGGAAAAAGGGCCTTAATGGAAGTGGTGTTCTAGGTTGTAAATTCGAATGGAATGTGCCAGGAAAAAAACACTTTATGTTTATGTCTCATTACTTCTTGTTCATAATTGTAATTTACTTTTTATTTTTTATCCCAGCAAATTTGATTACAATGGTTTGTTTGTTCTAGGTGTGCAAGATGTGGTTCTTTCACACATATACGTGTATCCTTCCTCGCATCCTTTTCCCATGTAGGTTATGACACAATGTTGAGTAGTCTTCTCCTGGTCTTCCGTACGTCTTTGGTGATTATGTATTTCACATGGTTTGTATATCTCTGTTAACCCCAAAATGGTAATGTATCCAATCCTCATCCCTTTCTATTTGGTGAACCATAAGATTTTTTTAATGGATCTGTGATTGCCTTTCTCTGTGGAAATATCTTCATTGGTATCAATTTTTAAGTAACTCCTAAAAGTGATATGATAGGATATGTGTCTTTTGCTCTCTCACTTACTACAGGTGGCGTGATTATGTCTAGACTCATCTATGGTGCTGCAAATGACATTGTTTCATTTTTTTCACTAGCGAATATTCCATCTGTACATGGAGGAGTTCTTCTTTGTCCACCCATCTGTTGGTGGACTTTTTGGTTACTTCCATATCTTGGCTATTGTAATACTTTGCCATGCAGATTTGCCTGCCTGTGTCTTTCCAATTCTCTCTTCTTAGATTATAGGTCGAGGAGTGGGCCTGCTGGATCATATGGTAGCTCAATGTTTACCTTTTTAAGGCACCTCCATTCTGTTCTCATTCGTGGCCCTTTCCAAGTTACGTCCCACTTGAAGTTGGGGGTATGCATTTCTCCACAACACCTTCAGCATTTATTGTTTGTAGTTTCCTTGCTGATGGTTATTCTGACAAGTGTGAGCTGGTACCTCTTTGTGGTTGAATTCGCATGTGCCTCATAATCCGTTGAAATTGAGCTTTAAGGCATGTCCTTTTTATTTTTCACCCTGTGATTACCCCTTAGTTCTTCAAAGTGTTCTCTTAAAGTATGTGTCACATTTTGAAATGTTTTGGCCATTACCTCCCTCAAGACATTTTGAGGGCAGGTTTCATTTACAGTTCTGCAGTACTTGTTCCTATGAAATGACCATTAGCACAGGCTTTAAAGCTGCTTTTGCAGGTAAATGCCAGAGGGCGGCAGCCTTTCTATGCCCCCACCATGGTAACAAGGGAAAAGCCCTTGTGGCCTGTGGTGTTTCTCGGTTATAAATTAGAGTGGAGTGTGCCCGGACAAACCCACACAAGCTGATGTCTCCTTACTTTTGTTGGATTTTTAAATTTAATTTTTAGTTTTTATTGGAGTAATTTCCCAGTGTGCACGTGGACCACTTCTACTTTGTGCATTCCTCGGTTGATGGACATTTTCATTGCTTCCAAGTGTTGGCTATGGTAAATATTGTTGGAGTGCAGGATGGCCAGCCTGTGACTTCTTGATTCTCATTTTCTCAGGTGATAGGCCCAGCAGTGGGTGTGACTGATTGACTGGTAGCACAGTGTTTCCCTTTTCAAAGCACCTTCTTTGTGTTTTCATTAGTGGCTCTTACCACGTCTCCCTTAGAATCGAGGGTATGCATTTCTCCACAATCGATTTATCGTTTATTGTTTGCAGCATGTATGCTAATGGCCCGACTGGCTGCTGTGTGCTGATAGGTTTTTGTAATTTGGGTTTGCATGTCTTTGAAAATTCGTAAAACTCATCATTTTTCTCCACCGTTTACGTTTCTGTTAAAAAAAAGGAAACGGTTGGGAGTACAATATATCTCTTGAAATTTTCTTCTTGGAAGGTTGCCCTATTTTGAAAATTTTGGTCGATTTTCCACCCCATAATTTTTTTAGAGAGCAGGTGTCATTTCCCAAACTGCAAGTTTGGTGAATATTTAGTGACCTTTAGCAATGGGTTTAAAGCTGCTGTTGTGGGAAGTGACCTCAAGCAGGCAGCATTTCTCCACTCCCAAATCTGGGTACGAGGGCAGCAGAGCCTTTCTGGAAGTCGTGTTCCTAGGTTGTAAATTAAATTGGAATGTGCATGGAGAAACCCCATAAGTTTATGTCTCATTATTTCTTCTTGGTTTTAATTTTTTTTTAATTGGGGTAAAGCTTCGAATATTGTCTGTCCTAGGTGTACACAATCTGGTTCATTTGTACATTATATATGTCTATTCAAGTACAGATCCTCTTCCCATGTAAAATGTTACAGAGGGTTCCACAGACCTCCCTTGCTACATGGTCGGTCTTTTTGAGATATGTATATACTATGTGTTTGTATACATAGAGCAACACTAATCTTAACTTATCCATTCCCCTCACCTTTCCTTTTAGATGAGCATAGTTTGTTTTCTAAGTCTGTGAGTGTCTTTCTCTGTGGAAATATATTCATTTGTGTCAGTTATTAGATAACGCCAATAAGTGATATCATAGAATACAGGTCTTTGGTTTCCGAGTTACCTCATGTTTCGTGATTATCTCCAGACTCATTTGTGGTGCCTCAAAGAGCAATGGTTCATTGTTTTCCATGGCTAATATTCCATTGTGTACATGGACCACTTCTTCTTTATCCATTCACCTCTTGTTGGATATTTTGATTGCTTCACTGTCTTGGCTATTGTGAATAAGGCTGCACTGCAGCTTTTGCGGCCTGTGTCTTCTCGATTCTTGTCTTCTCAGGTGAGAGGTCCAATGGTGCGCCTGCTGGATTGAATGGTACCTCCATTTTTACTTTTACACACAGCTCCTTTCTGTTCTCATTATTGGCTGTTACCCCTTTTCGTCTCACCAGCAGGTAGAGGGGACACAGTTCTCTAAAACCCCTTCAGGAGTTATTGTTTGTAGACTTTTTGCTGATGGTCAGTCGACTGGTCTAAGTTGAAACTTTTTGTAGATTAGATTGCATGGGTCTAACACTCCCTGAGGTTGAGCTTTTATCCATTTTCCTTTTTTTTTTTTTAAAAGAGCGTGAGTAAAACTTAAGTCTTCATACTCTCATCTTGAAACATTTGCCTGTTTTGAATTTTTTTGTCCATTCCCTACTTCAGCACAATTTTTTAGGGCAGGTGTCCTTTACAGCCCTGAGTCCTTGTGAATGTTAAGTGACCATTAGCTGTGAGTTTAAAGCTGCTCTTGCAGGAAACGGCCACAAGGTGGCAGCATTTCTCCTTTACCAAATTTGGTAACTGGGGAAACAGAGCGTAATGGAAGTGGTGTTCTAGGTTGTAAATTCGAATGGAATGTGCCAGGAAAAAAGCACTTTATGTTTATGTCTCATTACTTCTTGTTCATAATTGTAATTTACTTTTTATTTTTTATCCCAGCAAATTTGATTACAATGGTTTGTTTGTTCTAGGTGTGGAAGATGTGGTTCTTTCACACATATACGTGTATCTATTCTTCCTCGCATCCTTTTCCCATGTAGCTTATGACACAATGTTGAGTAGTCTTCTCCTGGTATTCCGTACGTCTTTGGTGATTATATATTTCACATGGTTTGTATATCTCTGTTAACCCCAATATGGTAATGTATCCAATCCTCATCCCTTTCTATTTGGTGAACCATAAGTATTTTAATGAATCTGTGATTGCCTTTCTCTGTGGAAATATCTTCATTTTTATCAATTTTTAAGTAACTCCTAAAAGTTATATGATAGGATATGTGTCTTTTGCTGTCTCACTTACTACAGGTGGCGTGATTATGTCTAGGCTCATGTATGGTGCTGCAAATTGCATTTTTTCATTTTTTTCACTAGCGAATATTCCATCTGTACATGGAGGAGTTCTTCTTTGTCCACCCATATGTTGGTGGACTTTTTGGTTACTTCCATATCTTGGCTATCGTAATAATGTGCCATGCAGATTTGCCTGCCTGTGTCTTTCCAATTCTTTCTTCTTAGATTATAGGTGGAGGAGTGGGCCTGCTGGATCATATGGTAGCTCAATGTTTACCTTTTTAAGGCACCTCCATTCTGTTCTCATTCGTGGCCCTTTTCAAGTTACGTCCCACTTGAAGTTGAGGGTATGCATTTCTCCACAACACCTTCAGCATTTATTGTTTGTAGTTTCCTTGCTGATGGTTATTCTGACAAGTGTGAGCTGATACCTCTTTGTGGTTGAATTCGCATGTGCCTCATTATCCGTTGAAATTGAGCTTTAAGGCATGTCCTTTTTATTTTTCAAGCTGTGATTACTCCTTAGTTCTTCAAAGTGATCTCTTAAAATATGTGTCACATTTTGAAATGTTTTGGCCATTACCTCCCTCAAGACATTTTGAGGGCAGGTTTCATTTACAGTTCTGCAGTACTTGTTCCTATGAAATGACCATTAGCACAGGCTTTAAAGCTGCTTTTGCAGGTAAATGCCAGAGGGCGGCAGCCTTTCTATGTCCCCACCATGGTAACTAGGGAAAAGCCCTTGCGGCCTGTGGTGTTTCTCGGTTATAAATTAGAGTGGAGTGTGCCCAGACAAACCCACACAAACTGATGTCTCCTTACTTTTGTTGGATTTTTAATTTAATTTTTAGTTTTTATTGGAGTAATTTCCCAGTGTGCACGTGGATCACATCTACTTTGTGCATTCCTCGGTTGATGGACATTTTCATTGCTTCCAAGTGTTGGCTATGGTAAATATTGTTGGAGTGCAGGATTGCCAGCCTGTGACTTTTTGATTCTCATTTTCTCAGGTGATAGGCCCAGCAGTGGGTGTGACTGATTGACTGGTAGCACCGTGTTTCCCTTTTCAAAGCAACTTCTTTGTGTTTTCATTAGTGGCTCTTAGCACGTCCCCCTTAGAATCGAGGGTATGCATTTCTCCACAATCGATTTAGCATTTATTGTTTGCAGCATGTATGTTAATGGCCCTACTGGCTGCTGTGTGCTGATAGGGTTGTGTAATTTGGGTTTGCATGTCTTTGAAAATTCGTAAAACTCATCATTTTTCTCCACCGTTTACTTTTCTGTTAAAAAAAAGGAAACAGTTGGGAGTACAATATATCTCTTGAAATTTTCTTCTTGGAAGGTTGCCCTATTTTGAAATTTTTGGTCGATTTTCCACCCCAGAATTTTTTTAGAGAGCAGGTGTCATTTCCTGAACTGCAAGTTTGGTGAATATTTAGTGACCTTTAGCAATGGGTTTAAAGCTGCTGTTGTGGGAAGTGACCTCAAGCAGGCAGCATTTCTCCACTCCCAAATCTGGGTACGAGGGCAGCAGAGCCTTTCTGGAAGTCGTGTTCCTAGGTTGTAAATTAAATTGGAATGTGCATGGAGAAACCCCCATAAGTTTATGTCTCATTATTTCTTCTTGGTTTTAAATTATTTTTTTTAATTGGGGTAAAGCTTAGAATATTGTTTGTCCTAGGTGTACACAATCTGGTTCATTTGTACATTATATATGTCTATTCAAGTACAGATCCTCTTCCCATGTAAAATGTTACAGAGGGTTCCACAGACCTCCCTTGCTACATGGTCAGTCTTTTTGAGATATGTATATACTATGTGTTTGTATACATAGAGCAACACTAATCTTAACTTATCCATTCCCCCCACCTTTCCTTTTAGATGAGCATAGTTTGTTTTCTAAGTCTGTGAGTGTCTTTCTCTGTGGAAATATATTCATTTGTGTCAGTTATTAGATAACGCCTATAAGTGATATCATAGAATACAGGTCTTTGGTTTCCGAGTTGCCTCATGTTTCGTGATTATCTCCAGACTCATTTGTGGTGCCTCAAAGAGCAATGGTTCATTGTTTTCCATGGCTAATATTCCATTGTGTACATGGACCACTTCTTCTTTATCCATTCACCTATTGTTGGATATTTTCATTGTTTCACTGTCTTGGCTATTGTGAATAAGGCTGCACTGCAGCTTTTGCGGCCTGTGTCTTCTCGATTCTTGTCTTCTCAGGTGAGAGGTCCAATGGTGCGCCTGCTGGATTGAATGGTACCTCCATTTTTACTTTTACACACAGCTCCTTTCTGTTCTCATTATTGGCTGTTACCCCTTTTCGTCTCACCAGCAGGAAGAGGGGACACAGTTCTCTAAAACCCCTTCAGGAGTTATTGTTTGTAGACTTTTTGCTGATGGTCAGTCGACTGGTCTAAGTTGAAACTTTTTGTAGATTAGATTGCATGGGTCTAACACTCCCTGAGGTTGAGCTTTTATCCATTTTCCTTTTTTTTTTTTAAAAGAGCGTGAGTAAAACTTAAGTCTTCATACTCTCATCTTGAAACATTTGCCTGTTTTGAATTTTTTTGTCCATTCCCTACTTCAGCACAATTTTTTAGGGCAGGTGTCCTTTACAGCCCTGAGTCCTTGTGAATGTTAAGTGACCATTAGCTGTGAGTTTAAAGCTGCTCTTGCAGGAAACGGCCACAAGGTGGCAGCATTTCTCCTTTACCAAATTTGGTAACTGGGGAAACAGAGCCTTAATGGAAGTGGTGTTCTAGGTTGTAAATTCGAATGGAATGTGCCAGGGAAAAAGCACTTTATGTTTATGTCTCATTACTTCTTGTTCATAATTGTAATTTACTTTTTATTTTTTATCCCAGCAAATTTGATTACAATGGTTTGTTTGTTCTAGGTGTGCAAGATGTGGTTCTTTCACACATATACGTGTATCTATTCTTCCTCGCATCCTTTTCCCCTGTAGGTTATGACACACTGTTGAGTAGTCTTCTCCTGGTCTTCCGTACGTCTTTGGTGATTATATATTTCACATGGTTTGTATATCTCTGTTAACCCCAATATGGTAATGTATCCAATCCTCATCCCTTTCTATTTGGTGAACCATAAGATTTTTTTTAATGAAACTGTGATTGCGTTTCTCTGTGGAAATATCTTCATTGGTATCAATTTTTAAGTAACTCCTAAAAGTGATATGATAGGATATGTGTCTTTTCCTTTCTCACTTACTACAGGTGGCGTGATTATGTCTAGACTCATGTATGGTGCTGCAAATGGCATTGTTTCATTTTTTTCACTAGCGAATATTCCATCTGTACATGGAGGAGTTCTTCTTTGTCCACCCATCTGTTGGTGGACTTTTTGGTTACTTCCATATCTTGGCTATCGTAATACTGTGCCATGCAGATTTGCCTGCCTGTGTCTTTCCAATTCTCTCTTCTTAGATTATAGGTCGAGGAGTGGGCCTGCTGGATCATATGGTAGCTCAATGTTTACCTTTTTAAGGCACCTCCATTCTGTTCTCATTCGTGGCCCTTTCCAAGTTACGTCCCACTTGAAGTTGGGGGTATGCATTTCTCCACAACACCTTCAGCATTTATTGTTTGTAGTTTCCTTGCTGATGGTTATTCTGACAAGTGTGAGCTGGTACCTCTTTGTGGTTGAATTCGCATGTGCCTCATAATCCGTTGAAATTGAGCTTTAAGGCATGTCCTTTTTATTTTTCACCCTGTGATTACCCCTTAGTTCTTCAAAGTGTTCTCTTAAAGTATGTGTCACATTTTGAAATGTTTTGGGCATTACCTCCCTCAAGACATTTTGAGGGCAGGTTTCATTTACAGTTCTGCAGTACTTGTTCCTATGAAATGACCATTAGCACAGGCTTTAAAGCTGCTTTTGCAGGTAAATGCCAGAGGGCGGCAGCCTTTCTATGCCCCCACCATGGTAACTAGGGAAAAGCCCTTGTGGCCTGTGGTGTTTCTCGGTTATAAATTAGAGTGGAGTGTGCCCGGACAAACCCACAGAAGCTGATGTCTCCTTACTTTTGTTGGATTTTTAAATTTAATTTTTAGTTTTTATTGGAGTAATTTCCCAGTGTGCACGTGGACCACTTCTACTTTGTGCATTCCTCGGTTGATGGACATTTTCATTGCTTCCAAGTGTTGGCTATGGTAAATATTGTTGGAGTGCAGGATGGCCAGCCTGTGACTTCTTGATTCTCATTTTCTCAGGTGATAGGCCCAGCAGTGGGTGTGACTGATTGACTGGTAGCACAGTGTTTCCCTTTTCAAAGCACCTTCTTTGTGTTTTCATTAGTGGCTCTTACCACGTCTCCCTTAGAATCGAGGGTATGCATTTCTCCACAATCGATTTATCGTTTATTGTTTGCAGCATGTATGCTAATGGCCCGACTGGCTGCTGTGTGCTGATAGGTTTTTGTAATTTGGGTTTGCATGTCTTTGAAAATTCGTAAAACTCATCATTTTTCTCCACCGTTTACGTTTCTGTTAAAAAAAAGGAAACGGTTGGGAGTACAATATATCTCTTGAAATTTTCTTCTTGGAAGGTTGCCCTATTTTGAAAATTTTGGTCGATTTTCCACCCCATAATTTTTTTAGAGAGCAGGTGTCATTTCCCAAACTGCAAGTTTGGTGAATATTTAGTGACCTTTAGCAATGGGTTTAAAGCTGCTGTTGTGGGAAGTGACCTCAAGCAGGCAGCATTTCTCCACTCCCAAATCTGGGTACGAGGGCAGCAGAGCCTTTCTGGAAGTCGTGTTCCTAGGTTGTAAATTAAATTGGAATGTGCATGGAGAAACCCCATAAGTTTATGTCTCATTATTTCTTCTTGGTTTTAATTTTTTTTTAATTGGGGTAAAGCTTCGAATATTGTCTGTCCTAGGTGTACACAATCTGGTTCATTTGTACATTATATATGTCTATTCAAGTACAGATCCTCTTCCCATGTAAAATGTTACAGAGGGTTCCACAGACCTCCCTTGCTACATGGTCGGTCTTTTTGAGATATGTATATACTATGTGTTTGTATACATAGAGCAACACTAATCTTAACTTATCCATTCCCCTCACCTTTCCTTTTAGATGAGCATAGTTTGTTTTCTAAGTCTGTGAGTGTCTTTCTCTGTGGAAATATATTCATTTGTGTCAGTTATTAGATAACGCCAATAAGTGATATCATAGAATACAGGTCTTTGGTTTCCGAGTTACCTCATGTTTCGTGATTATCTCCAGACTCATTTGTGGTGCCTCAAAGAGCAATGGTTCATTGTTTTCCATGGCTAATATTCCATTGTGTACATGGACCACTTCTTCTTTATCCATTCACCTCTTGTTGGATATTTTGATTGCTTCACTGTCTTGGCTATTGTGAATAAGGCTGCACTGCAGCTATTGCGGCCTGTGTCTTCTCGATTCTTGTCTTCTCAGGTGAGAGGTCCAATGGTGCGCCTGCTGGATTGAATGGTACCTCCATTTTTACTTTTAAACACAGCTCCTTTCTGTTCTCATTATTGGCTGTTACCCCTTTTCGTCTCACCAGCAGGTAGAGGGGACACAGTTCTCTAAAACCCCTTCAGGAGTTATTGTTTGTAGACTTTTTGCTGATGGTCAGTCGACTGGTCTAAGTTGAAACTTTTTGTAGATTAGATTGCATGGGTCTAACACTCCCTGAGGTTGAGCTTTTATCCATTTTCCTTTTTTTTTTTTAAAAGAGCGTGAGTAAAACTTAAGTCTTCATAATCTCATCTTGAAACATTTGCCTGTTTTGAATTTTTTTGTCCATTCCCTACTTCAGCACAATTTTTTAGGGCAGGTGTCCTTTACAGCCCTGAGTCCTTGTGAATGTTAAGTGACCATTAGCTGTGAGTTTAAAGCTGCTCTTGCAGGAAACGGCCACAAGGTGGCAGCATTTCTCCTTTACCAAATTTGGTAACTGGGGAAACAGAGCGTAATGGAAGTGGTGTTCTAGGTTGTAAATTCGAATGGAATGTGCCAGGAAAAAAGCACTTTATGTTTATGTCTCATTACTTCTTGTTCATAATTGTAATTTACTTTTTATTTTTTATCCCAGCAAATTTGATTACAATGGTTTGTTTGTTCTAGGTGTGGAAGATGTGGTTCTTTCACACATATACGTGTATCTATTCTTCCTCGCATCCTTTTCCCATGTAGCTTATGACACAATGTTGAGTAGTCTTCTCCTGGTATTCCGTACGTCTTTGGTGATTATATATTTCACATGGTTTGTATATCTCTGTTAACCCCAATATGGTAATGTATCCAATCCTCATCCCTTTCTATTTGGTGAACCATAAGTATTTTAATGAATCTGTGATTGCCTTTCTCTGTGGAAATATCTTCATTTTTATCAATTTTTAAGTAACTCCTAAAAGTTATATGATAGGATATGTGTCTTTTGCTGTCTCACTTACTACAGGTGGCGTGATTATGTCTAGGCTCATGTATGGTGCTGCAAATTGCATTTTTTCATTTTTTTCACTAGCGAATATTCCATCTGTACATGGAGGAGTTCTTCTTTGTCCACCCATATGTTGGTGGACTTTTTGGTTACTTCCATATCTTGGCTATCGTAATAATGTGCCATGCAGATTTGCCTGCCTGTGTCTTTCCAATTCTTTCTTCTTAGATTATAGGTGGAGGAGTGGGCCTGCTGGATCATATGGTAGCTCAATGTTTACCTTTTTAAGGCACCTCCATTCTGTTCTCATTCGTGGCCCTTTTCAAGTTACGTCCCACTTGAAGTTGAGGGTATGCATTTCTCCACAACACCTTCAGCATTTATTGTTTGTAGTTTCCTTGCTGATGGTTATTCTGACAAGTGTGAGCTGATACCTCTTTGTGGTTGAATTCGCATGTGCCTCATTATCCGTTGAAATTGAGCTTTAAGGCATGTCCTTTTTATTTTTCAAGCTGTGATTACTCCTTAGTTCTTCAAAGTGATCTCTTAAAATATGTGTCACATTTTGAAATGTTTTGGCCATTACCTCCCTCAAGACATTTTGAGGGCAGGTTTCATTTACAGTTCTGCAGTACTTGTTCCTATGAAATGACCATTAGCACAGGCTTTAAAGCTGCTTTTGCAGGTAAATGCCAGAGGGCGGCAGCCTTTCTATGTCCCCACCATGGTAACTAGGGAAAAGCCCTTGCGGCCTGTGGTGTTTCTCGGTTATAAATTAGAGTGGAGTGTGCCCAGACAAACCCACACAAACTGATGTCTCCTTACTTTTGTTGGATTTTTAATTTAATTTTTAGTTTTTATTGGAGTAATTTCCCAGTGTGCACGTGGATCACATCTACTTTGTGCATTCCTCGGTTGATGGACATTTTCATTGCTTCCAAGTGTTGGCTATGGTAAATATTGTTGGAGTGCAGGATTGCCAGCCTGTGACTTTTTGATTCTCATTTTCTCAGGTGATAGGCCCAGCAGTGGGTGTGACTGATTGACTGGTAGCACCGTGTTTCCCTTTTCAAAGCAACTTCTTTGTGTTTTCATTAGTGGCTCTTAGCACGTCCCCCTTAGAATCGAGGGTATGCATTTCTCCACAATCGATTTAGCATTTATTGTTTGCAGCATGTATGTTAATGGCCCTACTGGCTGCTGTGTGCTGATAGGGTTGTGTAATTTGGGTTTGCATGTCTTTGAAAATTCGTAAAACTCATCATTTTTCTCCACCGTTTACTTTTCTGTTAAAAAAAAGGAAACAGTTGGGAGTACAATATATCTCTTGAAATTTTCTTCTTGGAAGGTTGCCCTATTTTGAAATTTTTGGTCGATTTTCCACCCCAGAATTTTTTTAGAGAGCAGGTGTCATTTCCTGAACTGCAAGTTTGGTGAATATTTAGTGACCTTTAGCAATGGGTTTAAAGCTGCTGTTGTGGGAAGTGACCTCAAGCAGGCAGCATTTCTCCACTCCCAAATCTGGGTACGAGAGCAGCAGAGCCTTTCTGGAAGTCGTGTTCCTAGGTTGTAAATTAAATTGGAATGTGCATGGAGAAACCCCCATAAGTTTATGTCTCATTATTTCTTCTTGGTTTTAAATTATTTTTTTTAATTGGGGTAAAGCTTAGAATATTGTTTGTCCTAGGTGTACACAATCTGGTTCATTTGTACATTATATATGTCTATTCAAGTACAGATCCTCTTCCCATGTAAAATGTTACAGAGGGTTCCACAGACCTCCCTTGCTACATGGTCGGTCTTTTTGAGATATGTATATACTATGTGTTTGTATACATAGAGCAACACTAATCTTAACTTATCCATTCCCCCCACCTTTCCTTTTAGATGAGCATAGTTTGTTTTCTAAGTCTGTGAGTGTCTTTCTCTGTGGAAATATATTCATTTGTGTCAGTTATTAGATAACGCCTATAAGTGATATCATAGAATACAGGTCTTTGGTTTCCGAGTTGCCTCATGTTTCGTGATTATCTCCAGACTCATTTGTGGTGCCTCAAAGAGCAATGGTTCATTGTTTTCCATGGCTAATATTCCATTGTGTACATGGACCACTTCTTCTTTATCCATTCACCTATTGTTGGATATTTTCATTGTTTCACTGTCTTGGCTATTGTGAATAAGGCTGCACTGCAGCTTTTGCGGCCTGTGTCTTCTCGATTCTTGTCTTCTCAGGTGAGAGGTCCAATGGTGCGCCTGCTGGATTGAATGGTACCTCCATTTTTACTTTTACACACAGCTCCTTTCTGTTCTCATTATTGGCTGTTACCCCTTTTCGTCTCACCAGCAGGAAGAGGGGACACAGTTCTCTAAAACCCCTTCAGGAGTTATTGTTTGTAGACTTTTTGCTGATGGTCAGTCGACTGGTCTAAGTTGAAACTTTTTGTAGATTAGATTGCATGGGTCTAACACTCCCTGAGGTTGAGCTTTTATCCATTTTCCTTTTTTTTTTTTAAAAGAGCGTGAGTAAAACTTAAGTCTTCATACTCTCATCTTGAAACATTTGCCTGTTTTGAATTTTTTTGTCCATTCCCTACTTCAGCACAATTTTTTAGGGCAGGTGTCCTTTACAGCCCTGAGTCCTTGTGAATGTTAAGTGACCATTAGCTGTGAGTTTAAAGCTGCTCTTGCAGGAAACGGCCACAAGGTGGCAGCATTTCTCCTTTACCAAATTTGGTAACTGGGGAAACAGAGCCTTAATGGAAGTGGTGTTCTAGGTTGTAAATTCGAATGGAATGTGCCAGGGAAAAAGCACTTTATGTTTATGTCTCATTACTTCTTGTTCATAATTGTAATTTACTTTTTATTTTTTATCCCAGCAAATTTGATTACAATGGTTTGTTTGTTCTAGGTGTGCAAGATGTGGTTCTTTCACACATATACGTGTATCTATTCTTCCTCGCATCCTTTTCCCCTGTAGGTTATGACACACTGTTGAGTAGTCTTCTCCTGGTCTTCCGTACGTCTTTGGTGATTATATATTTCACATGGTTTGTATATCTCTGTTAACCCCAATATGGTAATGTATCCAATCCTCATCCCTTTCTATTTGGGGAACCATAAGATTTTTTTTAATGAAACTGTGATTGCGTTTCTCTGTGGAAATATCTTCATTGGTATCAATTTTTAAGTAACTCCTAAAAGTGATATGATAGGATATGTGTCTTTTCCTTTCTCACTTACTACAGGTGGCGTGATTATGTCTAGACTCATGTATGGTGCTGCAAATGGCATTGTTTCATTTTTTTCACTAGCGAATATTCCATCTGTACATGGAGGAGTTCTTCTTTGTCCACCCATCTGTTGGTGGACTTTTTGGTTACTTCCATATCTTGGCTATCGTAATACTGTGCCATGCAGATTTGCCTGCCTGTGTCTTTCCAATTCTCTCTTCTTAGATTATAGGTCGAGGAGTGGGCCTGCTGGATCATATGGTAGCTCAATGTTTACCTTTTTAAGGCACCTCCATTCTGTTCTCATTCGTGGCCCTTTCCAAGTTACGTCCCACTTGAAGTTGGGGGTATGCATTTCTCCACAACACCTTCAGCATTTATTGTTTGTAGTTTCCTTGCTGATGGTTATTCTGACAAGTGTGAGCTGGTACCTCTTTGTGGTTGAATTCGCATGTGCCTCATAATCCGTTAAAATTGAGCTTTAAGGCATGTCCTTTTTATTTTTCACCCTGTGATTACCCCTTAGTTCTTCAAAGTGTTCTCTTAAAGTATGTGTCACATTTTGAAATGTTTTGGGCATTACCTCCCTCAAGACATTTTGAGGGCAGGTTTCATTTACAGTTCTGCAGTACTTGTTCCTATGAAATGACCATTAGCACAGGCTTTAAAGCTGCTTTTGCAGGTAAATGCCAGAGGGCGGCAGCCTTTCTATGTCCCCACCATGGTAACTAGGGAAAAGCCCTTGCGGCCTGTGGTGTTTCTCGGTTATAAATTAGAGTGGAGTTTGCCCGGACAAACCCACACAAGCTGATGTCTCCTTACTTTTGTTGGATTTTTAAATTTAATTTTTAGTTTTTATTGGAGTAATTCCCCAGTGTGCACTTGGACCACTTCTACTTTGCGCATTCCTCGGTTGATGGACATTTTCATTGCTTCCAAGTGTTGGCTAAGGTAAATATTGTTGGAGTGCAGGATTGCCAGCCTGTGACTTTTTGATTCTCATTTTCTCAGGTGATAGGCCCAGCAGTGGGTGTGACTGATTGACTGGTAGCACCGTGTTTCCCTTTTCAAAACACCTTCTTTGTGTTTTCATTAGTGGCTCTTACCACGTCCCCCTTAGAATCGAGGGTATGCATTTCTCCACAATCGATTTAGCATTTATTGTTTGCAGCATGTATGTTAATGGCCCTACTGGCAGCTGTGTGCTGATAGGGTTGTGTAATTTGGGTTTGCATGTCTTTGAAAATTCGTAAAACTCATCATTTTTCTCCACCGTTTACTTTTCTGTTAAAAAAAAGGAAACAGTTGGGAGTACAATATATCTCTTGAAATTTTCTTCTTGGAAGGTTGCCCTATTTTGAAATTTTTGGTCTATTTTCCACCCCAGAATTTTTTTAGAGAGCAGGTGTCATTTCCCGAACTGCAAGTTTGGTGAATATTTAGTGACCTTTGGCAATGGATTTAAAGCTGCTGTTGTGGGAAGTGACCTCAAGCAGGCAGCATTTCTCCACTCCCAAATCTGGGTACTAGGGCAGCAGAGCCTTTCTGGAAGTCGTGTTCCTAGGTTGTAAATTAAATTGGAATGTGCATGGAGAAACCCCCATAAGTTTATGTCTCATTATTTCTTCTTGGTTGTAATTTTGTTTTAATTGGGGTAAAGCTTAGAATATTGTTTGTCCTAGGTGTACACAATCTGGTTCATTTGTACATTATATATGTCTATTCAAGTACAGATCCTCTTCCCATGTAAAATGTTACAGAGGGTTCCACAGAACTCCCTTGCTACATGGTCGGTCTTTTTGTGATATGTATATACTATGTGTTTGTATACATAGAGCAACACTAATCTTAACTTATCCATTCCCCCCACCTTTCCTTTTAGATGAGCATAGTTTGTTTTCTAAGTCTGTGAGTGTCTTTCTCTGTGGAAATATATACATTTGTGTCAGTTATTAGATAACGCCTATAAGTGATATCATAGAATACAGGTCTTTGGTTTCCCAGTTACCTCATGTTTCGTGATTATCTCCAGACTCATTTGTGGTGCCTCAAAGAGCAATGGTTCATTGTTTTCCATGGCTAATATTCCATTGTGTACATGGACCACTTCTTCTTTATCCATTCACCTCTTGTTGGATATTTTGATTGCTTCACTGTCTTGGCTATTGTGAATAAGGCTGCACTGCAGCTTTTGCGGCCTGTGTCTTCTCGATTCTTGTCTTCTCAGGTGAGAGGTCCAATGGTGCGCCTGCTGGACTGAATGGTACCTCCATTTTTACTTTTAAACACAGCTCCTTTCTGTTCTCATTATTGGCTGTTACCCCTTTACGTCTCACCAGCAGGTAGAGGGGACACAGTTCTTAAAAACCCCGTCAGCATTTATTGTTTGTAGACATTTTGCTGATGGTCAGTCGACTGGTCTAAGTTGAAACTTTTTGTAGATTAGATTGCCTGGGTCTAACACTCCCTGAGGTTGAGCTTTTATGCATTTTCCTTTTTTTTTTAAAAGAGCGTGAGTAAAACTTAACTCTTCATACTCTCATCTTGAAACATTTGCCTGTTTTGAATTTTTTTGTCCATTCCCTACTTCAGCACAATTTTTTAGGGCAGGTGTCCTTTACAGCCCTGAGTCCTTGTGAATGTTAAGTGACCATTAGCTGTGAGTTTAAAGCTGCTCTTGCAGGAAACGGCCACAAGGTGGCAGCATTTCTCCTTTACCAAATTTGGTAACTGGAGAAACAGAGCCTTAATGGAAGTGGTGTTCTAGGTTGTAAATTCGAATGGAATGTGCCAGGAAAAAAGCACTTTATGTTTATGTCTCATTACTTCTTGTTCATAATTGTAATTTACTTTTTATTTTTTATCCCAGCAAATTTGATTACAATGGTTTGTTTGTTCTAGGTGTGCAAGATGTGGTTCTTTCACACATATACGTGTATCTATTCTTCCTCGCATCCTTATCCCATGTAGGTTATGACACACTGTTGAGTAGTCTTCTCCTGGTCTTCCGTACGTCTTTGGTGATTATATATTTCACATGGTATGTATATCTCTGTTAACCCCAATATGGTAATGTATGCAATCCTCATCCGTTTCTATTTGGTGAACCATCAGTTTTTTTAATGAATCTGTGATTGCCTTTCTCTGTGGAAATATCTTCATTGGTATCAATTTTTAAGTAACTCCTAAAAGAGATATGTTAGGATATGTGGCTTTTGCTTTCTCACTTACTACAGATGGCGTGATTACGTCTAGACTCGTGTATGGTGCTGTAAATGGCATTGTTTCATTTTTTTCACTAGCGAATATTCCATCTGTACATGGAGGAGTTCTTCTTTGTCCACCCATCTGTTTGTGGACTTTTTGGTTACTTCCATATCTTGGCTATTGTAATACTGTGACATGCAGATTTGCCTGCCTGTTTCTTTCCAATTCTTTCTTCTTAGATTATAGGTCGAGGAGTGGGCCTGCTGGATCATACGGTAGCTCAATGTTTACCTTTTTAAGGCACCTCCATTCTGTTCTCATTCGTGGCCCTTTTCAAGTTACGTCCCATTTGAAGTTGAGGGTATGCATTTCTCCACAACACCTTCAGCATTTATTGTTTGTAGTTTCCTTCCTGATCGTTATTCTGACAAGTGTGAGCTGATACCTCTTTGTGGTTGAATTCGCCTGTGCCTCATAATCCGTTGAAATTGAACTTTAAGGCATGTCCTTTTTATTTTTCAACCTGTGATTACCCCTTAGTTCTTCAAAGTGTTCTCTTAAAGTATGTGTCACATTTTGAAATGTTTTGGCCATTACCTCCCTCAAGACATTTTGAGGGTAGGTTTCATTTACACTTCTGCAGTACTTGTTCCTATGAAATGAGCATTAGCACAGGCTTTAAAGCTGCTTTTGCAGGTAAATGCCAGAGGGTGGCAGCCTTTCTATGTCCCCACCATGGTAACTAGGGAAAAGCCCTTGCGGCCTGTGGTGTTTCTCGGTTATAAATTAGAGTGGAGTTTGCCCGGACAAACCCACACAAGCTGATGTCTCCTTACTTTTGTTGGATTTTTAAATTTAATTTTTAGTTTTTATTGGAGTAGTTCCCCAGTGTGCACGTGGACCACTTCTACTTTGCGCATTCCTCAGTTGATGGACATTTTCATTGCTTCCAAGTGTTGGCTATGGTAAATATTGTTGGAGTGCAGGATTGCCAGCCTGTGACTTTTTGATTCTCATTTTCTCAGGTGATAGGCCCAGCAGTGGGTGTGACTGATTGACTGGTAGTACCGTGTTTCCCTTTTCAAAACACCTTCTTTGTGTTTTCATTAGTGGCTCTTACCTCGTCCCCCTTAGAATCGAGGGTATGCATTTCTCCACAATCGATTTAGCATTTATTGTTTGCAGCATGTATGCTAATGGCCCTACTGGCTGCTGTGTGCTGATAGGGTTGTGTAATTTGGGTTTGCATGTCTTTGAAAATTCGTAAAACTCATCATTTTTCTCCACCGTTTACTTTTCTGTTAAAAAAAAGGAAACAGTTGGGAGTACAATATATCTCTTGAAATTTTCTTCTTGGAAGGTTGCCCTATTTTGAAATTTTTGGTCTATTTTCCACCCCAGAATTTTTTTAGAGAGCAGGTGTCATTTCCCGAACTGCAAGTTTGGTGAATATTTAGTGACCTTTGGCAATGGGTTTAAAGCTGCTGTTGTGGGAAGTGACCTCAAGCAGGCAGCATTTCTCCACTCCCAAATCTGGGTACGAGGGCAGCAGAGCCTTTCTGGAAGTCGTGTTCCTAGGTTGTAAATTAAATTGGAATGTGCATGGAGAAACCCCCATAAGTTTATGTCTCATTATTTCTTCTTGGTTTTAATTTTTTTTTAATTGGGGTAAAGCTTAGAATATTGTTTGTCCTAGGTGTACACAATCTGGTTCATTTGTACATTATATATGTCTATTCAAGTACAGATCCTCTTCCCATGTAAAATGTTACAGAGGGTTCCACAGACCTCCCTTGCTACATGGTCGGTCTTTTTGTGATATGTATATACTATGTGTTTGTATACATAGAGCAACACTAATCTTAACTTATCCATTCCCCCCACCTTTCCTTTTAGATGAGCATAGTTTGTTTTCTAAGTCTGTGAGTGTCTTTCTCTGTGGAAATATATTCATTTGTGTCAGTTATTAGATAACACCTATAAGTGATATCATAGAATACAGGTCTTTGGTTTCCGAGTTACCTCATGTTTCGTGATTATCTCCAGACTCATTTGTGGTGCCTCAAAGAGCAATGGTTCATTGTTTTCCATGGCTAATATTCCATTGTGTACATGGACCACTTCTTCTTTATCGATTCACCTCTTGTTGTATATTTTGATTACTTCACTGTCTTGGCTATTGTGAATAAGGCTGCACTGCAGCTTTTGCGGCCTGTGTCTTCTCGATTCTTGTCTTCTCAGGTGAGAGGTCCAATGGTGCGCCTGCTGGACTGAATGGTACCTCCATTTTTACTTTTAAACACAGCTCCTTTCTGTTCTCATTATTGGCTCTTACCCCTTTACGTCTCACCAGCAGGTAGAGGGGACACAGTTCTTAAAAACCCCGTCAGCATTTATTGTTTGTAGACATTTTGCTGATGGTCAGTCGACTGGTCTAAGTTGAAACTTTTTGTAGATTAGATTGCCTGGGTCTAACACTCCCTGAGGTTGAGCTTTTATGCATTTTCCTTTTTTTTTTAAAAGAGCGTGAGTAAAACTTAACTCTTCATACTCTCATCTTGAAACATTTGCCTGTTTTGAATTTTTTTGTCCATTCCCTACTTCAGCACAATTTTTTAGGGCAGGTGTCCTTTACAGCCCTGAGTCCTTGTGAATGTTAAGTGACCATTAGCTGTGAGTTTAAAGCTGCTCTTGCAGGAAACGGCCACAAGGTGGCAGCATTTCTCCTTTACCAAATTTGGTAACTGGGGAAACAGAGCCTTAATGGATGTGGTGTTCTAGGTTGTAAATTCGAATGGAATGTGCCAGGGAAAAAGCACTTTATGTTTATGTCTCATTACTTCTTGTTCATAATTGTAATTTACTTTTTATTTTTTATCCCAGCAAATTTGATTACAATGGTTTGTTTGTTCTAGGTGTGCAAGATGTGGTTCTTTCACACATATACGTGTATCTATTCTTCCTCGCATCCTTTTCCCATGTAGGTTATGACACACTGTTGAGTAGTCCTCTCCTCGTCTTCCGTACGTCTTTGGTGATTATATATTTCACATGGTTTGTATATCTCTGTTAACCCCAATATGGTAATGTATCCAATCCTCATCCCTTTCTATTTGGTGAACCATAAGATTTTTTTAATGGATCTGTGATTGCCTTTCTCTGTGGAAATATCTTCATTGGTATCAATTTTTAAGTAACTCCTAAAAGTGATATGATAGGATATGTGTCTTTTGCTCTCTCACTTACTACAGGTGGCGTGATTATGTCTAGACTCATCTATGGTGCTGCAAATGACATTG